>NC_060889.1:10347304-10716054 GCF_014805685.1 Silurus meridionalis
GTGTTGAAATCATAATCTATTTTCACAGGTTCTGTAAAATATAACAAAAGAAATTAAAACAGAAACTTTCCAACATGTGCTTGGACATGCTGTATTTGTCTTTTTTTTTCTAGCTGTTATTTAAAATATCATAGACAGTTATTATTATATATCAGTGTCAGGATGTTTCAAAAACATTTATTGTTATTTCTTGTTCATTAGTATTAAGCAATATCTTTTTATTTTATTGTCCAACTATACAATGGATTAAAAAAAAGCCTATTCATTTCACATTTGTGAGTGTATTATAACATGGATGGTGTTATAAAAACTGACCAGAATAGACTCCAGAGCCTTGTCGATGTGGCTTAATTTGGATTCTGTACGGAGATTAAGAGCAGAAAGCAGGTTTTCCTGAGCATTCTCCCATTTCCCCATCTGTGCGTAGACAAGTCCAATATTGTGCAGCACCTAAATGTGCAGAAGCAATAAAACACTTTTAGCTAATACTTAGAAATCACAAGATAATGATGAAAGAGAAACAAGTTAATTTGCTTACACATCTAAGCAAAGCTTTTTTCATATAGTTATGAAATAGATATTATATACGGTATAAACTGGTATCACAAATATTCCTCCTCTCTTTTTCTCTTTCTTTCTCTATCTCTGTATTCCTTTGAAGTGTATCAAGATCATCACTTACATTTCAGGTGATTTTATCTAAAGCAGCTCATAAGAGAAATAGAACCTCGTTATATCACATAGCCATAAATTGAAGGGTTTTAAACACACAACCTGCAGCACTGTGCACAATAATAATATATACACCAATCTTCCTTCTATTTTAGCTTCCCACCTCATAAATCAGTTTATTATATCACAATAAATATACATTTACATATTGTTCCTTACATACATCTGCACTATTTTATTTATGTGTATATATATATATATATATACACCTTACCATACATTCTCTCTCTCTCTCTCTCTCTCTCTCTCTCTCTCTCTCTCTCTCTCTATATATATATATATATATATATATATATATATATATGTAAACATATTACATGCTGTACATATACAACATATTTATATGCACTTGTCTGCACAATTGTTACTTTTTGCACCTCTGGTAGATGCATCTATCAATCAATCTATCTATCAATCTATCAATCTATCAATCTATCTATCTATCTATCTATCTATCTATCTATCTATCTATCTATCTATCTATCCATCCATCCATCCATCATCATCATCATCATCATCATCATCATCATCATCTATCCATCCATCCATCATCATCATCATCATCATCTATCTATCTATCTATCTATTTGAAATATGTCTATTTTGGAGTAAAAGCAATTTTTGTCTTCAACTATTTTCCATATCTAAAATATCTGCAAGTGTCTAATAAAACTATTAACACACCTCACAAGCATAAAGTTTATACATCAGTCCGAGAGGTTTGTAGTCTATCAGTTGATTCCCTCTGAGTTCCTTAAAAGCTTGCTGGAAATCCATGAGTGACTCTTCAAACCTTAAAAGATATAAAGATATTTAGAGTATACTTTCTTCTTAGTGTAGTGAAAGTAAGCAGGCCTAGCTTAAAAAAAAAGAAGAAGAAGGAAGGGGTTTACAACATTCGTTTTCCTGACACTGCAATGTTGTAGGCATTATGCAACTTTCCTCTGTAATTACAGTAAAGATACAGTGTGTCACTTTTATTTAGTTGTTGATTAATGATTAGAAGTTTTACCTTTCTTTTTTGAAAAATGTAATCCCCCGCTGAAAAAAAGCAACGGCCAGATGTTGGTCTTTGCCGATGCTCGCGTCGAATGCCTTCAAAACAGAGAAGTTTCCACATAACAGACTGAAACAACTCTTACTTCCTTTTTTTCATGTCGATGTTTTATAACTAAACACAAAATTTGATAATGAACTAACACAATATACTATAGAACTCACTAAGACTTAACATTTTCACTCATCCCCATATCCATTAACATACTCATTGACAGAAGTCTCTTTACCTTCTCAGCAGCATCCAGCTCATTCTTGTTTAAATAAAGGCATCCGATGTTAAAGTTGATTTTCGATGTCTTCTCCTCGATTTCCAGCAATATCCTGAGAGCAGAGACTATGTCTTTTGTCTCAACACAAACCATAGCTTCATCCCACTGACGCAGAGTGCTCACGTAGGACATGTTTCCTCAGCTGCAGCTAAAACCTTACTAAAAACCACTCTTCCCTTTTTTATTCATCTGATGAAAACATGAACTGAACTCAGGACAACCCCCAGTCTCTTAGAGAGGAAGTGTACAGTTATAGAACAAGCTGTTAATTAGGTTGGGTTTTTTTTGTTCTGTAAGTAAACATTTTTACTTTCTCAGTTTTATAGTCATGAACAAACGGCTACAAAAACAATATACAATCATCAGTAGTGTAAAAAGCAGTATCTAGTGTCTAGATTTATATATAATATACATATTCTGTATATATGTGTATAGTATAGATTCAAAGAAAACATATGTACAGTATCTCACAAAACTGAGTACACCCCCACATTTCAGCAACCATTTTAATATACCTTCCCAATGGACAATACTATAGAAATATAACTTGGATATATTTGAGAGTAGACAATGTGCAGCTTGTATAGCAGTATAGATCTACTGTCCTCTGAAAATAACTCAACATACAACCATTAACATGTTAAATCTGTGTCCAAAGTGTCAATATTTTGTGCGAGCACCACTGTTATCCAGCACTGCTTTAATCCCCCTGGGCATATAAATCACCAGAGCTGCACAGGTTGTTGCTGGGATCCTCTTTATGGCATCACAGAGCTGCTGGATGTTAGAAACATGGTGCTTCTTCACCTCCTGCTTTAGGATGCTCCACAGATGCTCAATAGGTTTCAGGTCTGAAGACATACTTGGCCAATCAATCACCTCTCTTCAACAACAAGCCAGTTGTCATCTTGGCGGCATATTTGTGGTCGTTTTTATGTTGGGAAAACTGCTGTTTGTCCCAGTTTCTGAAGTTAGGACATCATGCTCTGCTTTAGAATGTAACAGATCTTGTTTTAATGCATGTTTCCCTCAATGAACCACAGATCCCCAGTACCAGCAGAACTCATGCAGCCCCAGACCATGATGCAACCACCACCATGCTTGACTGTAGGCAAGACACAGTTTTTTTGGTATTCCTCACCAGGGCGTAGCCACACATTCTGAACACCATCTGAGCCAAACAAGTTTATCTTAATCTCATCAGAACACAGGACATGGTTCCAAGAATTCATGCTCTTGGACAGGTTGTCCTCAGCAAACCGTTTGTGGGGCTTTCATGTGAGGCAGCTTAAGAAAAGTCTTCCTTCTCAGAAGACAGCCATGCAAACCGACTTCTTGTAGTGTAAGGTGTATGGTCTGAGCACTGACAAGTGGACCTTCCTCTTCTGCAACCTCTAAAGCAATGCTGCAGCACTCATGCGTCTGTTTTTTAAAAGAGAGCGACAATCCTAATTCTCAAATCCTCTGTAAGTCTTTGCCATGAGGTGCCATGTTGAACTTCCAGTGGTCAGTAGGAGAGAATTGTACTAAAAGCACCAAATTTTAACTGCTTTAATACAAGATACACAAATTGTTATGGTCCTTTCAAGCAGACAAAAACATCAACATGATGAATAGGAAATTAGGCAACAAATGTACAGCTGTTATCACTCAGGGTGTACTCACTTCTGTTGCCAGCTATTTTAATATTAATGGTTGTATGTTGAGTATGTTCAGAGAACAGTAAATCTATACTGCTATACAAGCTGCACATTAACTACTCTAAAGTATATCCAAGTTTATTGTCTATAGTATTGTCCCTTGAGAAGATATACTAAAGTGGTTGCTGAAATGTGAGTTGTTTAATGTATATGAGAAATAATCCAATTCCACTTAACTGGTCCAAAAAAATATGATTTCATTACTGGACACTATTTGCCACTGGCAGAGTAATAGAAATAGTCACCCATGCCAGTGAATGACCGAAAGTAGAGCAATAATTCCCTTCCTGACTATAGAATGAATGATGCGCATGACAGGAACTGTAGCGTGACCCCAAACATTTTAAATGTGATTGGTGGTCAAAAGAAAGACACTGAGCTCAGGGAAATACAGTAAAAGTGATCTTTGGTTCGGATTTACTTTTTACGTGTACGCTACAGCACAGTGAAAGTCTCTCGCATATCCCAGTGATGTTAGGAATCACGAGTCAGAGCGCAGGTTCGGCCATGTTACAGCACCCCTGGAAGTCAAGTCAAGTCAAGTCTACTTCTATAGCTCATTGTCTTAAAGCAGCTCAACAAAAATTTTAAGGGTTAAGGGCAGTGTTCGAATGGGGGGATCCAGGACCCCCCATAAGGCATTAGGGACCCCCCATGACAAGTATAGATAGACTTAGGTGTCCCCCCAAGATTATTTTTGTAAAATATATATGCATTACACATCAATCCCCCATTAGACTTGACTCAATTTGAGCACTGGTTAAGGGCCTTGCTCAAGGGTCCCAAGAGTGCCAGCTTGGCAATACCGGGGTATACTCGATCTTCCGTTCTCTCGGTAACCACTGAGCTATCACTTTCCTCAATTTTAATAGGAAAAAAGTGCCTTTCCCCAAAATTATTACTAATGTATTTAGCATATCCTTTGATCATGTGTGGGTTGAGGCTTTGACTTAGTGATCGGGCCAATCAGGTTCCAGGGTGATTGTTGCCCAGGGAACGTCATGGAGTAGCTGGGAAGAGGAAATGGCCTGTACGGGGCTTGGAGCTCTGTGGTCAGGGATACATGGCATTTCCTGTCAGTGTAAACACACACACACACACACACACACACAGAGTGGCTGCAGTGCGTGAGCAGTGAGCATGGCTGTGTTTAAGTGAGCGAGAGCAGCACGCCGAGGAGCGTTTGTGTTGTTGTAGTTTGTTCTCTCCATGCAACGAAGCGGCGCTCTGCGTGCTGATGAACGCGGCGGTGGGTTGACGACGCGGGTGTGTGTTAGCGCGCTAACATGGACCTCGGCTCGATGCTCTACAACAGTCTCAAAGATGTAACATGGAGCACGACAACTCTGCCTCTGGACCGCCTGGTGAGCGCCTACAGACTGCCCCAGATTGTAAAACTGGACAACGGTAAGTTGGATTTATTAATAATAATTAATACAAAAAACACTATGTGTAAGCTTTTCTCCCATTTGTTCTGATGAATTTTCTTTCAAAATAGTTTTATATGTTTAAAAAAATAAATAATAAAACTCCGCAGCAGAGCAGCGCGTGGGTGGCAATGTTACTCAGATGGAATTCCAACTATTAGCCAGGCAGCTAGCGTTAGCATTAGCATGTATTCTGGCTAGTTTGGGAATATTGTTATTATTATCGCCTACGCTTCCAGTGGTGAGCTACAACAGGGTATAATTTGGGGAACAGGGTTTTTTTGCTAGCTAGCCCCTTTTATATTCTTAAATAAATATATAAAAAATAGTGCTAATACGTGTGAGCTAGCCTAGCTGCAAAGAGTCAGCTGTATGGCACTGAACTGCAGTTTTTGCAAGGAGTTTGTTAGCTACTGCAGGACAAACGCGACTGGTTAGCAAACTGTGTGTGTGTGTGTGAGGAAATCAAATAAATGTTTAATCCATTGCCTGCTTCATATATAAAACCGAGCTAGAAAATCTTATATAAAGCTTTTCATACCTTATTCATTTAATTAGCATAGTCTTGTGTATAGTTTTAGATTGTTGAATAAATAAATGGATATAGTTCACATAGTTAAAATAAACAAAACACGTATTTACTTTAAATATGGTTACTTTAAGACTTGGTGGAGTGGTTGGTATATGCCCTCTGATCACTCTCTGTACATGTAATAGATTTTGGGATTAGCAACATTTGGGACAGAGCTCATATAGTAAACACACTTTTTTTTACTCTTATGTGGACACACACTTAATGTTTAATGATTAACAAGGACCTGAGAGCACTGGCACCTCACTGTCCTTGACATATTTAGGCTTTGCTGATATCAGAGCTCATGAAGAATGTGTTTCTGGTGTGAAATATTACTCACTTACCAAAAGCTTTTCAGGTAACGTTAGACGGACTGGTAACCATAATAGAATGGCAATAAATCGCCAGACATACTGGTGGGAAAGATTTGTGCTTAAATAAAGTGTCATAAAATAAATAATACAATAAAATGTTGAGCAATCCAGAGGTGGTGCAGCAGGTATCATCACCACCTTGCAGATCATCTGCACTGGTTTCCTCCCAGAAACATCCCAGAAGGATAAGATTATGCTTGGTCTGTGTGTACGGTCAAACCCCCTGATAATTCACGGTTCGTTTTGAACCTATCGATCAGCAAGTTGCGTATTATCTCAAAATTCACGGGAATGTTCAGGACCGACATTTTAAACTATGTTTATTATTAAACAATAAACCCAACTCACTGGTGTAATGTCCAGATGAATTTCACTGAGGTGTAGAATAAGGGCTGTGTGAAAATTCTTACAGCATAAGAACGTAATGTGTTCTGAGGGACCACTTTGTGTGTGGTTCTGTGCAATGGACTGGCATTATGTCTTGGGTGTATTACTCCAGCGTGACCCTGATCAGGATTCAGTAGTTAGTAAATCCGCCATTAATAACTAAAACATACGACGGTCATATTAAAGCAAGTTGGTATTGTTATTTGGAAAAGGGGGCTTTTCTGACCACGCAGAAAATTCTGCCGTATAGTGTTTAAAATATGAAAGGGAAATAAATGACGCATAAGCCTGTCTACAGGTCAGATTACTTGGTGCGTCTAAGAATCAATTCTTTTTTCCATCCTTACCGACCAGCTAATGACTGTAATAAAGCCCCTAAAGGTACAGTGTTCGTGTGATATACTGCCAAGTACCTTTTTTTTGGTTAGGAGGTTAGGATAATGTCCTTAAATGCACTGTACAGTCTCTGTTCTTAATACCTTCCGGTGCTGATACGATACAGTGTCCCATTTCCATGTTGTTGTAGATAAAGTGATAGGACTGTCATTCTCTCCAGGGGAATCTGTGGAAGGGCTAAGAGAAAACGACTACCTCTTGATTCATTCGTGTCGGCAGTGGACCACGATCACCGCTCATAGCCTGGAGGAGGGCCATTATGTCATTGGGCCGAAAATCGAGATCCCGGTCCATTATGAGGGTGAGGCTGTGCTGCACTTGTTCTTTTCTGGCTGTTACTCTTAACTGTGCAATCCCTTCTTTCATGGAACGAGTTGCGATATGAAGCAATGTTTGTGGTGTAATATTCACAACAAGAAAAAAAAGCAACGAGATGATCTAAATGAGGAACCGGACCAGCAGGTTCTTCTATCTATCTATTTATCTACCCATTCATCCATCTATGGCATTTCCCATCAGTTTAGTGCTGGCAGGCAATTTTCTAATGGCTCTCACTGTATTGATGTAACTATTAGAAGGTTATTAAAGTACTTCAACGCTAAGGTAAGGCATCGAACGATTGCCGACGTATTCAGTTGTCTATAATTAAATGTGAAGAAAGGAGTTTAATATGTAGAGATAAAATTAACCCTGTTATGATTTAAACCCCAGTAATGCTGTATAACCTTTCACTCATGATAAATGTTGAATACTGGAATAAGTCCCTGTTGGCATCTGGCAGTGTTGATGTGTCCTTTGTATCCAATCTCTGTTTTGCCTTTCCTCAAAAAAATAAATAAATAAATCAACAAGGAGGAATGTTTTTGCAACTTGACCTGTCTGAGAGAAACCTGAGCAGAAAAGTCACTAAACATGCACTCAGTGTTGAGTTTATTCTTATCTTCACAAAGTCAATATTAATTGGATAACAGCAATCTAGAAGATACTTGCTTCATAAGTTCAAGTCTAGATGACTCGGCAGCAAAAACGTTAAACAATCAAGGACTACTTCAGAAAGCTATTGATTAGCTACCTCAGTTTGTGTGGACGTAGAAGGCAGAAAGGATTTATTTATGAATTTTATTGTTTATTGCGCAGGTCAATTCAAACTGCTGGAGCAGGACCGAGATATTAAAGAGCCGGTGCAGTATTTCAACAGCGTGGAGGAAGTGGCCAAAGCTTTTCCTGAACGAGTGTATGTCATGGAGGAAATAACATTCAATGTTAAGGTAGGTATGTTTGTTTTTTCTTTGCTTTCTTTCGGTTTTCTACCTACATGTTTTTATTCCCTTTGTTTTAACTTCTGTTAGCATAGTTTCTAATCACTTGTCATTGAAATGCCAGAAGACATGTAATACTGTTCCTTATTGGGTTTGTTATTTATAAGGCGCATAATACGCAATCTATTTCTTGTGCTCTATTAATCCCGATCTTGACCGGCAGCATTTTAACAACATGGCAAGTGGGCCATTGAATCGGAAACAAACTGTTCATTGTCTTTGGAGCTGAATTCACAATGCCATTGCCTTGTCCAGTCTGCATAGTCCCATTTGTCTTCGAGTGAAAGGTTATATTTGTGTTGTCTGTGGTTGCCTCTTAATTTCTGCTGATAGAAAAAATATTTAGAATGCCTACGTTTATGTAGATTCCGTTTGAAACTAAGTTTCCGTTTCTAATGCTAGCGTGTGTCCCCCCCCCACAGATGGCGTCAGGAGAATGCAACGAGGAAACCGAGGTGTACAACATCACCCTGAACACGGGAGACGAGTTGACGCTGATGGGTCAAGCTGAGATCCTGTACGCAAAAACCTCGAGAGAGAAATCACGCCTGAACACCATCTTCAGGCGCATCGGGAAGCTGAACTCGATCGCTCGTCCAGGGCGGGGCAAGATGCCGTGTCTCATCTGCATGAATCACCGCACGAACGAGAGTGTGAGCCTGCCGTTCCAATGCCGTGGACGCTTCAGCACATGCTCGCCCTTGGAGCTACAGATGCAGGAAGGCGAGCACA
This sequence comes from Silurus meridionalis, assembly GCF_014805685.1. NCBI lineage: Eukaryota > Metazoa > Chordata > Actinopteri > Siluriformes > Siluridae > Silurus > Silurus meridionalis. The sequence goes on from NC_060889.1 coordinate 10,356,274, forward strand.
GCATTCGCGCCATCGTGGAGAAGACGCGGCTGCCCGTCAACGTGACTGTGCCCGCGTGTCCGCCGCGCAACCCGCATGACCTGCACCCGATCCGAGAGGGTCACAGATACAAGCTAGTCAATGTGCGTACTAAGACGGTGGTGGTGTGCTGTGTACTTCGCCCCAACGCTGTGCTGCCTGTACACTTTCCGTTGCATGTTGCCACAGCGATGCCTCGCTTGCTGGTACCCGAAGGCCTGCTGCACGGAGAGGCATGGCTGGAAAGTGTAGTCCATCGCTGGTTTGCGTACTGCCAGGAACAGTTCGATATCGACAACTACTCGAGAGCAGTTCGTGACGTGAGGGCCGACTGGCCTGAGGATTCCAAGAGTCCCAAGAAAGGCACCAGTGGAACCGGATGCACGGTCGGGACTGGAAACGGAGGTGGAGTTGGCACCAATGGCTGCCCTGCACATCTGCCCAGTTCACTCAGCTCAGCCCGGGACGAGCTCACGCAGTCATTCCACCGACTATCCGTCTGTGTCTATGGGAACAATCTACATGGCAACAGCGAGGTGAATCTGCAGGGTTGCGTTAGCCTCTACGGCGAGTTCGTGCCTCCGGAAGCACCAGATGCGGATTATCCATTTCCAGAGCTGCTAGACAGTTCATCTGGTCCTTGTAAAGCGGATCTGCCGTACGAGGAACTGTGGTTGGACCACACACAGGCGCACAGTCCTGCGCACGAGCAGGAGGCGGTCCGAGGAAACGTTAGTATCTCCAGCTGCCCGCCTTGTCTGCCATACCCCACTGTGGGTTCCACAAGTGCTGCCTTCCTCAGTGCTGACATCAGTCTACCTCCACCCCCTGTGCCTCCAAAATCTGAAGCTGTGAGTAAAACTTCCTTGTTAAATAAAAAAAAAAAGTAACCATGTAACATTAAATGTTCAGAACAATAAGCATGTGGACGTAACCTTGCGTCATGGTTTGTGACATTGTCCTGTATTAGAAATCTGTCGAAGGGACACTGCATTATAGTGGCATATAAAGAGTGATAATCTTGTTCCTGGTGCTTTGTGTTGTCAAAATACACATACAGATATTCATGATTTAAATTGTCAACATTATGTTTGACCTTTAGTCGGTCATTTGGAGAAAAAAACAAACAGGTACTCGGCAAATTATTGCTTGAGGACACGTACCAACGTATCGTTAACGTCGCAGGATGTTAGTGAAAGTAGGGAATAAAATATAAAGATGCACGCAGCGATGATTATTTTTGTTTATTAAAAAAAACGACAAAAGTTTTAGTTACCTTTTAATATTATGGGCATGTTATGTCGTCTTTTTTTCTCAGATGAAGCTAATAAGACTTAATAATTAACTGTAAAACAAAACCTCTTTTATTGAACACTTTCCCCCAGGTGGAAAAAAATAAAGGAATGGTTTTACCTCTAGGTGTTACACAGAATGATGAGTAATATATTAAAATAAAAATTCCTCACATAAAGCACCATTTATTACATTTTTCTACCTGGGGGGAAAGGGTTTTGTTTTACAGTTAATTATTAAGTCTCCATCAGAGAAAGGCTGTTCTATAACAAAATGATAAGGTAAGAAAGAAAGGTGCTTTATACATGTCACATGTATTTTACAGTATTTTAGGGAGCTGGGGCCAGAGCGCAGGGTCCGCCATGTTACCCCTGAAGCACAGTTAAGGGCCTTGCTCAAGAGCCCCAAATGCATCAGCTAGACGATATCCCGGGGCCTGAACCACAGACCTTCCGATCAGTAAACCAGAGCCTAATCTACATGATCAGATTATTTTGTAGCTGTGAGATGCTTATAAGCATGTAGTTATAAGTAGTCTTATTGAACAGTTCAACAGCGCTATGATAGAACTATATACCAAAGGTCATACATACCTCGTAGAGCAAGTCCTCAACGTTCTCCAGCCAACAAGAGCGAAAGAAAAGAACAACTCAGGAGAAGCTCCCTGGCATGTTAATGTAGTGAGTCTTTCAACATGGACTTATTTCCAAATATACTCATCCTGCCTTTCACTTTTCAGCCTTGGTTAGAATAAAGTTTCTCCTACGGATTTCTAGGTTCCTCCGAAAACCTGTTCCATCAAATGAGTTCATTCATGACACTTTGATAACAGCTTGAGTGTGCACTGGACACGCATGTTTAATCTAGAAGTTTTATTTACTGTGACTAGCAAAAAGTACACATTAAAACTAATTGATTTCAGAATCCATGATCTGTATCCTGACATCCTGAGCCATAAATACATACTCAAAAAAAAAAAAAAAAGTCCAATGTTAATATATAAAAAAAAAAAGTGATTTATTAACAAGATAAACTGAAACAAGAGGAAAACCAAATGGAAATGACTATGTTCAGTTAGACTGTATCTACTGATACAATTTAATATTAAGAATAGATGGTCCACAGTAACACAATCATCTGGTCATAGCCAGTCATGGACCTCTGTGTATATGCAGATAGCGATTCATTTTAATGTGTTTTAGCTGCTCTGTAACATAGCATGCTCTGAAGTTAAAAAGAAAAGGCAGGGCTGTGTGTGTGTGTGTGTGTGTGTGTGTGTGTGTGTGTGTGTGTGTGTGTGTGTGTGTGTGTGTGTGTGTGTGTGTGTGTGGAGATGGCTGGCTCCAGGGCTAGAACTGGTAAATGGCCAATAATAGACAAAACAATATTAGCCAAGAAACCGCAAATTATCCAGACTTTCTGATGTCCTCGTAAAGCCTTTTTTACACCATTAATGCCAGGGTGAGGGATGAAGGATGGTGTTCTACTTATGGCAAAACTAAAAACAGAAATGTCACCTAGCAGCGTGCATACAATCGTAAGCGCAGCTTAAAGCATGTCGTCAGGCAGTAATAGAAACAGGCCAGTTGAGACCTGAATGAATGTGTGCAATGACCAGTCTATATGCAGAGTTCCATTAAAGTTCAACCAGGATCAGTGTTCAGACTTTTCAAACCATTCCACACACCACTTTCCTCCAAAGTCAAACCCTTTTATCATGAAAAAGAATGCTATTGCTTAAAAGCTGTGAGATTTAATTTTCAACCAGTTATGACTTATTAACCCTGATCCCCACAGGTGAAGGAGGAGTGTCGGTTATTAAACGCTCCTCCAATTCCTCCGAGGAGTTCCAAACAGACGGCCCAGAGCTCCAGCAGCATCCCGGTGCCATATCCACCCACAAAACCACGGCAGCCAGATACGCGTTCCCCGAGCCCTACGCTGTCTTACTACTCTTCTGGTCTGCACAACATGTGAGTATTAATCACAACTAATCCGGAATGTATTTGAATTGCTCAATAATAAACTTTTTTTTTGGTATTCATTTTTGCAGAGGAGGAGAGAGTGAGTCCTTAAAAGAGACGGAGGAACAGAACAATGCATGTTACCCATGCAACTGGATTCGAACGGACGGCAACAAAAGCACCAAACCACCCCCCTGCCTCGGCCCCTCCACCGACACTGCTCTGTCACGTCTCTCCTGGCCAAACGACTTCTGCGGGCCTGATTTCCACAAAACCGAGGACTTCTCCTCAGTGCATTGCCGCAGTTACTCCAGCTACCCGAGGAAAAGGACCCCTGGAACCCCTAAGACTTGTCCCTCAGGCCTCTTTGACTTTGACAGAGGAGAGAGGAGCACTACAGCTACAAAGGCTCAACAGCCAGCCCAGTTTTGTACTAAATCGACTAGCTATACCCTGGATATGTATCATGAAAAGCCCATTGAGGAATGCAACACTAAACAGAGCAGATCCTGCCCTATTTTGCCACCAAGAACCCCCAAACCCAGTGACGCAAAAAAAGACAAGGAATGTGCATCAGCAAACGTGGCAGGCGACGACACTACACAACATCAGGTGGACAGAGTGAATCAGGGAACTCCACTGTCCTGTCCTTCTGCTGTAGAACTACAATGGCAACCACCAAACAACCTCTCAGGCCTTTCCATAGAAGAGGTGTCCAAATCACTACGTTTTATTGGTATGTCAGAGGACGTGGTCGGGTTGTTTGTTCGAGAGAAAATCGATGGCAATTTGCTTTTGCAGTTAACAGAAGAGATTCTGTCTGAGGACTTTAAGCTGAGCAAACTCCAGGTCAAAAAACTCATGCAGTTTATCGGTGGCTGGAGGCCCAAAATGTAAACTTGAGCAAAGAAAAAAAAAAACCCAAACCAATACGCTACATAACACTACAGCCTTCAGTATTGCGGTCGACTGTTTTGTATCTATACGCTATGCACAGTCTGAAACCTTGTAATGAATTTACTGGTTTGTAGAATATATATGTATGAATGGAATATAGGGTGCTTCGTGTATTAACTTCCTGCGTCTTGACCTGTACCCTTGTCTCTATGTAATCTCTTTCTCTGACCTTATGGTACCTGCACAACACACTTCATATTTTGCAAAACCAAAGCCTTTCAAAATATGAATATATTTTGTTTAAACCCAGTCCTGCCTTTAAGCCTGTTTGGATGAACATCTGTAGAAATGGTGACCTTTAATACAGTTCTCTATTTAGACAGAATAGCAGACACAACCGTAACACGTCTTGTATGCATTAGATTGGACGCAATTGCTGGAGGTATATGGACACACATGTAATTCAACAGGCTTCTTTTGCACAATTATTTTCTTTAATGAATAACAGTAAAACAAATATTGTTGGTCCTCTGATTTTAGGGAACCACGAGTAATCTTTTTCAGCCATGCATCACCAAGCAATTTCTTTTGCCATTTAAACATGTGATGCATGTCGGTAACCACCTCCACTCTCCAGAAACATACCACATGCACAATGCAATGATACAGCATGAGGATGACCCAGAAAAAAAATGCTGTATATGCAGGATGCAAACCTCTTAATTATAAGGTTATGAACAGCTCAGAGTTGAATCTCGGAGCTATTAGCATAAAAACATCAGAATTCCAACATGACGTGCCATCGCTAAATGCACTTTAGTTTTTTTTTTTTTTAGATGTCTATCTGTTTCTCTGCACCCTTTATTTTCTTTTGCTCTTTTATATAATGTTGACAAAAGCAAAACAGGAAGTTGCAGCTAAACTTTGCCATCACTGCCAATCGGATTACCTCACACTCTTTCAAGCTAACGACATATCTTCCTGTTACATAATTAACATGGAGAACATGAAGGTTTTGTTCCTTTTGTTGAAATTCCTAATTAGTTTTTAGAGCTGGACAGTTGTGTAAAGTGTTTGGTTGTTCGTTAGAGATCGTGCGTCAGTGGCCAATCAGTTACAGCATTTTTAAGTTGGAAGTAAATCAGGATCATTATTCAGATATTCATTCCAAACCTTCATTTTGCACACAGTGCCATTTTGGTGTGGAACTCCAGTACCCTGATCTCTTCCTTCACCAACATAGAGACCAATTATTATATCTCAATAATAAAAAACATTCACTACAAAGGTGAACCACCACATTGTAATCACAGGATTGTTGACATTTCATCCAGAACTCTAGTATAACGGATCGAAATTGACACTACAGTATATGTAAAGCTCCTTACATCCAGGGTTCCCAGCCAGTGAAGGTCCTGCCAAGTATATTGGCATCTGTCGCCTGGTCAATAAGACAGTTCACCTGCTCTTCCACACTCAGGTCTGTCTCTCCAAGCCGAGCACGGATATTGTGTTCCGTGGTTCCTCTAGCCACCTCCAGCATGCCTTTAAACGCGGGGTCCTTCTCGAAGCCGAGACGCAGTTCCTCACTAATGGAGAAAATATCAGTTATTACTAAAATACTCCTAATTTAATTTTTAGCATGGCAAATTCCAAATGCAATCAGTACAACATTCCTACCTGTGCGTTTGGGATTTTAATGCAAAAATTTAGCCTTTATAGTGCAATACTTCGGCTTCTCCCATTAGGGGTCGCCACAGCAGATCATCCGTATTCATGATCCGCATGTTTGATTTGACACGTTATTACGCTGGATGCCCTTCCTAACACAACCATTTATCCGGGCTTGGCACTAAGAGTGCACTGGCTTGTGCAAACCTAATGGCTGGGGTTGGTTCCCTGCCCGGGGATCGAACCCGGGCCGCAGCGGTGAGAGCGCCGCATCCTAACCACTAACCAGGGAACAGCCTTTATGGTGCAATAAGGGTGCAAAAGGTATTTTAGAAGTTTGGATTTACAGATGTTCCTGTGTGGTTCCCCCAGTTACTTCTCATACAAACCCCTTAGTGTTTAATGCCAAAAATAGTACAGTTTTAGTACAATTATTTTCATCATTATGAGTCTGCTGTGCTGTGAAGGAAAGATATATCTACAGTACTCCTTATTGGATTTACAGCTTTGTGTAAAAGGATAAAGTTGACTGGAAAGTTCATTTGGGGAAAAAAAAGTCATCTGGGATGTAAAGTGTCTGATGCTTCCCACTGAAATGAAATTACCTTTTGCATACAAAAGCTAAACGGTTAAATCCAATGTAGTGAACCATTATCCAAAGTGCTGTAACGGAGCCCGGCTTACCTGGTTATAACCGAGGGGTTAGCGCCCTCTAGCTTCCTGCGCGCGAAGTTGATCTTTTGTAGAGGGTACCAGTTGATCTCGGTGGTATCTACACTCTCAGTCCAGGTGCCTCCTTTCTTAAGCTGCTTTAGTGCAAAATTCTAAAGAGATTAGGAGAAAGAGACTTATGAACCTGGGAAGTTTGGTAGTAAGATTTAGACGTGGCCAAGCCCACCCAGGAGTATTAAAGATTGGTGATCAGTATGGGGTAGTATACTGTATTTTGTTAATAATTTACTCTATTGTACTGTATAAACTATGTGTGTATATATATTATATAATATTATAAAAACCCAGCTAGGAAGTATTATAGTATTAAAAAAATATATATATCCATCTATACACACACATACACCGGCCACTTTATTAGGTACACCTTACTAGTACCGGGTTGGACCCCTTTTGCCTTCAGAACTGCCTTAATCCTTCGTGGCATAGATTCAACAAGGTACTGGAAACATTCCTCAGAGATTTTGGTCCATTTTGACATGATGGCATCACGCAGTTGCTGCAGATTTGTCGGCTGCACATCCATGATGCGAATCTCCCGTTCCACCACATCTCAAAGGTGCTCTATTGGATTGAGATCTGTTGACTGTGGAGGCCATTTGAGTACAGTGAACTCATTGTCATGTTCAAGAAACCAGTCTGAGATGATTCGCGCTTTATGACATGGCGCGTTATCCTGCTGGAAGTAGCCATTAGAAGATGGGTACACTGTGGTCATAAAGGGATAGACATGGTCAGCAACAATACTCAGGTAGGCTGTGGCGTTGACACGATGCTCAATTGGTACTAATGGGCCCAAAGTGTGCCAAGAAAATATCCCCCACACCATTACACCACCACCACCACCAGCCTGAATCGTTAATACAAGGCAGGATGAATCCATGCTTTCATGCTGTTTACGCCAAATTCTGACCCTACCATCCGAATGTTGCATCGAGACTCGTCAGACCAGGCAACGTTTTTTCCAATCTTTTATTGTAAAATTTTGGTGAGCCTGTGTGAATTGTAGCCTCATATCCTGTTCTTAGCTGTCAGGAGTGACACCCGGTGTGGTCTTCTGCTGCTGTAGCCCATCCGCCTCAAGGTTCGACGTGTTGTGCGTTCAGAGATGCTCTTCTGCATACCTCGGTTGTAACGAGTGGTTATTTGAGTTACTGTTGCCTCTCTATCAGCTCGAACCAGTCTGGCCATTCTCCTCTGGCATCAAGGCATTTGCACCCACGGAACTGCCGCTCACTGGATATTTTCTCTTTTTCGGACCATTCTCTGTAAACCCTAGAGATGGTTGTGTGTGAAAATCCCAGTAGATCAGCAGTTTCTAAAATACTCAGACCAGCCCGTCTGGCACCAACAACCATGCGACGTTCAAAGTCACTTAAATCACCTTTCTTCCCCATTCTGACGTTAGGTTTGAACTGCAGCAGGTTGTCTTGACCATGTCTACATGCCTAAATGCACTGAGTTGCTGCCATGTGATTGGCTGTTTAGAAATTTGAGGTAACGGGCAGTTCGACAGGTGTACCTAATAAAGTGGCCGGTGAGTGTATATATACAAATTATAGTTTATACAGTACAATAGAGTAAATTAACAAATTACAGTATACTACCCCATACTGATCACCAATCTTTAATACTCCTGGGAGGGCTTGGCCACGTCTCGACTTGCGAGATTTTCAAGCTACAATGGGGTCATCTAAACGCATCTCCATCGTAAGCCAGGGACTTCCTGTATTCAGTTTGAATGCTACCCCAGTTTATATAGAGCGCTACATTGGAAGGAGCGTGATGATAGGAAGAAAAAATCAGCGGTGCTTGTGAGGATCAGCGTTCCCCGTTCACAGAATGTCATTTTTTATTTATTTTTTTACTTTTGCTCAGATGCACGTGACGTTCTCATACCTTCCAGTCCAGAGAAGGTTCTTTGACGAACACGTCCATGGTGTTGAGGAGGAGGTCAGGCTCATCCCTAAAAGCCCGGAGCGAGTGTACCATCACACTGTGGATCAGGCCCGACTCCGCCATGGGCTTCATCAGACTTATAAACTGACGCGTAAGCCGGAATGGCATCAGCTCAGGCACTGGCAGAAACTGAAGATAAAAAAAATGTTTCAGTTACACCTAATGCAGCATGTATGCAAACTTCTGGTTCCTGAAGGAAAATGCAATCAGGAGAAATGCAAGTAAAACTTGCAGCAAACCTGAGTAGCCGATCCAAAAGCATGCCCGAAATCAATGCCGATCATGCCACCCGTCTCAGTATTGATCATGAAGTTAGAGAGGTGCCGGTCTCCGATACCCAGCACCCACTGACTGATGCAGAGCAGCGCATGAGAGCTGGCAAAATGAGAGCGCAGGGAGAGGAAAGCCTCCGGTGTTGTACTCATCTTCACAAAGGCTCGTCTGGTAGGGACAGAAAAATAAACAGCAGTTTTGTCACATACATATACATATTATACCCAGGTACTGTATAACAACAAGACTAGTCGGCTCTCCGCACGCCTCCCTCCATCTGAGCTCCTCGTTCTGTTTATTTTCCACACAATATAAATAGTCATTAGAGAATAACAGAACTGTTATAGCAGCATACCTCAGCAGATCCTCTGGTACACTCTGCTCAATCCGTGTAAAGTTATTTACAGTGTCTCTGCGGCTGGCCTTTCTGTAGTAAAATGACATCACACACAATGTTATGCACTCAGTCTTTCAGCAGACAGAAAGACCAAGGAGAACATTACGGCACCACTGGAGCAGGGAAACGAGCAATAACGTACTTGTAGGTCTCGGCGTATCGTCTTATTCCCTCAATCCTCCCAGCAATTTTACTGAGCCAAGAGTCGTAGATTTGCATGGGCCTGAAACGTGGTGCAAAAGAGCCAATACTAATTGTAAGTACATCAGGGAATTCGAGTGCAGTAGTAAATCCATCAATACGTGTTAATTAAACGAAACGTTTGCTAATGAATCCCATCTATAATTATCACGATGCCATTAATAGAGAGAGCATACATGGTTATGTTCTGCTGCTCTTTATCGGTTGCTTTGCTGGCCAGGAATTCTTTCAGTGTGCAGGTGTTTTCCATCCACTCTATCAACCCAATTCTGCAGACAAAAAAAATCAACAAACAAGATTTTTAAAGGGGGATCAAAATCTCAAACACAAGATATATTTCCCATTAATAATCAATTAATCCTTAAGGGAGCTTCCCATTCGTTTAAAAAAAATGTATAAAGATCCAGACATAGATCTCCTACCTGCTGGTTATTGGAACAACCTGGTAGGTACGGAGTGTCAGGCTGCGTTGTGAGCAGGCTGTGTCCTGGCTGAGGATGATGTTCATGACTCCGAAGAGCTGCTCGATACGCTGGTCCTGCCGCAGGTCCTCACCGCCCTTCACCAGGAACGGATGGTCCCTTTCATCGTTGCCTCGTATGATAAGACGTTTTGGACGGCGAATGGAAGTCATGACCTTTACCTTGAGTGCACAATAGAATTAAAATCAATACCGCTTAGCCGGCTCGGCCTCATGTTAACCTCGCACCAGAGCTGGATGTGGTCTAGAGGGGTTAAGAACTTCTTTTCTTTCTAATCAATTTGCTGCTGTACTCTAGCAAATCTCTAAAAGTGGATTATTTGGACTTTAATTTAATTGGAGCGCAGGGGGTCGATTCATATAACCTACGACTGGGAGTCAGGTTAAGTACGTACACTTGATGAAATGCCTCTGGAGCTTGTCTAAATGAAGATTAAATTATTTAAGAGAGTTTTCGCACACTCATCCGTTGCACGTCATCAACAGTGAGTAAGAAGCATGTGTAAAATACAATAGCTAGTGTAATAAAGATGAATGAGGTGGATCGCTTTCTCCATCATTGATTTTCTAATATGGCTTAAAAGTAAATAGACTAAGTGCCTATTCTCCAGTCAAAGTGAAATAAATCAATTCAGGGATAAATCACCATGCCTATAGTGAACATATCAATGATTTCTCTATGCCAATTCAGATTTACACGTCTTTACTATTTGTTAGCTGTTTCGTGCTTTTAGATTAGATTTTCTTTTCATGTTACCTGGTGTAATACCTTTAAGAGACCACGTGGGGGCATTATAAAGCATCCTGTAAATACAATTGAGCTCCATCATTCCTCTGACACATAATATGGATGATACAAGAGACTTTCACAGGAATTTTTTTTATTTTTTTTTTTTATTGTTAATAAATTTATCCCAAGCCTACCACTGAAATAAGCCCCTGATCCTGGAAAAAGGATCAATGTGTTTACTTGAAATAATGCAATGTTTTTCCTTTTCCAAGTAAATGAGAAAATGTTAAAATGGAAAAAACATACATATGAAATATTAGTTTAAAAAAATAATAATGAAGACCACCATTTATAAGTACATACCCTTTCATCAAACCCTGTAATCTTCGCATGGTACTCAGGGAGAGGCTTGGATCTTCCATCATACTGTCCTAAATTTGGAGGAAAAGAAGTCTTATATATATATTTATACACACCCACACTCCCACACATTATATTGCCAGAAGTATACTCTCATCTGCCTTCACATGCAAATGAACTTGAGTAACATCTGATTCTAAATCCACAGGGTTTAATATGATGTTGGCCCTTTGCAGCTTAAACAGGTTGAACTCTTCTGAAAAGTGTTCCACAAGGTTTAGGAGTGTGTTAATGGGAATCTTGGGACCATTTTTCCAGAAGCGCATTTGTGAGGTCAGACACTGATGTTGGACGAGAAGGTCTGGATCGCAGTCTCCGCTCTAATTCATCCCAAAGGTGTTCTATCGGGTTGAGGTCAGGACTCTATGCAGGCCAGTCAAGTTCTTGCGCGCAGTCTGGTGCGCAGTCATGTTGGAACAGGAACGGGCCATCCCCAAACTGATTCCAAAAAGTTGGGAGCATGAAATTGTCCAAAATGTCTTGGTATGCTAAAGCATTAAGAGTTTCTTCCACTGGAACTAAGGGGCCGAGCCCAACATCATAATCCCTCCCTACACTAAACTTTACACTTGGCACAATGCAGTCAGACAAGTACCGTTCTCCTTGCAACCACCAAACCCAGACTCGTCCATCGGATTCCCAGACAGTAAAACGTGATTAGTCACTCCAGAGAACACGTCTCCACTGCTCTAGAGTCCAGCGGCGGCGTACTTTACTCCACTGCATCCGATGCTTTGCGTTGCACTTGGTGATGCATGGCATGGATGCGCCTGCTCGACCATTGAAACCCATTTCATGAAGCTCTCTACACGCTGTTCAGCTAATCTGAAGGCCACATGAAGGTTGGAGGTCTGTAGCTATTGACTCTGCAGAAAGTTGGAGTGCACTATGTTGCCTTTCACTTTGTTATACTACCACTTCCAGTTGACTGTGGAATATTTACTTCGAGGAAATTTCTTATTGCACAGGCGGCATCCTGTCACGGTCCATGCTGGAATTCACTGAGCTCCTGAGAAAGACCCATTCTCACACAAACGTTTGTAGAAGGGGCCTGCATGCCCAGGTGCTAGATTTTATACATCTGTAACCATGGAAGTGATTGGAACACCTGAATTCAATTATTTGGATGGGTGAGGGAATACTTTTGGCAATATAGTATATTATATATATATATGATCCGGAAAAATGTCTAATTGCATATTGGAAATTTCTATTGCATATTTCATTAGAAGATCTTTTTGAAAAGCCTGATGGATTTCTTCTAACCTGGCACCTCAATCTCGTTCCCGAGTGTGTCTGCGCTGAAGTTACTGAGCCAGGGTGAATACTCCTTCAGATTCCTGGCTCCTTCTGGAAACCTCTCATGGACAATGCCAGATTTTCCACTTTCCTAATATATTCCTTATCCTTACGCTTGTCATATAGCTTTAAACCATCCGAGCCAAAAAGCTGCTCCACTTCTTTGGAGAATTTCTTTTAGAAACACAGACAACAACAGAAAGTAAAGGTTTCACCTTGTACTCCTACTCATACAATGAATTAACGATTGGGCTGAGAGCTGTAACTGAGAACCTGGGCGAATTTTTTCCGGAAGGATCCAATCTCTTTGTCTTTGGCGTTGCAGAGCGACATTTTCATTTCTTCATACAGTGTCCTCATCATTTTCTTGTCCATGCTGGGCTTCTCCAACTGACTCTTAACCTCATCCCACCAATCCTGCAAAAGAGAAATCATGGCATGGTGTTGGGTCAAAGATGAGAAGTGATGAAAAACTGCCTCTCTTGATTGCATTTGTTAACAAAATTCATGTAAAACGTGTTCAGTACTTTAAAGAGCATTTCAGGGTTGGTGAGCTGCTGAAGAGCATCAATAAACTTGTGAAAAACTCCTCCTCTATCCAGTGTTGTCTTGAGCCTAGAAAACGCACAAACGGTCACATAATGTGTTTCTTGTTGATGCATTTATTAAAACACGAACAATCCAGTTCAGCATACTTCTCAACAAACTCTTGATTCCTTTGACCAATAGCAGTCTCTTCAAACGTGTAACCTTCACTGCTTATCATGAAGGGGTAGATGATTGCTTGCGGGTAGTTTTTCGCGATCTCCTCTACCGCATGCTGCACCGCCACCGCCTCTGGCTTGTCCAACAGAGCCATCATCTGACTGATCCAGCCAATCAGCTGCCAGCAAGGCACGCTTTCCACCTATTTAAAGACAACATGGCTACTGTTAGAACTTAGGCAGGTTTAATGACAAACTATAATTGAGCCTAAAACAACAATTCAACACTTCTTTTTTTTTTTCTGGGCTTTGTGTTAGTTTGTTGAGTCTACAGCTCTAACTGTGGTAGTGCAGTGGTAGCTCAGTAGATAAGATCAGAAGGTCATGGGTTTAAATATCCGAACCACCAACCGATCACTGCTGGGCGTTTGAGCAAGGCAACTAATTCTTAACTGCTCAGCTGTAAGACACTCTGGATAAAGGTATCTGCCAATATCCAAAAATGTAAATGTCAATCTACCTCTTTGGTTATCAGGTCCAGTGTTTCTGCAGAGTAGAGCTCCACCAGCTGGAGTAAGCGAGGGAACTTGAGTCTGGCTTCCTCAGAGTTGAGCTTTAATGCTTTTAGCATCATCTTTACCACGTGAGCAGGTAAAATCTGCATGTTCGGAGAACTGGTCACTGCAAAAAATACCATGAGCATTAATATACACGCTTTTATGAAAATATCGGAATCCGAGGCTGAACAAATAATTGGGAAAAATGTCATTCTGTTGAATAGATACTGAATATCTGCAGCAGGTGATCTGATTTTATACATGATCTAATACAAAACAATACCCTAAATTTTATAGCTGTTATACTGTTCATTAAACATGTATAGAAATGTAATGTTTTGGTATGCAATCCAAGATTTACTCTTTTCTTTTTGCTCTTCCTCCCTCAGTCTGCGGTCACAGAAGTTAGCAAGAGTCATGTAGGCCTCCACAATGCCTAATGTGTCTGCATGCTTTTGGCTGAATGACTGCTCCTCCTCCTCAGCCTTGTGTGCAGCACTGTGTAGGAGCTCTAGGGCACGTACCTGCAGGCCCTCCACCACCTAAAGTTTAAAAGAAGAAACAATGTGGTCCAGATAAGAAAAACAAGAAATAATAAAAATTTAAAAATAATTATAAAATGTATACAGTATGTTTATTCATTTTTAGCAACAGCACACACTTTTATACATATGTGGCCAATCATATGCAAACCCCTGGCTGTTCACATACTATTGCCACCTAGTCATAGGCAGACAATTGCCTTCAATTTCTGTATGTTAAAGCAAAGAAAAAAAAAAATATCCTCAGTTGAATCATTTTACTTCACTGGCCCAGCATGACAATAAGTGTATTGATGCATTCATGTTTGGGGGGGCAGCACATTCTAAATAATTTCAGCTAAATCCAACAATAAAAGCTACCTGGTCCCTGGAAGATGTCCGAGAAAGTTTTAGTACTCTCTGTGCTTTTTCTTCTCCGAGGACATCCAGAACAGAGGGACTGCGTTGCATAGCACCAGCCAAAAGACCAAAGGTGGTGCCCAGAAGAATCCTCTGGTCTCTGAACATCTTGCCAGTGAAGGCTTCACTTTGCTTCTCAATATCCTCTATACAACACAAACACATAAATCAAACTAAGAGCTGTCTTTGTTTTTTACCATCACATTTCCAGACTGGAAAAGCAGCATCCAGTTTGTTTATAAATTCAAAAGTCTGCTTAATTCAGAACAGTTTCTACCCAGCAATGGTACGGTCTTGAGCAGGGAGCTGATCTGCTCGGCGGGCCCCTGGCTCTGGCACCTTCTCTGGCTGAAACGGCTGAAACTGTGCACCCATCGCTTTAGTCGATTTTTCTCAGCCTTTGCCTCTCTATGAAGCTCTTTTAACAGTTTGGTTGCCACAGAGAAGTTGTTCTAGTGTGAAGGATCGTGGAAAGAAAAAAAAAAAGCAACATATCCGATACATAAAAGAAAATCAATGAATTCTTTAAAACAGTTTTGGTGGAAATATTGATGGTCCATTTTTTACAACATATGAATAAAAACATCTAAAATGAAGACCATGGTATAATTTTGAATTACCTGTTTCCAGGCACTATCTGCCATGCTCAGCTTCATATTAAACTTGCACTCGTTTACTAGAGCCCCCAACTCTTCAGCTGTGCTCTCCTGCTCTGCTCCATCCACCTCCATACTGTGTGCAGGAGATGAGCACAGCTTCTCGTAGATCTTATCCAGGAAGAAACACCTGGAACATTAGATGATATATTACATTTCCCACACAAAACCCAGTATGAAGGCAAAGTTGTGACTGCAAATCTCATTGATTTTGTCCCATACTGACTCACCGGGATGTAATGATGTCATCCCACACGTTCATTGGGTCAATTTTAGCATCGGGGTAACGGCTGGTCCATCTCTTGATCAGATTTTTTAAAGAACCCACTGACACTGGTACAGAGAAGCACATTGGTATAAGAGAACAGAGGTTATAAGAGCTGCAGTCTAATATGTAAGCAACAGCCATCCAAATCAATCTTGATTACCAACAAATATGGATATATGGTTTTATTAAGTGTTCTAAGGCGGCTCACCCTCTCCTGTGACGTAATGCAGGAAGTCCTGAATTTCAGTAAGAGCTTGGACAGACTGGAGCATGGTCAGACGACTGCGATTCAGTAGAGGATCAATGCTGGAGTAGTTCTGCACAATACAATAGCATTTTGGATTTGGCTCATACATTTTTCTTAAATGTGTCTATCCAACCGAAGCTAATGTAGTGGGCCAAGCTCAGAAGATTTTGTAACCCAATTGTTTTTCTTTTATAATTTTGCACCAGTTGTGTCGTATATACCATGTTAACAGAGCCATCATATATTGAACACACAGTGTATTAAATAGTGTGTGTATGTATAGTATGTGTATGTATTTATATGACTTTTAAAGAGTTGCAGGACAACCCTCATTGTTTATCAAACTCCATTCAAATCCAAAACTGACCTGCATGAAGACCTGCATGCAGTTGTTGGCATAATATTTAGCACGGTCATAATCCTCTTGCAAGATGTACAGAAGACTGAGTTCTTGACTGTAGTGCGTCTCCATCACCAGTTTCCGTTGTTCCACCTTCATGGCAGCATCCACAAAGCTTAGCAGTTCCTGGTCTCTCTTCCCCAGCTGCAGCTGCTTCAGCATGCTGCGCATCATGTGCTGTAGGTAGGTTTCCTGGTGGAAATTCAGGGTTCGTAGTGTTATGTTATTTATGCCTGACAACATTATGAACCCTAAGGGTCTCGTTTATATGCATTGTGTGGAAGAGGCTCTAGGTTGAGTCTTATTTATTATAAAATGTAAAAATATTCTGTGTCCACAAAAACATGTCATTTAAAAGATGCACATGCAGGTCACATGTCAGTGTATAGTTGTCATAGGTGTGCACAAAACTGCTTAAGCAAATACAGATATTCCCAAACAGTGTGAGTGGCTTATCAAAAGGTACTTAGAAAAGACTTTTGTTCTCTCATAATGGATTGAGAATTTGTTTGCGTTTGTCATTACTAACATGTAATGGTTAACCTTAGGAAAATGCATGTTGTAAATCAGGTGCACATTCACGTCGATTCCCAGTTCGATTCCACCTCATGTGGAGTTTGGACATTGGACCTCTTTGAGTGTTTAAAGGCTCTGGCATGGAGAAGCTGGTCTTGGATCTATCACACTCTTGATGTCACCCAAATGAGGATCGGTTCCTCTTTTAAATCTGGTTCCTCTCAAAGTTTCTTCCTCATAACATCTAAGAGAGTTCTTCCTTGCCACAGTCGCCCTGAGACAATGTCTGTTGTTCAAAGTGCTATAGAAATAACCTTGACTTCAGTAAAATGACATGGACTTGAAGGATTATCAGGTACCTGCATGCAGCAAATCATTTTAACATTTGCACATTTTTGCTTTGAAGTGTACAAATCTATTAACTTTCAATAAATAAAATGCAGGTCTCTTCCGTACCAGAATATTTCGGATAACGAGTGTTCAGCTGTGACACAATGTGCAATTCAAAATTCCCAATCTGCTTTAGAACCTGCGCTTAGATAACATTCGGACAAATTTCACCTGATAAAATGGATCTTCCCACATCTTGTCCAGGTTAATGGGGGATCTGTTGTCTATATTTACAGTAGCACAGTACTGTAAAGACTTCCACTCAGTCAGGTGATTGTAGGCCTCCAGAGCTGCTACTTCCCAGAAATCCTTCTCAGTGTCTGTAGGCTCACCATCCATCCACTCCTCTGTGTTCAGTGCCTGAGGCAAAGAAACACAGGCCCATGATGGTTTAAAGCAGACATTTGATATGACAATAAGTTATCACAAAGAATGTGGGTGAAGTCTCATACAGATCAGAGCATAGAATAAACCCTACTGCTGAAAATGTGCTTTGATCAGTATGTATGTATATGTGTGTGTGTGTGTGTGTGTGTGTGTGTGTGTGTGTGTATGCGTAGTTTTGGGGGGAAAAAAAAAAAAAAAAAAAAACCTTCACATGTAGTACTGACTTTCCTGAACTAAAACATGTTACTTCCACATTTATTTGCACATCCACTATTTGGCTACTATCCATTGTAAAAAGGGAGAAAACTGCGAGCAGTGAAGTGAATAACACTGATCATCTCTTCACCTCTTAGTAGGTAGAATGTTTTAGTCAGCAAGTGAACGTTTTGTCCTCGAAGTTGACGTGTTAGAAGCAGGAAAAATGGGCAAGCATCAGAATTTAATCAAGTTTGACAAGAGACAAATTTTGACGGCTGGACGACTGGGTCAGAGCATGTAAAAATCCCAATTTTGGCAAAAATCCTTTTTTTTTGCTGTTACACAATATGCAAATATTATTGCAAGAGATGAAGATAGTGGCTACAATATCAAATTTAGTCACTCATTTTAAGTATTTTTTTATATTCAGAATCATCTCCTTGACAGTGCATAATCATGTTTAATTCAGTTTTATTTATAAATCACTTTTACTAACTGATATTTTTACAAAGCAGCGTCAGATCCCTAGTGAGTAAGCCAGCCAGGACAGTGGCCAGGAAAATGAGAGGCAGTTACCACAAGAGAATTATATTATAATAGGATTATATATAAATACAGAATAAGTATAGTTTTAGAACACTTGTCTGTTAAATGTGTTGCAATGGATGCTTAATATGAAAAGATGTATAAAAAAAAAAAAAAAGCCTTGAGTTGTGCATATAATAATGTGTACACAGTTCTAATAGTTTGAGTTTTTTATATAAAATAAAGGAATGCACCACAAAAGTATTAAACCAAACAGACTTTGTTTTACCTCATTGTAAAGCTTTACTGCCTCGGCATAGTCTCCTTTTGCTTCTGACTGCAGTGCAGTGCATGTAATGGATTTTGTTCCCATCTTCCCACCAAAGATGCCCCTCACAACATCATAATCCCCCAAAGACCGATACAACCTGCCACACAAGAGCAATTCATTCCACTTCTAAAGATGACCATCATAAACAAATATGCTGTACTGGCTTAAAAAACTGGAAAAGACAACACAGTCGGGGGGGAGCAGCTGAACTCACTTGGCTAAATGAATCCAGCGGTTTGTGTCCGGGGGAAGCTCCTTCCTGCCTCGTGACCGTTTGGATGGAGGTTCCTCGGGCACACTGGTGCTGTGTGAGAGGCACTGTTCCAAGAGGAGGATGCCCATGGGCTGCTGCAGACTGGCCAAACAGCTGGCACTGACACTGGCAGGCTGCACATCCAGTAGAGCAGAGTGTTGGTAGCACATGTCCTGCACAGAAATCAAATATATATTTATTACATTTATATAAATAATTAAAAAAAAAATGGCACTTGATTCAAACTACACTAACATTTATCTACACATTACACATAGCAACTGTGTTTTTGTGTTTATAGACATCTCTTATACCATGAAAGAATACCTTAATGCTTTTTTTTGGGCAAATATACTGTAAATACTACTCTGCTATATTATATATATATATATATATATATATATATATATATATATATATATATATATATATATATATATATATATATATATATAATAACAATATATATAAATATATAACATTATTGCCAAAAGTATTGGGTCCTGACCTTTGACCTCTGCTATATGTAGTTCTTTTTCAAAGTGTTACCATAAAGCTGGAGGCACTCAATTGTGTAGGACATCTTTGGATGCGCTAAAATGCCCCTTTGCACAAAGTGAGCTTCTTGAAGATCCGTCTCACATGATTTGGAGAGGAAGCTATTGAGTGGCCTGCTATAGAGCTCTGATCTCATCCCTACTGAATACCTTTGGGATGAATTGGAATTCTGACTGCACCCCCAGGCCTCCTCACCTCACCTGCATCAGTACCTGCCTTTCGTAACACCCTTGTGGCTGATGAACACAAATATCCATAAGTTCACTCCAAAATCTAGTGGAACATCTTCCCAGAAGAGTGGAGGAGCAAATTGGGACTAAATGTGGAATGCAATGCTCAAAAATCACATACCAAACTTATGACCAGGTGACCCAATACTTTTAGCAATAAAGTGTATATATTCAGCAGTAATGCATCAATTAAATAAAACAATAATAAAAATATATAAACCACAAATTGTTACTTTATCAGTGCATTGCTTCAGTATTAATTACTCGTATGCTATACACAGGACATACAGTACACAGTTACAGTAACTAGAGATTTGATTGAAAAAACCCATTTAACTAAATCTGTATTTACAGTAGCTAAAAACTGACACAGATGCAGCCAAGTCTAATGCCCCACTTATAATATACTGAATTAATGATATCGTTATTTCTGTAGTGGAATGAGCACATAATTATACAGAATAAAATCCTGATGAAAACTGAATCAGACTGTCCACATACTTGCACACAAGCAATAAAAGGTGGAAAGTATGTAGTGCTTTTATGCAGGAAGTTGTTCATGTCCTGTAATATATTTTTCAGGATTCCCGCCCTCTCTTTAGCAGGCTTGGATTGCTCCATCTCTACCAGCACCCCAGAAAACAGCGAGCTGAACAGCTGCTTGGCGAGGGTGGAGTCTCTCTGTGAAGGTGCAGTTAAAAGAAAGATGATCAGTTCCGAGCACATACAGAATTATTACTTAATCGGAAGCTTTTTTAAAATTAATAATCTGATTAAGTTCTTACCTGTGCAAGGGCTTGTAAAGGTGCGATTAGACTGCCATACTGGATCTGAATGTCGGGCAGGTCTCCTACCCTGTAGCTACGATACAAGGTCACCTGAGCTTCTCTTTGTATTTTCTGGGTGGCCCTTTTTTCCTGAACAGCATAGAAAATATGAGCTGCAGTTAAAACGGTGCATAGTCACAAATAGCTGCAACAAATTAGTTTTCAGTTCTAATTTTTACCCTTTCAGTTCTTTGTGACTGGATTTCCCTCTTGGCAAACTTTATGTTTTCTTTCTCTTTGTCCTTCAGGAACCGTCGTCTCAGTCTTAGGATATCAGCACGTCTTTCCCGTTCAGCTGTACGTAAATATACATTTCTTTTACTGTAATATAAACAATTCTATGGTACTCAAGTAAAGTCAAGAAGCTTTTATTGCCCTTTTAACCTTATATAGCTGAGGCAGTTTACAGTGAAATAAGACGTTTCTCCAGAACCCTGGTGCTACATTAAACAACATAGAGCTTCATAAAGGACACAGAGATAAGCACTAAAACAACTTGGCCTAACCACTTAAAGTGCATTGTGTGCAAACAGACAACACAAGACTGTGTAGAATAGATACACAAACAGAATATACTTGTAAACAAGAAACAAGAAACTGTTTCAGTTTCCTCTTCATTGCTGCTGTTGCTGTTATGCACAACAAGTTGTGTTAACTTGTTGTGCATAACAGCAACAGCAGCAATGAAGAGGAAACTGAAACAGTTATAATACATATAAGTATAACAGAATATGGGTGGTGCACTAGACATGGATATGTGTGAATTAAAATGAATATTGAGTGTGTGTTTGAGTTCAGATTTGTAAATATCTATAACTGACCTGTACTTCGACTGTCTGTCTCATCGGTAGGGTTTGTGAGTCGTTTAGAGCCAAATTTGGCACCTGTGGCTCGCCAGGCTGTGGGCCTCTCTGCTCTCTTCTTCTCGAACACCAGCAGAGACGATACAGAATCAGACAGGGAGTAATCTGCGAGTGTGTCCATACTACTTCCAGTTAACCAGTTATATGCTGAACGCCGACCTGTAAGCAAAATCAACCATATTAGGGATGGTAAGATTCAGCACTTCCCATTGGCAAGTTTGAACATATTTGCGTCTGTGAAAAATTATTGATATCATTATAATAAATGTGATTACTTTTATTATTTAGAAAGTGAACAATATGTTATATGTAGACTGATTTCCCAAGCACGTTCTCTCAGCACCACTGCTGCTACGGGAATATGAGGTATCACAAAACTACAGAGACGGAGGCGTGTTCTGAGAGTCACATAAAGTATAAATTAACATGGCAGAGGTAGAGCTGCATCTTCCAGGAGCCTGAACAGGAAAAGAACGTCTGGTTTTATTTCGTCTTCTTTCTTTTTTTTTTTGCACTACAAGGGCCTGTTTGTGAAAGAGCCATGCAGAAGAATTCAGAATGCAATTAAGTACATTTTGGATTTTATGTCTGTCTGGACCAAACTATCTGTACCATATTGATTTGCATAGCATCATATTTTTTTAATTTCATCGTATCACATTAAATCGCATTGTGTTAATTCAAATCAAAACTGCATCGTAATGGGTAAATCGTATCTCACACACACACACACACACACACATACATACAGTGAGGAAAATAAGTATTTGAACACCCTGCTATTTTGCAAGTTCTTCCACTTAGAAATCATGAAGGGGTCTGAAATTGTCATCGTAGGTGCATGTCCACTGTGAGAGACAATCTAAAAAAAAATCCAGAAATCACAATGTATGATTTTTTTACTATTTATTTGTATGATACAGCTGCAAATAAGTATTTGAACACCTGAGAAAGTCAATGTTAATATTTGGTACAGTAGCTTTTGTTTGCAATTACAGAGCTCAAACGTTTCCTGTAGTTTTTCACCAGGTTTGCACACACTGCAGGAGGGATTTTGGCACACTCCTCCACACAGATCTTCTCTAGATCAGTCAGGTTTCTGGCCTGTTGCTGACCAACTACGGACGCTCTTATGACACCACGTCTGTCTTGACAGACAGGTCGACCTGAGATCAGTCTCCGCCCTACCTTTATCCCTCAGGTCGACCCCTTCTAACATCATTGCAGCGAGATTTCTTTCCGTCCCCACGCAAGGAGGGAAGTGCTGGTGAAACACCTCACTCTGTTATCAAAGAACCCGGGATTACGTTAATTAACCCATCGTTCTTTTTCTAACTTCGCTCTGTGTTTCACTATGGGAGATATAGACCACTCCCGGATTGCACAAGATCCCGCTACACCCAATCACATGGGCTCAGAACGTCTGGCACTCAGCACTGCATGTGCCAAGGATGACTCAGACACATCTAGTCTATAATACCGCACAAAGGTGTGTGGCGTAGCCCAGCCAGCCGCCGCACAAATTTCCTGAACAGAAACTCCCTTAAGTAGGGCCCATGATGTCGCCATCCCTCTAGTAGAGTGGGCCCTCAGACCCGCAGCATTCATACGCTATAGATATAGCTTCCACAATTCAGCGGGACAGCCGTCTCGACAACGGCTTCACTTTGTGAGGGGTAGCCCAAGACACAAACAGCTGGTCAGATTTCCTGAAACCCGATGTTCTCTTGACATACGCATGGAGGGCCCGCACTGGGCACAAGGAACTCAATCCCTCCTCCTCCTGAGGTGGGTGGAAAGCCGAAAGTTCCGTAATGGGACATCTATAAGAAGAATCCACCACTTTAGGTACAAACGCCGGGTTAGGGCGAAAGGAAACTTTCGTGAGCCCAGGGGCAAACTGTAAACAGGACGGACTGACAGACAGGGATTGCAGCTCGCTCACACGCTTAGCAGTCACCAGAGCCACAAGCAGTGCCGTCTTAAGAGAAAGAAATTTCAGCCCCATGCCATCCACCGGCTCGAAGGGGTGATGAGAAAGGGCCTCCAAAACCAAAGACCGAGACACCGGCCTCTTACGTCGTGCACCTTTCATAAACCGGCTAATCAAAGGGTGCCGACCAGCAGGTTCGTTATTAAACCCGACATGACACGCAGAAATGGCCGCCAGATACACCTTCGAAGTAGAAAAAGCTTTCCCTTTATCCAGCAAATCCTGGAGAAAGCACAAAATGTCTCCCACAGAACACTGGAAAGAGACAATGTGACCACGGCCACACCACTCCTCAAAAACTGGCCATTTATTGTCATAAAGTGTGCGAGTAGACGAGGCCCTAGCACTCTGGATAGTGTGTATAACCGATTGGGGTAAACTTGCCACACTCAAGTCCCACCTCTCTCGGGCCAGGCCCAGAGAGCAATACTGTCCAGGTGCAGATGATAAATCTCCACGCCCGCCTGGGACAGAAGGTCCCTCCGTGGAGGGAGTGGCCACGGTTGATCTGACAGTAGCTGAACTATTTCTGCGATCCAGTGTCTGGAGGCCCAACGTGGAGCTATCAGAATCAGTGACAAGCGGAGTTCTCTAACCCTGGCCAGGGTGGGGGAAATCAAGCTCAGTGGAGGGAAAGCGTAGAGAAAAACGTTTGGCCACTGGGGGGCTAACGCATCCACACCCAATGGTGCATCTTTGTCCCTTAGAGAAAAGAACAGAGGACACTGAGCGTTTTCTCGCGAAGCGTAGAGATCTACGGCAGCCCGGCCATATCTCTGCCATATCTGCTCCACCACCTGGGTGGGCAGTTTCCATTCCCCGTACAGGGGGTTTCCCCTGGACTAAAGATCCGCACCCTTGTTCCATATGCCTGGAACATGAGTCGCTCTGATGGACAAAAGCCTAGTGTCGCACAACATTATCAGTTTCCTCGCTAACTGATGCAGCTGGAGGGAGCGCACACATCACTGCCGGTTGTTGTACGCGACCACTGTGGAATTGTCTGTTTTCACCAACACATGTCGGCCCTTCATGAAAAGCAGAAAATGTTTCAGCGCTAGAAAAACTGCCAACAACTCCAAGTAGTTTATATGTCTCGGGATTAGCTGTGGAGGCCAAACGCCGTTCACAGCTCTGCCCATAAGGGTCGCACCCCAGCCCGCCAAAGACGCGTCCGTCGTCATAGTAACCCTCGACGACACCGCCCCCAAGGGAATCCCCGACCAAAGAGTCGTGGGGCATCCCCATTGGCGGAGCGCTAAGACGCACGCATGTGTTATTTTGACCAGCCGATTGAGATGACGTCGGGGACATAAGCGCAACCGCGCAACCCATCTCTGAAAATCTCTCATCATGAGAAGTCCCAGACGCACCACAGAAATCACTGAGGCCATTAAACCCAGCATTCGTAGGCACACTCAGAACGGGACCATAGTCCCCGACCGAAAACGGGAGCGACACTGTATAAGAGATGCGATTCTCCTCTCTGTCAGCTTGACTCGATAGGAGAGGGAATCTATACTGAGTCCTAAATATTGCGCGGGACACAAGCGGCTCTTTTCCCTGTTTATTTTGAAACCCAAGATGCAGAGATGAGTGATGAGATGCGGAGTACGCTCTCCGCATCTCTGATCGCTTGCTCTCTTGACGAGGAGCATATCAGATAATCTATATCTATATATCTATATAAGACAAAATCCGAATCCTGCTGTTTCTCAACAGCAAAAGAGCTGCCTCCACACACTTGCTGAAAGTCCTCGGAGCGAGAGACAGTCCGAACAGAATGGTTTGAAACTCGTAGGCAGTGCTTCTGTGCGCAAACCTCAAATATTTTCTGTGTGACGGGTAAACGTCTATGTGAAAATACGCGTCTGATAGATCGATCGTCACAAACCAATTGTTCAGACGGATCGAACGACAGAGTGCGTTGTGTGTCAACATCCTGAATGAATATTTTCTCAGGTGCTTGTTTAACACGCGCAAATCCAAGATGGGACGAAGAGATGTGCTTCCTCTCTTCGGGATTACAAAGTACCGGGAGTAAAAACCCTGACGACTTTCTGCCTCCGGAACAACTCTGATTGCCCTTTTGCTCAAAAGAGAGTCGATCTCGGTTGTTAGGACGTGAGCCGACTCTCCTTCGGCCACCGAGACCAACACACCGTTGAATCTGGGTGGTTTCATTGCGATTTGAAGCCTGTATCCCTGTGAAATCATGCTTAACACCCACGGATGAACAGCGCAACCAATTGACGAGGCGCGCAGAAAGGGAACCCCCCGCGTACACAACTCTGGTCGCGCGTTGATGATGTCACAACCGTCGCCGCGCTGGGCTCCGCTGGCAGAGCGAGTGCGCCCTCCGTTGCTAAAACTAGGGGGGTGCACGCTGAATTCTTGGGATTTTCGCAAAAAACCCCGTCACGCTGGCTGAGGGGGCGTGTTCTGAGACAGCTTACGAGGCAAACAGAGGTTGAATGCTTCGTCCTCCTGTTTCCTGGGAGTGCTGGTTTCTCTCATCTTCTCTAGAGCTGGACCGAAAAGACCTTTAGCGGGGTCGTAGGCAGCATCCATGACTTCCGCTTTCTGTGTGTCACCCAAGCCTGACAGGTTAAGCCACACCGCTCTCTCACCTGACACAGCCAAGCCCATCACGCAGCCGCAGCCCTGAACTGCGCCTCGTGAAGAGCAGAGAATTAGGTCGTTCACCACACAGATCTTGTCCCAAAGTACCGGGTTAGGTACTCCCGTGTCGAGCTGTCGTCCCATTTCCTCTAAAATCTCCGCCTGTCAGCGGACAGCAAAGTCACCGCGTTTAGCGAGCACACTGACTGCGCTGCGTATTTATACATCCTCTGATGGATGGATGCTGTCAATCTCTCGATTTTCCCAGGCAGCGCAATTTGAGAGGAGGCAGATATAGAACGCCGATTCGGATGGAGGTGATAAGCCACCGAAGGCTCCACGGCTGGGGGGTCGGCCAACCCCAGCTCCTCCATCCCTTGAATCTCCAGCTTGGAGCACCCTTTTGCGGAAAGCTTGCTCTTGAAGGGGCTAGACCAGTAACGAGACATCTCCTTCATGCAAGCTGGCACGGCGGGCAGGAGCTGTCTAGCAGCGGGTTGAGCTGGCGGCAGCCTTTTCCCGTTGTAAAGGTCTCTCGCAGCTCCCTCCGCGTCCTGGGCCGCGGGCCAAGCTAGTCCTAGCTTACCCCCCGGCTCGTTTGCATACCTCGTGCAGGTTACCTTCAGCCTGTGAGGTTGCATTGCCCGCACTCTGGGGTCTCGACTGTTGGGCCGGGAAGGGACCACGGTCGTCCTCATCATCGTCCTCCATATCCAAGTCAAGGAGGTCTGAGTTCGCATCTGCGTCCTCGTCGCACGGTCGTTCCTCATCCTCCGCGAGGAGGTTATCAAACAGAGGCGGCATGACCGGCGATTCGGCCTCCATCAGGTCCGCCCAGCTCGTGGTAGTTCGCGGCTAATGTTCGACGGCCGTAGACCTCGCGGCGGCGCCGGACAGACACGGGTCCTCTTGGTTCGCCACCGCTACTCTCAGCCCTGACGCGCTAAGCCTGTAATAGCCTGACGCAACTACGTCCCTACCGCGTAACTTAACACCCAGCAGGTTGGAATAGAAATAGCTCACCTCGACGCGGACGCTATTCCGTGACGTCGCTCAGCACGATTCCGTACGACTGACCTCGCGTTCGGTGGCGGCATCCAATGACGGCCCACACGATGAACAGTTAAGCGAAACCAGCCGAGAACTGGAAGTGCTGAGAGAGCTTAGTGTAGTCCCTCACGGAAAGACCTGAGGGATAAAGGTAGGGCGGAGACTGATCTCAGGTCGACCTGTCTGTCAAGACAGACGTGGTGTCATAAGAGCTTCCGTAGTTGGTCACGCCCAAAGCGATTCCCATAGTGAAACACCGGGCGAAGTTAGAAAATGAACACAGAGTTTGAGCTCCCTCCAAAGATTCTCTATTGGGTTTAGGTCTGGAGACTGGCTAGGCCATGCCAGAACCTTGATATGCTTCTTACAGAGCCACTCCTTGGTGATCCTGGCTGTGTGCTTCGGGTCATTGTCCTGTTGGAAGACCCAGCCTCAACCCATCTTCAATGCTCTAACTGAGGGAAGGAGGTTGTCCCCCAAAATCTCGCAATACATGGCCCCGGTCATCCTCTCCTTAATACTGTGCAGTCGCCCAGTCCCATGTGCAGAACAACACCCCCAAAGCATGATGCTACCACCCCCATGCTTCACAGTAGGGATGGTGTTCTTGGGATGGTACTCATCATTCTTCTTCCTCCAAACATGTTTAGTGGAATTATGACCCAAAAGTTCTATTTTGGTCTCATCTGACCACATGACTTTCTCCCATGACTCCTCTGGATCATCCAAATGGTCATTGGCAAACTTAAGACGTGCCTGGACATGTGCTGGTTTAAGCAGGGGAACCTTCCGTGCCATGCATGATTTCAAACCATGACGTCTTAGTGTATTACCAACAGTAACCTTGGAAACGGTGGTCCCAGCTCTTTTCAGGTCATTGACCAGCTCCTCCCTTGTAATTCTGGGTTGATTTCTCACCTTCCTTAGGATCATTGAGACCCCACGAGGTGAGATCTTGCATGGAGCCCCAGTCCGAGGGAGATTGACAGTCATGTTTAGCTTTTTCCATTTTCTAATGATTGCTCCAACAGTGGACCTTTTTTCACCACGCTGCTTGGCAATTTCCCCGTAGCCCTTTCCAGCCTTGTGGAGGTGTACAATTTTGTCTCTAGTGTCTTTGGACAGCTCTTTGGTCTTGGCCATGTTAGTAGTTGGATTCTTACTGATTGTATGGGGTGGACAGGTGTCTTTATGCAGCTAACGACATCAAACAGGTGCATCTAATTTAGGATAATAAATGTAGTGGAGGTGGACATTTTAAAGGCAGACTAACAGGTCTTTGAGGGTCAGAATTCTAGCTGATAGACAGGTGTTCAAATACTTATTTGCAGCTGTATCATACAAATAAATAGTTTAAAAATCATATATTGTGATTTCTGGATTTTTTTTTTAGATTATGTCTCTCACAGTGGACATGCACCTACGATGACAATTTCAGACCCCTCCATGATTTCTAAGTGGGAGAACTTGCAAAATAGCAGGGTGATCAAATACTTATTTTCCTCACTGTATATATTATATATGAGTACAGTAAGAGTGTAGTGGAGGTGAAGAGAGTTTCTGATAGGGTGATGAACGTGAAGCTGGAAGTTGAAGGGGTGATGATAAATATCATCAGCGCTTATGCTCCACAAGTGGGCTGTGAGATGGAGGATAAGGAAAATTCTGGAGTGAGTTAGATAAAATAGAATAAATATGAAGTGGTAGATGATGTACCTAGGAATGAAAGATTGGTGATTGTGGCAAACTTTAAAGGGCATGTAGGTGAAGGGAACAGAGTTTATGAGAAGGTGATGGGTAGGGTATGGTCTTAAGGAGAGAAATGTGGAAGGGCAGATGGTGGAATTTTGCAAAAAGGATGGAAATGGCAGTGGTGAAAACTTATTTTAAGAAGAAGAAGGACCATAGGGTGACGTATAAGAGTGGAGGAAGGTGCACACAGCTGGACTATGTTCTATGTAGGAGATGCAAGCTGAAGGAGATTGGAGACTGTAAGGTGTTGGCGGGGGACAGTGTAGCTAGACAGCATCGGATAGTGGTCTGTAGGATGGTTTTGGAGGTGAAGAAGAAGAGGAGCAGAGTGAGGACTGAAAGAAGAATAAGATGGTGGAAACTGAAGGAAAAGGAGTGTAGTGTGAGATTCAGGGAAGAGGTCAGACAGGGTCTCGGTGGTGGTGAAGAAGAGCTGGATGATTGGACAACTACTGAAGAAGTGATCAGGGAGAAGTAATTTGTGTAAAACCTCAAGTAAGAAGCCAGTATAGCACATAAATGAAACAACAATTTATATTTATATATCTAGATAAATAAATGTACAAATAAATACATAACAAAACACACCACACCGATGAATTTTACAGTTGGATAAAACTGTATAGCAAAGCACCTGCACCAGGAGCCTGAGTCTGGGAGAATTCCAAAGAGGCCTGGGTAGCTCGGATTTGGCCCTTCACGGTAGGCTGCATCTCAGCACTATCTGCCCGCTGTGTGCCTCCTGCCTGGCTCACCTGAGTCTCCATGAACATTGGAGTGAGCACTGTGCTCCTCAGACGCCAGTTAGAGTCAATCGTGTAATCCTGGATATTACACCAAAAACAATTGTAGACTGTAACAGAGAAATCATGTGGCAAAAAAACAGCAATAGCAATACGAAAAGAAATAAAAAAGAATTTGTCTAAAATACCAGAAATTTGCACTCGGAAAGTGGGAACTCGAACATATTGCGTGTGTAGTCGGGACTCTGACTGGTCATTTCCAGCAGCAAGTCTGTAGCCAGGCTGAGGAAGCGTGCCTCGATTCGAGCTGAGTAGAGAGAGCTCAGCACCATCAGCAATCTCTCCAGTGTGGCAGGAGGTAAACGCTTCTCATGACTCCAAAAGTTTCGTACGTACAGCCTTAAAAAAAAAAAACATGCATGCATAATAAATCAGTTGCTAATTTTAGAATGGTTAACTGAAGGTCATCATTGTATTAAAACAGATAGTGTTGCCCCAGACTCACTGTAAGCCCTGGTTTTCATCCGTCAGCCCTTGTAGAAGTGTTTCTTTAGCCTCATTTAATACCTCCACACATGTGCTATCTTCTCTGCTCTCAGCATCACTGTAAACACACAATTACAACAAAGCAACAGAGATTAAAACAAACAACAACAACAACAAAAACACATGCAGAAGTCAATGAAGAGACGCCTGAGCCAGCAGTAGTCACCTGTAATTGTCCTGTATCCACATGAGAATGTCGTACATCGTCTCTCTGCATGCAGGGGAGGGGTGAGAAACAAAGGCACTGACTGCCCTCAAAATTTCCTTCATCTCCTCAGGCTTCAGTATAGACAGGATCTTATGTACAATGTCCAGACACACTCTCTGCCTTGCCTCATCTCTGAGAAAGCAAACGTATAACAATAATCAACTACTGTGAAAGAAATATAATCAACGTTATAGATGATACAGAGAGCCATGACCGCTAGGTTGTTTATTTTGCTAAAACCACATATGATAGTTTTTTAATTTATTTTTTGTCTTATACCACAACAAATTTTCTAGGATTTTTCTTTATTTGTCAATGGCACGTACACTGACCAGGCATCAATTTCTGACCTTAAAACGTTATGCCTGGTGAGTAAATAACACTGATTATCTCTTCATCATGGCACCTGTTAGTGGGGGCGATATATTAGGCAGCAAATGAACATTGTGTCCACAGTGTAAGGATTTCAGCAAGTTTGACAAGGGCAAATTGTGACGTCTAGACGACTGGGTCAGAGCATCTCCAAAACTGCAGCTCTGGTGGGATGTTTGTGCTCAGTATCTATTAAAAGTGCTCCATGGAAGGAACAATGGTGAACCGTAAACCCAAAGGCTGGTCCGTGTGGTCCGATCCAACAGACGAGCTTCTGTAGCTCAGATTTCTGAAGATGATGTTATTGACCGACGGGTCATAAATGTTTTTTCAGCAAAACGGGGATCAACACAATATTGGGCTGGCGGTCATAATGTTATGCCTGATCAGTGTATGTTAGAGAATGCCAAGAGTGTGCAAAGCAGTAATCAAAGCAAAAGGTGGCTACTTTGAAGAACCTAGAATATGACATTTTTCAGTTGTTTCACACTTTTTTGTTATGTATATAATTCCATATATAATTCCACGTGTTAATTCATAGTTTTGATGCCTTCAGTGTGAATCTACAATTTTCATAGTTATGAAAATAAAGAAAAATATTTGAATGAGAAGGTGTGTCCAAACTTTTGGTCTGTACTGTACATCAGTGTAAAAATGTAAAAAAAAAAAATTATAAAAAAATAAACACAATAGAAGCTCTAAGGGTTTATCAATGTAAGAACTAACACATTCATTTCTTCACATGTAAGGGCAATTCGAGGTGGAAAAAAACAACAAGAACATACAAAACTGTAATCTGAGTTCTGGACTAAAATCCAGACGAAGACAACGTTACTTGTGAAAATTACAAAGGGTCTCTATGCCACTGGTTACTTAATTACACAATGTAGCTACCTGTGGGACATCATCTGGGTGACGCCCTTTGTCTTGAGGTGCAGGAAAATATCAGGGATGAGATCGGCACGGCTGAGCACACACTCCAGGCAGTGTGTTTTCAGCACACCGTGTAGTTTTGGAAGCAGGTAAAAAACATGGGTCACAAATCTGTTGTAAATACACACACAATTTCCCATTGGAAATCAGATTTTTAAACTTGCATAGCTAGTCTCTCATGATGCATTAAATATCTACCTCAACCTACCGATCCACTATTGGTGGGAAGTGCTTAGACAGTTTGCACAAACAAATAACAAATTTGTCATCCAGATCCTTTTTCTTCAAATCCATCAGTTTGGTCACAGCTGCATTAAACAAATGATCCTTGCTTTGCTACATAAACACACATCGAAAACACACAACAGGATTTAACTGCGTCCATACTTCAGCTTTACGGCATAAAAGATTTAGTTGCCCAAATGAAACAGGCGAATGGATTTAACTCACGTTTTCCTTGTCGGTCATGTATTTCAGGATTAACCCGATGATCTCTGCTGCAGCAGAGTAGATCTCTTTATATCTGATAAAGGTCAGGTTGGTGGCCAGGGCCTGAAAATACCTGCCAATTCATATTGGTTGAAAAATTGATAATTGTTGAATTTTTAGATTGAGAAAAAATAAGCAGGAAAATGAGTGTGAAAAGAAGTAGTGACGAAATATATAAAAGTCTGTGTAGCATTGAAATGCATCTGATGTTCATACAGTTATTGATGACACAGAACAACATAAAGCAATTCTTCTATTTCTATTTTCTCCATTACTTTCTATAAGAGCATAGAAATAAGAAGAATATTGCACTTAAAGACATTAATGTTTATCTAAAAGTAAGTATTATTTATATATTAAATTTAGAATTATTAATGTGTAAAAAAGTATAAAAGAATATAAAATAATACACATTAACATTGAAAAATTAGTAACTAAACTAAAGCCTTATTGTCAGTGATGTAGCCAGTGATGTAACATCCAAAAATGTTCAAATCACACAAAGAACCTAATATAATGTTTTAAATACTAAAATCTGGTGGTGATTGTTGCCATTGCTGTTGTTGGTATGATGCTCACCAATGATCTCACATATCTTCACTATATTACTCAGCAATCAACTGTCCCCCACAGGCCACATTTTTCTGGAGAACTGGGATTTCGCATATTTTGTTGGTAAATTGGTTAACAAACAGATGACATCATGTGCCATCACTCCATTACCAAGCTGAGCAGAGCAGAGTTTTATTACTATGTTACCTGTCTATGTTGTAGTTTTGTGAGTCAGCTAATTTTGTTGTTACACGTATTGCACTTATGCTTATTTAGAGAGGGGTATTGGCCTCTTGCATTAAGAACTAGCATTGTTATGTCTAAAGCCTCTGAGAATTAATCATACAAATAATCTGAACAAAAATAACTGGGAGTAAAACAAAAAAGTCTTGTACCTGTCATGTTCAATTCCACAGGTAGGGTCATAAGGAGGAAGATCATTAGCCAGCACTATGCCTAAGAGCTGCAACCCAACAGAGTTGTCTTTGCTGTTAGGGTCCTTTCCAGAGTAGTACCCAAATATCAAGCTGTTAGGAAAGAAAGAAAGCAAAGAATACACACTATCCTGGCAGTGAAGGAATAATTCATAAGAACCACTGATGTCAGAATACATGGCGGAACAAATCGTACAACGATGTAGTAAGCGTGTAACGGTACGCGTATTTGTAAAGAAATGTTACCGAATGCGATCCTTTTTTACGTACGGAACATAGTTATAAACCGAGTTCCCTCACAAACATTAAGTGTCAGGCTGCAAGTTTGTTTAGTCTCCGTCTCACACTTTGAGCACAGTGTCACCGTAGTTACTCACTCTATCCCAGACACATGATTTGTAGTTTGCATGTGCAAAACTCATATTTTGATTGGCGAATGAGAGAAATCGCTGCCATTTCCTGTTTTTTTTTTTTTTTTGATAGACTAGCGATATGGATTCTTTTGCGTTTTATCAACAGCTTCAAGACATTTTCTCAAAAGGAGAAAATCATGACAATTTTGCATATTTGGGTAGTAAATGAATAAAATACAGAAGAAATAAAGACATTTGTAAAAGTATTTTGAAATAGATATAAATTATTAGAATAAATAAGTAGAATATATATTTAGAAAATTAATTCTTAAATGTAAAACACACACACAAACTTGTTTATTACCCACATGGGGTCTAATTTTTCATTTTATTGAATCAATTGAAATTGTGCTGATTTAATTGATTACTCAATTGAATCAATATAATAAAAAATGCATTGCATCAATTTGATTTATACGAATTTTTTTATTCAAAACAAGCAGGCATTTTATTTAAAATGCAAAATAATGATATTTCCAATAAAGAGTTTAAAAAAAATAAATAAATAAATTTCATGTTTTGCATTTCTTCCCCCTAATTGATCCGAACTGTGACTTAAAAACCGAGGGAGGTACCGAACCGTGAGTTTTGAGTACCGTTACACCTTTACAATGTAGATAGACATTCTCTGCATGATTATCACTATATACTATCATATAGATATTTTATGATAGTATGAATCTATTTCATCAGTCACCTGCCAGAAGTGAATTTTAAATACAACTGAAGAGACAAAGGATTTCAAATGTGCTATTCCATACTTGTATGGTATGTGCAGACAGTCTTTCCAGCACTCCACTACGGTGCGGATAATCTCCAGATTGTGCCTGAATACTGCTCTTTTAGAATGAAAACAGTTTTTCATTAGAAACTCCATTAGACGATTGGCCAGAACCTCATCTCTGGTGTTTCCCTGAAAAACCATGAGAAAGACACCACCATGAAGCTAAACAGCATATAAAAATGTAATGTAAAAAGTAATAGTCAAGGCCTATGTTTTTCTAAAAATAAAACACAATCTCTAATCACTGGATTATATTTTTATCACACCCTTATTATTAGATTATCATCAACCGATTTTACCTATACTAATAGCCAGTATCGTACTTGCCGATAACCAAGAAATCAACCGATGGTTTTTAAAACGGATACTGGAAAAAAACATAAGCACTACACCCCATGTAATTAGTACTGAACTTATATATATATATATATATATATATATATATATATATATATATATATATATAAATACTAATAATAAACAGTACTAAATCATGAAAATGTGTTAAAATGTAATAAATACGAATATATTATTTAAATATAATCATATCATTATTAAATTCTAAACAATAAATATAGCGCTCTCTGTGCATTGTGCTCTCTCCGTGCAGCATGCGGTCTCACGTGTAAAAAGAGACAGCACATGGGGTCAGTAAATCGCCTCTAGAGGCCGCTCTTGTAGCGACACCGGACCATCTCAGTAAAAACCGTTAGAAAACTATGGATTTTTTTCAATTAATCAGCAATTAATCAGCAAAACTGATGAATCAGTCAATCTCTATCCTATTACCAGAAACAGATGTACACCTAGACATTCATGAGCTGCTGAAACATAAATGAGCAGAAAAACAGGTGTTTCTATTAGCAGTTGCACCTATGAATATATGTATAAAACATATGAATATGTTTTCACGTGTGAAAATAAGAGTAATCTGAATACAAAATCCGAAAGATATTTTTTAAAATCCCATTTTGTTCATTTAGGCCATTTTGAAAACTTACATACCTTTGGAGTGGCCAAACTGATCCAGGAGAGAAGAGTGACCACTATATCCACCACCATAAAGTGAATGCCCTCTCCACCATTGTTCCCAGAAACTACCAGCTGTAAGAGTGGACCCAGCCAATGCTTAGCGTAAGGTCGGAACACCTGTGCAGGAAAAATCAAACATGGCAGTACATAAAGAGCAGAGAACTAACAAATAAATCAAAGTTTAGACCGTTGTTTAAAATAGAATAAGAACAGTGACCTCCTCAGTATTGATAATAAGCTTGGCGATGAACAGTCTGATGTTTAGAGGAGTGGCTGGATTACCCAGTTTCCCATGCAGAAATTTCATCCAGGGAGGAAGATCACACAGTACCACCCCCTTTAAAAAAACAAACAAAAAAAAACAGGTAACACATTAAATTCTAGGTGATATTAAGTAAGGTTCAGTATTGTGAACAGATGTCTAAACTTTCTTTACATACTTCCTCTGCTTTAGGGGTGATGTTGTTTCTCTGCATGTGGCGGAACAGGGCGGTCATCGAAGCCATGCATTCATGCTGGTTCAGCTCATCCATCTCCAACTCAACACTCTCGTCCTGAGACGGAACCTCCGCATGCCTCTAATGGAGACAACGGGGATATTACTTTGGAATCATTCTCACAAGCATACACATATATAACATATAGACAGACTCTCTCGGTTTACCCTACCCTTGTTCTACTAGTGCTGCCTTGGCCCTGGGAGTTGTAGGAGAAGCTCTGCACCCCGGTTGAGAAGTCAAACTGACTCATCTCCTCACTGAGACTACTGTCAGCCATGTAGGACTGAGAAGAGAGGTATACTGGTGCATCTGGGAGAAGATGTACAATGATATCGTTGCATTACATAAATACACAAATATTCTAGTTGAATAAGGTGAGGTGTCAAAGTGGTTTATTTAGAATAAGGCAGCAATTCTTGACTCGACAGCTCACCTCCGTTTTCTCCGCTCACTTCCTTTCTGATCATGACGTATTTCCTTTTCCTTTCAATGGGAAACTGGGAACACAAACATAAACGAATCCATATAAAAGATAAACAACTGAAAAGAATAACAATATAAATTTGCTGCTGTTATTGAGGGTATGAATTACTTACATCAATCTCTATGGGAAAATCGTATGTCCTCTTGGTGTCAATCAGGTTGGCAAAAATATACTGATTCTATGTACAGGGGGAAGGAAAACTTAGTCAGTAAAAAAGAAAAAATACAAGATATATGGAGCCTTTGATAAATACACGAAGTTACTTATACAATGATAATGCAATACTGTACCGAAAGAATGGTTTAAGTATAAACTAGTCTAGCCAAGCTCCTATTAAATGTCTCAGGTGTACACACTAAGTAGCGAACATCCTGAGCCCACCTTTTCAGGTTTCTCGGTAAAAAGGAAGCCCTGGTAGAACTTGGTCTCGTTAAAGCTGCAGCTGATGACAGCGATGGCGCAGTTGTAAGCGGAACAGTGATACAGCCTCCTCAATTCCAGCAAAGCGCTCTCCCCTGCCATGTTCTCAGTGAAAGCTTCAAAACATGACCTGCAACACAAAGACAAAGTAAATGCACCTTTAAATCATAAGGGCTGTAATAGTGGTGCAGCAAGTAGCTCCGGGGTCCCCAGTTTGATCTTGGACTCAAGTTACTGTCTCTGGTGAGTT
Organism: Silurus meridionalis; assembly: GCF_014805685.1. Lineage (NCBI taxonomy): Eukaryota > Metazoa > Chordata > Actinopteri > Siluriformes > Siluridae > Silurus > Silurus meridionalis. The sequence goes on from NC_060889.1 coordinate 10,393,037, forward strand.
CTGCATATTTTCCAGGTGTCTGCTAGGTTCCATTTTTTTTTTCCCCCACTTTACAAAAACTTCTGGATTGGACTGGATGGGATTGTTGGCACAAACTTCAGGTTATACGTGAAATGTGTGTGTGTGTGTGTGTGTGTGTGTGTGTGTGTGTGTGTGTGTGTGTGTGCATGGTGCCCTGCGATGCACAGTCCAAGCTTGTATTACCACCTTGTGTCCAGGGTCTTGATCTATCCCAAGACCCTGAGCAGGACAAAACACTTACTGAAAAACAATGAATAAACCTTCCATTCAAGTCATAAATTAGTTTAGCACTTAAAAACCCTAGAAAATGTTTTCTACCCTCCAGTGTTATATTATTATTGGTTTTGTGTTTTTTTTTATTAATTATTATTTTAATTTGTTGTGAATTTCTGGGTTCATTCAAGTTTTTCATATATTTTATTTTCAATTTTCTATTCTAGGAAAAGGGAGAAGAAGATTAAAGAGATTTCATTGATCACTTTCTCTTTCTTACCTGCCCTGATTTTACACACAAATATAATTATAATTAATTCTTCACTCACTTAAGTAGAGTCTTGGATAACTCATTCCCCTCTGACTTGACTGGGCCGCAGAAGGCCTGGTTGATGGCAGAGTCTTTAGAGTAAACCTCGTCTTTAGGCAGACGAGAGTAAAGCAACTCTAAAAGCTTACAGCAGCCGATCTTCATGATGATTTGAGTCTCGAATGCAGACTCAAGGGACTGAGGCAAAGGAAAGTCAGACAGAATTTCTGCTCATTGGTAGATCTTTGCCGTTTTAAAATGTTTACTTACGATTATAAAGGCGCAACTTACTTTCGTGAAGCGTGCCTGTAGACTAGTCATGATGTTAGCCACATTCGAGATAAAAAACTGAGACAGTGCTTTAGTACTACAGTGAATGGCCAGTGGAACCAGCACTCTGTCCAGCAAGCCTAGCAACATGGAGTTCTGAGGAACATCTTTATCTTGGAACATCTGGTAGACGGTGCAGAGAAGAAGAACTTGCCCTTCACAACGTGGCCTGTTAGAGAAGATTTACAGTTTGAAGGGAAGGAATTTGAGACATACAAAACTCAGAATGAGAATGTAAATGTTTCTCTGCTTACTGTCGTGCAATTTTCTGGAAGCAGGTCTGAAAGAGGTCTTCCATGATGTGCTTTTTGTCACGACACAGTACTTTGGTCATTAGTTTCAACAGGAGAGGACTCTGAGATAGCTCCAATGCATCTAAAAACTGAAATTAGGCACAAACATCTAAATGAGAAAATTTGAATCGTATAAATACAGACCTACTCTATTAATTATATATCTCAATCATTTTAGGAAGTATTTAAACACATGTGGCATTTATCAAGAAATTTCCCCACTATGGGACAAATTAAGGTATATCTTAAGCTGTCAAGATTTATACACCTTTCCCACTAAAAATATTTTTTTACATGAAAACCGTATCTTCATTGAGCTCATTTTGTGCATAGGGACACTGTCATGCTGGAACAGTTTCGGGTTTTGGAAATTGTAATGCCAAGACATTTAATATAAATGTGTCCCTCCAACTTTGTGGTATGGTTTTACAAGACAGGCGTCCACAGTGTACATACGTGCATATAAGGCGCTCGCCACCTTACAAACGAGTTACGGTTCGTACCATGAATTTGTTCGTAAGTTACTGTGTTCGTTATTGACTACGCATATCATCCTAATGATGTAAGAGCTATAAATACTGTCAACAAACAATAAAATATATGAAAACAAATCAAAATACTGTATACAATATTTTGTATTAAGTAACAAAAAAGAAATATAAAAAAAAAAGAAAAAAAATTCACTTACATCATGTCCTCCGTTCAAAATTTTTTCGACTCCAAACAAATTTCACTTTGAGGACAGGCTTGTTCGTATGATTTATTTGTTTGTTTATTTATTTCTGTTAAAACATTTTGTCTAATCTCTTTACAATAAAATTTTTTTAGCTTAAATGTACATGTAGACCCCCTACAAATTAGGGAGTATACAGTAAGAGGTCATTAAGGTGTTCACGTTTAACATGACACGCGTTTACCTTACGAACACAATCCATGTAATTGTTGCACTGGAGCGATCCACGTGGAACTCGTCCGACTGCATGGGGAAATGAGCAGCTACTAAAGCCTCCAGAGCTCTCTGAAGCTCATCCAAAGGACCACTGGGTAACGTAGTGAAGAATGGCAGCATGATCAGAGCCTGACTCTGTGGGTTGCAAAAATGATATTTAAATGTGTTTTCAATATGAAATATAAACAGAATTTGACACAGGCATATAAACATTATTACATAACAAATTCATTTAACTCACTACCTTTAGATTTAAGGGCAGAGCTGCATCTGTGATGAGGGTGGTAAAGGTAGAAAACACAGCTTCAAATGCTGGGTGACTAGTATTTGTGCTTACTGAAGAGTCAATCTGGACAACAAAGATTATACAAACTAGATAAACCAGGAATCAATCAGGTATCATTAGTTTTCTGTACATATGTAAAGTGTCTAATGAGCATTGACACTTTACTGGTACCTGCAGAACTTTGGAAAGCAGTGTAAGGGTTGAAGTTTTGCTCTCCGGTGAGGAGGATGGGCCTGTCCACCAGGGTTTCAGCAAGTTCCACTGCTTCAGTACTTGCTCTGCCAATCTCGAGCCTTGAGTCTTCCTGACAGAACGCTCACGGAAACTGTGGTCCAACATGCCATTGAGAAGGACACTAACCTGAGAAACAACAAATATCGCATTTCAACATACACTAACACTGTCATCATTCTCTGTTGCAAAGGTAACAAATCAGTGCATCTTCCAAGTTAGGAAAATAAAGCCGAACAAAAGATTACTAGGTTGAGCTGAAGGGGTTGGGTTTCCTTTTAATATCAAAAGGTTCAAACCACATACAACTCATTCTACATTAGTATAACAAGTGGCCCAGCCATTTTTCTTTTCCAAATAAATTGATAAAATGTAAAAAAAAATTAATATAATGATTTATAGCCTAACCATAATCTCATCCATTCAAGATATAGACATGAGGTTATATGCAACAAGGAAACAAATAAGGCCTGATCTTACCATGGCAGGGCTCTGCGTGGCTGCAGTAAGCAGCAGAGGCACCGAGTGGTCCAGCTGCTGTAAAAGTTCTGCATTGGTGACGTTTTGGAAAAGGCTGTAGAAATATTCCCCATGGGAGAAGCTGAGAAAGTGAGGATTCAGGCTGCCAGATAGAGGCACGGACAGAGTGATCGAGTTGAGCAGCAGACCCACCAGCTGCTCGGTCTGTGTCGTAAAAGAACAATCATTTCATTCGTTTCATTATTGTAGATGACAGTCTTAAAATTATGAACAAAAATTCTGAAAAAATGCTGTTTGGGTAAAAATTGTTTTATAAAAACAAAAAAGAAAAACAAGCATGTTTACCTGATCACCCAGTGAGAAAGCCAGCTGCACAAGACCATTAGCCAGCTTCCTGCTACTGACATCCATGGAGGGAAGAGTCTTTCTGTTCTCACCAGGTGCAATGCCTTTGTATACAGCCATAAGAAGTCTAGAACCTAAAGAGCTGCTGTAAGCCAAATCCTGGACAATCCAAAAAAAAAAAACCCCAACAGATGCCAAGTGTAAAGGGATCAAAAGCACAAACAATCTGACTTGAAATCAAAGAAAATTTAGGTTACCTGGGTGTGTAAAACAGAGCTGAGAATCCCACTCTGGTGAAGCTGTTTAGAGGCTGAGAGTACAAGTTCTAATTTGGCATAGCTGTCTTGAGTGTCTAGATCATAAAGATCTACATCACACAACTCCTCCACACTGTTTGGGCAAACATAAAAACAAAAAACAACTATTTATTCAATAAATCAAGTTTAAACTAAAGTAACATTAGTATTATAAGCAGTAGTAGTTGCACCAGACCATTGGGCAGTTATCTTCTGTCTAATGCCATTCTCCAGATTATTCCTGTAAGGTGTTGCGGCCAGAGCTTTCAGCAGTGGTACGCACACCTCTGGCAAACGAGTCATCACCTCCAAATCGGCCATGTTGAAACCAATAGAAGAGGGTTCACATACAGTCATGCTGACCAGTGTGAAAAAAGTGTCAGTGAAAAAGTCCTGCTCCAGCAGCTGAAAGGAGATTTCCACACAATGCATAAGACGATTTATGTCCCAGTATAGCCCAACAAAATGCACCATTTAGAAAAGCATCAGACCTTCCAGACGTCCTTCTGGCATTTCAGCAACATGGTGGAGAACTCCAGCAGACGCACTATGATGGTGCACTTGCTGTAGTTGTAGAGCTCTTTCTCACGAGGGCTAAAGTGTGACCAAGTCGAGTCAGCTGATTTGAAGCAGGCCCTGGCAGCCTTCAGGTCGTGCAATGCCAGTTTTGTCAGGAAGAAACGGAGAGCTGGAAGGAAGCGGGACTCCTCACGAGAATCTGGAAAAAAAAACAAAAAAACAATCAGAGTATTTGTAGTGAAGGAGTTAATAGTAAAAGAACAGGTTTAACATAGCATTTTACACTGACTAGGCATGTCATTATAACATTACGACATTATAACATTATGACATGTGAAGTGAATGATACTGATTATCATGGCACCTGTTAGTAGGTGGAATATTTTAGCAAGTAAACATTTTGTCCTCAAAGTTGACGTGTTAGAAGCAGGAAAAATGGGCAAGCGTAAGCATTTGAGAGAGTTTGACAAGGGACAAATTGGGATGGATTGACGATGTTCCCGGTCTACAGTGGTCAGTGTCTATCAAAAGAGGACCAGGAAGGAAAAGTGGCGAACCAGATCTAATGCAACAGATGAACTACTGTAGTTTCAATTGCTAAAGAGGATTATGCTGTTAATGCTTGATGGGTCAGAACTGTTTTTTTGCAGCAAAGGGGGGGACATTATTAGGGAGGTGGTCATGATGTAATGCCTGATCAGTGGCCACAAAGGTATGCCTGGTGGGTGTATTTTATGAACTGTCCAAATGAATTGGCTATTACTATAGAAACAATGACCTCATACAATGATACATACGTGCATCTTTGCTATTGTCATCTGACTGATTTGCTGATTGTCATCTGACACCGCATTAAATTAAGTACCTTAACAGCACTGGATTGTTCATTTAGCAGTTTTCTGATCATTCTTTGGTCCTACAATCTATAATCTTGAACACTGGTAAGTATGGCTACTCAGGCCTACCCAGAATTCTTTGGGGCTGCATGAGTCGGAGGCTGGTAAAGGTGTTGTAGCAGTCAAGAACAGCCAGTAGAAGATCCATCCACTGTAGGGTGGCCCGAACGCTGAAAGGGGCTTCCACTTCTCTCAAAGTGGGTTGGTAGAGCAATCCTCCTCCTTCCAGACGTGTAATTAAAAACCTCTGACCCTCGTTTTTTACTTGCTCCTCAAGCCACTGTGCTGCAGTAGTCTTACCTGAACATGGGAGGGAAAAAAATAAATTAATACAAAAATCAATGTGAGTCTGAAACCACACAATTACATACAACTCTTGGTGCTCAATTTGAGCAAGACTGGTAATTATATCATCAGTGTATGAGGCTTTCAGCTACCGGGCAGAAGTGGAACAAACTCGTAGAAAAGCTCAAGGCACTTGTGACGGCATTCAGTCTGTGGACGTCCACATTGGGTCAGCAACCATGTGACCATTTCGCTGAGACTCAGAGACTGATCAGGAGGAAAACCCCTGTGGACAGTACAAAAATGCTAATCAACTACATACCTGGGTTAGAGGTTTAAGTGATCAGTCATTATCGGACATACTCAGACACACGATCTCATACCGTACCTAGGTATGCGTCTCTTGACGTTCTGATTCAGCGAGTCTGCCTTTTGTTTGATTATCCTTTTAACATGGTCCAAAGCACTGCAGCACTGCTGTATAGTTCCTGTAAGGATTAAACCAAACATAAAATATGACACATAATCAGATCAATTACAAAAATAAAAAAATGCAATAAGCAAATCTCTTACCCAGTGATTTTTCATCGGAGTGTGCTAAAGCCAAGCTCTCCACAAATACCACCAACACCTCAAATACAAACTGCTGCACCAGAGAGTTTTCTTCTCTAAAGGAGAAAGAGTCAAAAACATAAAATCTTATTCATTAGACTCACTATTATGCTTAAAATCCTTAAACCAGGTTCCTATACATGCCATTAGGTTCTCTATGGTCAGTGTGGGGACTCATTGTCCCAGTCACATTGAAGAATATACACACCTGAAGTGTCTGTATATGTTGTTAAAAGCCAGTGCTGCTCCCAGTCGCTTGAATACGTTAGGGTGTAGCGCAAGACTATAAATGCGCTTGAACAAGGACTTGATGTTGGCCGGACTCTTTTTCTGCTGCTCTGGGGTGGTCTGTTTGATCGACCACTTCACAAACTCTTGAATGCAGCGGCCACTAAAGTCCCTCAAGGTGCTGTCTAGTGGGTCCACCACTCCATCCTAGAGTTCAAAACCACCACAGACATGATTTAAAGGATACAATATACTTAAACAAATCAAATTACTTTCGTATTAATAAAAAATATCAGAATTATTTTATTTTCATAAAAATCTATTGGAAAGTTTAGATGGAACTGGCCCATGGAGGAAATTAGGTAAATTGTGTATTAACCCCAGACCCAAATTACTATGTAAAGAATAAAAACATGTACATGGACAATACAACATATATTTGAATGATTTATAGTTACATTTATAACTGTGGAAAATTTGCAAATAAAAAAAAACAGTCCCCTGTAAAGACCCTCTGTCTTTAGCTCTGTTGTAAAAAGAATGCAAAGTTACAACTTCAAATAAAATTGTGGACTGCTGCATAATAGACAATCCTTGTACTAATGTAAAAAACATCTCGCTGAAACGACTGACCTTCTGATTACAATTTTCAATTTGTTTATATGCAACGTCATCATACAAGTCTCTAGAGAAGTTTCTATAGAAACAACTATGACAAATAATGTAGAAGAATGACTGCCTTGAATATATTCTGTGCATCATAACAGCCACTGATACCTTTAAGCATTTTCTCTTTAAATAAGATTTGACAACATTGATATTTACCAGAATGGCTTCCAGGACAGCGACTGTGTCCTGACTCTCAAACTTTTTGTTGTTGGTGAACCAGTGGATCAGCTGCATCACCAAAGGCTCAAAAAGCTGCCTAGTCACCTGAGAGAAGTGAGCAAGTACACACATTAATCCTAACACTCTATTTATTGGACAAAATCCACAAAAGATAAAAAAAAAGAAAAAATCGCTATAATGAGCTGTAAAATGTAGTTAATTCAAAGTGATATATTTTGTTTGATCATGTGCTATTAGTACTCACCTGGTCGACATCACAAGCTAAGCGTAGTAGCACAGGGAAAACTCGTTTGTGCAGGTTGTACATGGGTGGACTCGACTTTACACCCTCTGCCATTTGAGCTCCTCTCCCCACCATATACACCACCAGACTGTGAAGAAGCTCACATGCCACCACCTAGACCCACATAGTGGAGAGTGATCTCAAGGAGTCATCAATGAATCCATAGAAGGCCATAGAAGGGTCTGTAATTCAGCTATTATCTAATCACGTTTATTTATGCCTGTTATGCAGCTCTTTGATTCAGAGTTTAGCTAAAGGACTAAAGGAAGAAGACGTTCATAAACCAGATTTTCCCGACTTCTTATCTATCTAGTCCACTATCTTATCCACAAGTCCACTTTCCTTTGTATATAATAACATTTATAATTATATATACTTTGCAAAATGTGTCACCCTTTAGCCATTAGCTTCTTGTCCTGACAATTTTTTATTTTACAAACTTTAAATACCCCTGTACAATATTATATGCTTATTATATGCATACAGACATACTTTAGTTTGCCTGTCACTAGAGGTGAGTGCAAGCTCAGTGACTCTCGGCAGGAATGGGTCCAGGTAAATCACAGGCTTAATGTCCTTGAATGGTACCGCGAAGCTCAACCTTTTCTCGCTGTCCCATGCTACAAACTGTCTCATCATGTCCTCTGCAGAAATTGCTTAAAAAAGAAAACCACCATGATTACAATATTTGCAACAAAAACACCCTTTGAGACTTTTTCTAAATCAGCTCACCTGTAACCAAACTTCTGTTCAGCTGTCCTCCAAGATGGCCTAAAAGCCGCACCACACGCCGTCGTACTGCAGCGATGGGACTCTCGTCTCCCTAATACACCAGATTAGCACTTTTAGTTTGCTCAAAAATATATTTAATGTATAACAAATGTATATGTTTTACAAGACCTGACTTGGCGCATCAGTAAACCGAATGTTTAGTGATTAAAAATTATTATTCGGTGGAGTTTATTTATTTTCTTTTATATCTGTGTAAAAAAAGGACAGTGTGAATAAATGTTTTTGCGTTAAAGGTTTGAATGTAACCTCATTTATTTATATTTTTAATAAAAATGGTAAAACATGATGTCGCCATCCCCCTAATAGAGTGGGCCCTCAGACCCTCAGGCGCCTGAGAACCTCTGCATTCATATGCTAGAGATATAGCCGCAACAATCCAGTGGGACAGCCGCTGCCTTGACAACGGCTTCCCCTTGTGAGGAGCAGCCAAAGACACAACCAGCTGGTCATTCTTCCTGGAGTCCGCTGTTCTCCTGACATACGTATGGAGAGCTGCACTGGGCATAAGGAACTCAACCTCACCTCCTCCCGAGAAGAGAACGGAGGAGGGTGAAAAGCCGTAATGGGACATCTATAAGAAGAATCTACCACTTTAGGTACAAACTAAAGTGAGCCCTGGGGCAAACTGTAAACAGGATAGACTGACAGACAGGGTTCGCAGCTCACTTACACGCTTAGCTGTCACCAGAGCTACAAGCAGCGCCATCTTAAGAGAGAGAAATTTCAGCCCTATGCCATACACCGGCTCGAAAGGGTGTTGAGAAAGAGCCTCCAAGACCATAGACAGATCCCACTGAGGCACCATCTGCCTAGACATCGGCCTCTTACGACGTGCTCCTTTCATAAAACGACTAATTAAAGGGTGCCGACCCGCAGGTTCGTTACCAAAAACCAGATATACTTTTAAAGTAGAAAAAGCTTTCCCTTTATCCAGCAAATCCTGGAGAAGACACAATATGTCTCCCACAGAACACTAGAAAGAAACAATGTGACTATGGCCACACCACTCCTCAAAGACTCGCCATTTATTGTCATCAAGTGTGCAAGTAGATAAGGCTCTGGCACTCTAAACAGTGTGTATAACCGATGGGGGTAAACCTGCCACACACAATGACAAGCCCAGTTCCCTGACCTTGGCTAGGGTGGGAGAAAATCAAGCTTAGTGGAGGGAATGCATATAGAAGGACGTTTGGCCATGGGTGGGCTTAAGCATCCACAACCAACGGTGCATCATTGTCCCTTAGAGAAAGTACAGAGAACACTGAGCGTTTTCTCGTGAGGCAAAGAGATCAACGGCAGCCCAGCCGTATCTCTGCCAATCTGCTCCACCTGGGTGTGCAGTTTCCATTACCCGTACAGGGGGTTTCCCCTGGACAACAAATCCACACCCCTTTTCCATATGCCTGGAGGCAGTGCCTCTGTGTGCAAACCTCAGATAATTTCTGTGAGACCGGTAAACATCTATGTGAAAATACGCGTCTGATAGATCAATCATCACAAACCAATCGTTTGGACAGATCGACCGACAGAGCGATTTGTGTGTCAAACATTCTGAACGAGTATTTTCTCAGGTGCTTGTTTAACACACACAAGTACAAGATTATACGAAGAGATGTGCTTCCTCTCTTCACAAAGCACCGGAAATAAAAGCCCTGATGGCTTTCCACCTCCGGAACAACTCTGATCGCGCTTTTGCTCAAAAGAGGGTCGATCTCGGCCGTGAGGACGCAGGCCAACGCTTTTTCGGCCACCGAGACCAACACACCATTGAACCTGGGTGGTTTCATGGCGAATTAAAGCCTGTACATATAACAATGTATGTGACATAAAAAATCTTAAATCTTGAATCCATCGCACTAGCATTTTCTCTTAAAAAGAAGAAAATCCTGACAATTATGCATATCGAGGAAGTGAATGAATGAAGGATAGAATGAATGAATTGTATACTGTACAGTATACAGTTGTACTCACTATAAATGTGGGTGTACTGTATTTCTATGAATTTACACAAAATGCATCTCGGTATATTCCTGCAAATGTTTTCTCTGTGTTTAAAGTGTGTGGTAGGATGATTTATGCCTTAAACAATTTAAAAATGTAAAAAATAAGCATTTTTGGGGTGGCATCCGTTTATCACGGGCGGTTTTGGAAGGCAACTGTATATAAATTGTATTAAAAAAAAAGAATATTTGACTTCTGGTCTATGTATATGTGTGACTGCTGAGACAAACACAGTTACCATCGGCAAGTGTTTGGACTTCTGCAGAAGCCTCATCATAACTTTGCCGTATCCTTTTGCAGTGCCGGAAGACACAAATGTAATGTTCATACTGCTCTCCTCCTTATCTAATACAGGAGAGATATGAATACAAATGAAATGTAAAAAAAATAATAAGTAATACATTAAAATTAACATTACCACATAATATAGTTTGTGCTAAATTTAAAGCCTACACAATCTGTGCGTGTTCTCACCATTGCTGGTGCCTGTTTTTAGGTAGCCATCCAGATGAGGCAGTATGTCCACATAGTGTGGTTGGATGATGGAGAAAGGGATGTATGAGGACCATGCTTCCAGAGCGTCCAGTGCTACGGTGGCGAGAGGGGCGTGGCTTAAACCCAGCCGCAGAGCCGCCTGACACGTACATACACAAAAATGCTTTGTTCTTTTCCCAGGTTCATTTTTGCTTATTTTCTTTACAAGTAAAAATGCAAGAGTTATTTGGTTCTAACCTGTAGTGCAGGGATGTATGCTTTGATGTCCAAAGCCACCATGTCAGGATGGAGTGACAGCACAAAAGTCAGACATGCAGCCAGAAGCTCATCTTTATACTGTTTTATGCGCATACACACCTGTGAAGAAAGCCAATTTGTTTATTTTTTAGACCAGGAAAATACAAGAACAACAGAAGAGATGCTTAGTTTTAAAAATCCTATAAAAACTCAATTAGAATAATTCATTGCTATTGAAAGAACAGGCATTACCAGTACATGCAGGTTTCAGATAACAAAAACAAAATGATGAGTCATAAAAGCCATTTGTATTGACGGACTTGTATTTAGTAGAAATTATCGTTTCTTTGCTTGATGAAAATTCTTCTAGGATTTAAGAATTTGCTTTGGTTAAATTGCAAACTGCTCTCTAATCACTATATACTAACATACCTGTGTTTTACCCTCAAGCACAACATAATCTCAAATGAGTCAAAATATAAGATTTTACCACAAAACAAAAAAAAAAAAAAAAAAAACACATGGCTCAGATAACTGCCTGTTAGTAATGAGTGCAATAATACTTTTTATGTCTTATCATTTGCTTGTATTTAACAAAAATAAGTTCAGGAATTAGGTTATGAAGTAAAGAATAAAAGAAAAAGAAAACACACCTCCTTGCCAAACTTTGAGACGAGTGCAAAACAGGCACTTCCAGCCTGGGAGCAATCACTGGAGCTTTTGGGGCCTTGACCCTGAAAAAAACACAACAAAACAAGGATATATAGATACACATATGCAGATTTTAGATAAAGACACTGATCATGTGGGCTTGACTGGCTTTAATAACCTAATATAATGATAGACCTAAATGTCGATATGCAAGTGCAATTCTGCATTTGGTTGAGGGAGGAATCACCTGAAAGTATTTGATCTTCCTGGCAACGACCATAGACAGAGACAGAAGCTTGTAGAAGCCGCTGACCAGAGGGAAGCGTATCGACTGAAGGATGAGCTCATGGCACAGAGGGAAAACCCACTGAGCAAAATATTCAGGGTTCTTTGATAGAAGTAATACACTGAAAATATACCAGACAAAATCACATCCATTAAAAAAAATAAAAAAAATAAATATGAAGATGGCTCATAAGCAGCTTAAAATACTGCAGGCACATATTCTCAAAAAGAGCTCAAAATGAAAGTACCTGCAAAAGTCCACTAGATTTACAAAAGCGGTAAAATCTTTGGGCTTGTTGGGTATCAGGTTGCTTGTGGGATCAGAAGATGGCATGGATCCAGAGCCCACATCACTCTGTCCCTGGAAAATGTTTTAAATAAGACATACCGTAAGATTTTTGTGTTAATCTGAAACCATTTTCATTTGACTTCATTGTGATCTTACCTCATCGTCTATGTTTAGTTTCTGCAAAGAGAGATCAAGCTTTTCCACAATCTTCATGATAGACTGCACTAGTGCATCATATAAGAGCATGTTTAAAGCTTTCAGGCTGTAGTTCCTGGTCAATGCGGCACCATCAAGAAATCCAGTGTCCTAGAAGAAAAACGGTATTAAAGTGTCATTTGCATTACAACCGTAAACCAATACAAATACAATTCTTCTTCTTCTTTCGGCTTCTTCCATTAGGGGGCGCCACAGCAGATTATACATCTCCATCCTACTCTGTCCTCTACATCTGCCTCTTTCAAACCAACTAACTGCATGTCTTCCCTCACCAAATCTATAAACCTCCTCCTTGGTCTTCCTCTTTTCCTCCTTCCTCAGCATTATTTTACCGATATACGCCATGTCCCTCCTTTTCACATGTCCAAACCATCTCAATCGGGCCAATACAAATAAAATTACGTATACTTAAATTAGCATTTTTCACTTCTACACATAATGCACATTCACCCTTCAACAAATCAACAAATTTTACCTTTGGTTTCAATTTGGGACTCCCTGTATACACAAATTTTATGTACACAAATCATTTCCAATATACATTTTTCATAATTGTAAAGCTTTCACAGTCAGAAAGCAGAAATCTGGAAATTGCATAAAATCAAGCCAGAGATAAAAGTGGCAATAAAACACCCTGAGAAAGCATAGGAGGAAAACACCCTTAAAAGACAAGTGATTTTCTTTTGTGAAACACTGAAAAGTGCTTTAAATTATTAAAATACAAAGATGCAGCAACGCATAGGAAAACAATATTACAGTTAACATGTTGAAACAATGGTCATTATGAGAATGTTGGGAATGAGAGATCTGGGATATGCACGGGACAGTATTTAAAGTATGCTTACAGTAGCGGTTCTACAGGTAAGCAGGAGAGAATAGAATGAGATTTGGAAATAATCCGTTTTGTCACTTGCAAATCTGCCGAGACAAATTATTCAATTCAAGGAAATCAAATGTCACCTTCATATTTTCACAGTCCAGGAGCCCCTTGAAAAGGTCCAGATAGTCCTTAGAAGATGGTACCTTCCACTTCCCAGAGCGCACCACTGTTGGCTCACCGGCTTCCTCTCCATTCCCGGCAGTGATCTGAGGAACACCTACCTCCTCCTTCACAAATCAGTACACGCTCGTCAGTGTCCCAGTTAAAAATAAAGAAATTAGGCATTTCACGATTGACAAATCATGATCTTCAGAGAGATTAGATAACATTAGATGATAAGATTACCTCTACTTGGATAACTGGTTTTGAGCACACCCGAATCAAGCCTTGGTGAACTGGGGAAAGAGAAAAATAAATCAAGGAAGAAAGAGAGACCGGTACATAGAAGGATTTCAGAGATGATCCTTACCCACAGAGCTGGTGAAACTCCAAAGGACAGGGCCCCTGGCTGCCATTGCAACAAGAACCTTGATGATCGAGCGACAAGTGGTGTATTGCATTCTCTGACTGTACTGGGGGAAGGTGTCTATCTGAACCACCAGAAGGCGCTCAAGCACCGATGTGTACACTTCAGGAATCTGAAAAAAGAAAAAGAAAAAACAAGAAATTAAATTCAACATTTTTGAATGAATCAGGCCTGGACAGAACAAGTCCCATGTAATCGAAATATAAATATAAATGCGAGTATACAAACAAACTCGTATCATTTTAAATACACATGTGACTACTGACCATTTTTAATCTCAGCAATAAAAAAAGAAATGAAGCACGTAATTAGAGAACAGTTTCTCTCTTACTTTGTCCAAGTGGATCAGAACACTGGCGATGGAGTCCAGGAAACTAGGCAGCTGATATACATTATCATCATCACGGTCCGACTCAATCAGGTACATCTGCTTACAACGCTGGATAAGCTCAACATACATCAGATCCACATCCTGAGGGCACACCACTTTACACGGCTACACCCACCCACGGGAAAAATAGTAGAAAGCAAATATCAAGGTTAAGCTACATTTAACTTTATTGCGTTAAGCAGTTTAAGTAAACGATCAAACTGACATTGTGGTATTCATTTACAACACAAATAAAACCCACTGCGGCAAAAAGTCCATATCCTCGTATAGCAATGGAGAGTTCTTTGTTGGAGGAGTCCATTGTCCTGATAATAGAGCAAAACTTCTGCATGAAGAACTTCAGCTTGTCTTGATGCTGCTCAACATTTTCGGCGACCAGGAGGGCAATCTACAGCATGAGCAAAAGTCAGTTTAACACACAAATTACACATTTAAAATCATATACAATATAAAACCACAATTTCAAAAAAGTTGGACTCTAAGAATAGTTGGAACAGGTTTACTACTGTGTCACATCCCTGCTCCTTTTAACAACAGTCTGCTTACGAATAGGAAAGTAGTTGCTGGAGATTAGGGAGAGGAATGTTGTCCCATTCATGTCTGATACAGGAGTCTACCTGTGTTTAACAGTCCTGGGTATTCTTTGTCATATTTTTCATTTCATGAAGCACCAAACGCTTTCAGTTGGTAGGGGGTCTGGACTGCGAACAGTTCAGTTTAACGTTCAGACTCTTCTACTACAAAGCCATGCTTTTTGAATAAATACAATATGCGGTTTAGCATTTTCTAGTGTAAATACGCAAGGATTACCCTGAAAAAAAAATTTAATCGTCTTAATGGAAGCATATGTTGCTCTAAAACCTGTATATACCGTTTAGCATTAATGTTGCCTTTCCAGATAAACTAAGTGCTGAAATCACACGAGATGATCCCTTTGCTCCTTAGGCATCAATGGTCATCATGACAGAGATTTACCCTGCATTTGTGAATGGCATTGTGAACATTTTCATTATAGATTTTTATTACTGTAGACAATTTCCGCCGATTGGTGAAACTCTAACCGTCTTTACTTCTAAGAGACTTTACCTCTCTAAGATATAGTTTTTATACCCAATCATGTTACTGGCCTGCTTCTAATAGACCTAATTAAATGGAAAAATGTTCTCCTGTTGTTTCTAGGTAGAAATAGAACTTTTACTAGTCTTCTATTGCCAACTTTATTTTTTTATTTTTTTTAACAAATTGCAGCCATCAAATTTAAAAAAAAGTTTAAATATTTAATGTGTTAGACAGAGTGAGAGAGAGAGAGAGACCTGTTTAAGAAAAGACTCCAGAGCAGAATAGCTTGTTTTCTTCATTTCAGAATTTATGTGTCCACAAAGTTTGGACATCACATCAAACACAGTCCTGTAGTGGTCCATTAAACAGCTGCTGAACTGGCCTGCATGCTTCGTAAAGAGTTTCAGTCCAGCTGCCAGGAAGCACACAAACATACATACATACACACACAGTGAGTGGACCTTAAAAATCAACATTATTGTTTCCAAAAACCAGACACCACATTGCAAATAGAAGTCATAGAATAACATGTATACACTGCAGGGAAAGGTGGAAGGAGTGTGTTGGGTGAGGGGCTTTTTTTTTCCATTTATACACATTAATTTTTCCACCTCACCTCCAACATTTTCACAGGACATACTTGCAAAAGAAATTGCTACCCACTACCATATAAATTAACTAAGAGATGCCTAATTGTGGTTAATTTTTCTATAATCGACTCGTACCCAGAGATCAATGGCAATTTGATTGACTACAATCATCCTGATTTCTCAATGACACTATTAATGATTTGCTGTTAGGACCCAGAGCTGAATTTCTCCATTTTGTTGTGATTTCTGATCTCATTCTGATTTTTATTTTAAACAAAAACACTTGTAATATATATAAAAAATAAAATAATAATGCAGCCTCTTACCAAAGGGGACTGCGTAGCGCTTCATTTCAGTCTTGAGGGGGTTAAGAAGAAGTACGAGAAAGAATTACTAAAAGCTGTACAAGTAGATTTAAGATTTAATTTAAAAAACAAATCATCTTTACTCACCTGTGGGCAGATCGCCTTTAGTGCATAGTCAAAGATTTCTTTGGATGTGACAGGGTCTATTTTAGACAAATTTTTGGGCTTAGATCCATTAGAATTGCTTGTGTATACATCTTTAAAGAACACTAAACACACACACACAAACAAACACAAACACACACACACACCTTCTTCCATTGATTTGGTAAAGTTCACCATCAGTGCTGTGATCCCCCTAAGACATCCAGAGACAACAGGAAGCTTCGGCTCCTTGGTAGCAGAGGTCATCTAAAAAAGAAGAAATCCAAGCCATCTATTTATGTTCAGTGTCTTAATGTGCTTTGGTGTAATTAATACTGGAACCTTCCTTCTTTTACCTGTACTTTCAGTTCTCCGAGATAGGCCTTATACAGTTTGTCTGAATTGTTGACCATCTCGGTGGGGTGCACTTCACCTAATACGCCAAGGAGTTCGTAAATGTTCCCCAGCACTGAAAAGACAAGAGAACAGCACAAAGTAAATGCTAGCAGGTTCTAGTACTCTATATGCCATGATAATCTAAGAATATCTATTATATCTACAAATATCCATCCTGATACTATTTTGAAGTTGTTTGTGACAATAACAAAGTGAGCTACACAAAGTCTAGAACTTTTTTTGCAAGAGAAAAACAGTGGGAAAAAAATGTGCCCTGCTGATGGACAGAAAAAAGACCCCTGACTGAGTGGTGTAATAAACCCAAGAACA
Source organism: Silurus meridionalis (assembly GCF_014805685.1). Classification (NCBI taxonomy): domain Eukaryota; kingdom Metazoa; phylum Chordata; class Actinopteri; order Siluriformes; family Siluridae; genus Silurus; species Silurus meridionalis. The sequence continues at coordinate 10,410,050 of NC_060889.1, forward strand.
TGCTCAGTTAATGTTAAGAAGTTTTTTTATTTTTGCTATTTTTCCCTACCTTTTTCAATTAATTTTATTCTACACTGTAATTTTTTTGTAACTTGTAGTTTTTTTTGTTTGTTTGTTTGTTTTTTTTGCTTCCCCTCCCATCACAAAATACATGCCATTTTAACATTTTATCAGAGGTGTGTAGACTTCATATCTGTTGTACATCTTAATAGAAATCAGTCAAGTCAGGGGACCTTGATAAGACAAAAAAATATGTAGCAGTGACATCATGGTGTCTACACTGAAAATCCTCTTAACTTTATAAATCTGATTTTTAAAAAAGTCCATAATGTCACTACACTATGTAAAAATTTTGTGTCTTAAAAATGGTTTTATTATTAAATTGGGAACTTATAGTTACACTAAACTAGACTACACTTGAAGTGTTGGTTTTGTTGTAATCTTCTTCTTTCGGCTGCTCCCATTAGGGGTCGCCACAGCGGATCATCCGTCTCCATACCACCCTGTCCTCTACATCTGCCTCTTTCACACCAACTACCTGCATGTCTTCCCTCACCACATCCATGAACCTCCTCCTTGGCCTTCCTCTTTTCCTCCCACCTGGTGGCTCCATCTTCAGCATTCTTCTACCAATATAATTCATGTCCCTTCTCTGCACATGTCCAAACCATCTTAATCTCGCCTCCCTCACCTTGTCACCAAAACATCCTACATGTGCTGTCCCTCTAATAAACTCATTTCTAATCTTGTCCATCCTCGTCACTCCCAACGAAAACCTTAACATCTTCAGCTCTGCTACCTCCAGCTCTGTCTCCTGCCTTTTACTCAATGCCACTGTCTCTAATCCATACAACATCGCAGGTCTCACCACAGTCCTATAAACTTTCCCTTTCATTCTTGCAGATACCCTACTATCACAAATCACTCCTGTCACTCTTCTCCACCACTCCACCCTGCCTGCACTCTTTTCTTTACTTCTCTAACACACTCTCCATTACTTTGCACTGTTGACCCCAGGTACCTGAACTCCTCCACCTTCTTCACCTCTTCTCCCTGCAACCGCATCACTCCACTGCCCTCCCTCTCATTCACACACATGTACTCTGTCTTACTCCTACTGACTTTCATTCCCCTTCTCTCCAGCGCATATCTCCACCTCTCCAGGCTCTTCTCAACCTGCTCTCTACTCTCACCACAAATCACAATATCATCTGCAAACATCATAGTCCAGGGAGACTCCTGTCTGACCTCGTCCGTCAACCTGTCCATCACCACTGCAAACAGGAAAGGGCTCAGGGCCGATCCTTGATGCAGTCCAACCTTCACTCTGAACCAGTCTGTCGTACCTACTGCACACTTCACTGCCGTCACACTGTCCTCATACATGTCCTGCACCACCCTTACATACTTCTCTGACACACCTGACTTCCTCATACAATACCACAACTCCTCTCTTGGCACTCTGTCGTAAGCTTTCTCTAAATCCACAAATACACAATGCAATTCCTTCTGTCCTTCTCTATACTTCTCCATCAACATCCTCAAAGCAAATAAGGCATCTGTGGTGCTCTTCCTCGGCATGAAACCATACTGTTGCTCACAGATGGTCACCTCTTCTCTCAGCCTGGCTTCCACTACTCTTTCCCATAACTTCATGGTGTGACTGATCAACTTAATTCCCCTGTAGTTACTGCAGGTCTGCACATCTCCCTTATGCTTAAAGATCGGTACCAGCACACTCCTTCTCCATTCCTCAGGCATCCTCTCCCCTTCCAGAATCCTGTTAAACAATCTGGTTAAAAACTCCACTGCCATCTCTCCTAAACATCTCACGCCTCTACCGGTATGTCATCTGGTCCAACCGACTTTCCATTCTTCATCCTCTTAATCGCTGCTCTCACTTCCTCCTTACTAATCCTATCTACATCCTGCTTCACCAACTCCACATCCTCCAACCTTCTCTCTCTGTGATTTTCCTCATTCATCAGCTGCTCAAAATACTCCTCCACCTTCTCAACACACTCTCCTCACTAGTCAACACATTTCCTCTCCATCCTTTATTGCTCTAACTTGCAGTACATCCTTCCCAGCTCGGTCCCTCTGCCTGGCCAATCGGTATAACTCCTTTTCTCCTTCCTTAGTGTCCAACCTCTTATACAGCTCCTCATATGCCTTTTCCTTGGCTTTCGCCACATCCCTTTTTACCTGCTGCCGCATCTCCTTGTACTCCTGCCTACTTTTCTCATCACTCTGTCGATCCCACTTCTGTTTTGCCAACCTCTTTCCCTAATGCTCTCCTGCACTTCCTCATTCCACCACCACGTCTCCTTGTCTTGCTTTCTATTTCCAGATGTCACACCAAGTACTTTTCTAGCTGCCTCCCTCATCACTCCTGCAGTAGTTCCCCAATCATCCGGCACCTCTTCACCACCACCGAGCCCCTGTCTGACCTCTTCCCTGAACCTCACACTACACTCTTCCTCCTTCAGTTTCCACCATCTTATTCTTCTTTCAATCCTTACATTCCTCCTCTTCTTCTTCGCCTCCAAAACCATCCTACAGACCACCATCCGATGCTGTCTAGCTACACTGTCCCCGCCAACACCTTACAGTCTCCAATCTCCTTCAGGTTGCATCTCCTGCATAGCACATAGTCCACCTGTGTGCACCTTCCTCCACTCTTATCGTCACCCTATGATCCTCCTTCTTCTTAAAATACGTGTTCACCACTGCCATTTCCATCCTTTTAGCAAAATCTACCACCATCTGCCCTTCCACATTCCTCTCCTTAAAACCATACCTACCCATCACCTCCTCATCACCTCTGTTCCCTTCACCTACATGCCCATTAAAGTCTGCCCCAATCACCAATCGTTCTTTCCTAGGTACACCATCTACCACTTCATCTAATTCACTCCAGAATCTTTCCTTTTCCTCCATCTCACAGCCAACTTGTGGAGCATAGGCACTGATGACATTTATCATCATCCTTCAACTTCCACCTTCACGATCATCACCCTATCAGAAACTCTCTTCACCTCCACTACACTCTTACTGTACTCTTCCTTCAGAATCACCCCTACACCATTTCTCTTCCCATCCACACCATGATAAAACAGTTTAAATCCACCTCCAATGTTCCTGGCCTTACTCCCTTTCCACTTGGTCTCCTGAACACACAGCATATCTACCTTTCTCCTCTCCATCATATCAGCTATCTCTCCCTTTACCCGTCATAGTACCAACATTTAAAGTACCAACCCGAACCTCTACTCTCCTACACTGCTCCTTTTCCTGCCGTCTCTGTAGGCGTCTTCCTCCTCTCCTTCTCCTCCTTGACCAACAGTAGCCCAATTTCCACGGTACCCTGTCGGCTAACGATACCTGTGGCGGTCGTTGTTAACCCGGGCCTCGACCGATCCGGTATGAAATTCTCCTTTGTGATCCGCATATTTGATTTGGCACGTTTTACGCTGGATGCCCTTCCTAACGCAACCCTCCCCATTTACCCGGGCTTGGGACCGGCACTAAGACTGCACTGGCTTGTGCCCCCCTAATGTTGGTTTTGTTGTAATAAACGTTGAAAAAAGAAAATGGTCTAACAATTAATATACGTAAAATAAAATAAAATAAAAAAATCTAATCATATTCAATTTTAACCATTCACTAATATTGGCACCTTTGAAGAAAATTTTTCTTTATTGTTTAACTTTTTGATCTTCTGTTCAAAAATATTCACATATACTTCCATAAATATCAAGCAACTGCACAAAAACAGTCCGGTTTAATCAATAAAATAATATCTTTGTTATTCAGACGTGTGGCAAAATTATTGGCACCCTTTCAGTCAATCTTTTGTGCTACCTTTGAGTCTTCTCCTATAATGCCTGATGAGGTTGGAGAATATATAGCAAGAGATTTGAGACTATTCCTCCATATAAATTCTCTCTTTCAAATTTCAGGGATCATGCTGGTGGACTCCCCACTGGTTTCCTGTGGGGTTCAATTAAGAGGATTGTGGTGGCCATGGAAGGACCATATTTGTGTTTATATTGATGCATATTCTGGATCCTAGGGGTACCAGTTTTTGACATGAAGCAGAATATGTTTATGAATATTTTGAGCACAAAAACAACTTTTTACAGCCTTCTCTGCTCATATTTAGCAAGCGTGCTAATATCAGTGTAGGCGCTTTGTATTTGGAGTTACACTTATCATAAGTACTATAATATAACTTTTATCTCAACATTGCAACAGGAGAAAACTGTGTATTTGTAAAGCTTAACTTGCCTGTATCGGGTATCTTGTTTTTCTGACACAGCTCCCCATAAAACTTATTGAACATGTCTCCTAATTTGAAGTCCTGCGCAACACTTGAGTCCTTGGTTAGATAGAGCACCTAGTGAAAATCAGAAAATAGAAGAGTCTAAATGTCATTTTGAGGGAGAATTTACTTTGACGGTAGATCAAAATAAGGCAGAAGCGCGAACAGCTCAATATTCGGCGTTTAACGTCGAATAACAGGCCCTTACTCACCTTGATGAGCAGCTCTAAAACAGGTCCCCTACATTTCGCAGCTTTGTCTTTAGTGTAGACAACCAGGCAAGTGTCCTGTTCACGAATAAACAGAAAGACCTTCAATACCACATACAGTGTGAAAATAGTAAAGGTGTATTCGTGTTTGTTCTCAAAAAAATTCCAGTCTGGTAAGAATCAAGCCCAATTTTTGGCAATGAATCCGAGAAACCTTTAGCTCAACGGCGTAGTTCTTCTCCCATCCTTTAACGTGGCCAGCCATCCTCTGCAGGAACGTCGCCAGCAGATTGAGGACGTCCACCCTGGCATCCTGGAGCTAGCGATCAGAGATCGGAAGTGCAGAAACTAAAACACAACCGCACTAATAAAGAAAAAAGGATACGGGTCATCTTGCAAAAAAGACTTACCATTTCATTGCCTAGGGACTTTCGGAGAAAAGTGAGCAGTCCTTCTTCTTTTGCAAACAACAAGGATGCCTGATAAGCTGTTTTGGGGAGGATGAGTGAATTGAGTGACTGGATACAGCTGATATAATGTTATGTTTTAAACAGTCTATAGGTGCATTCAAAGCTATATGACACCTTAACTCTGGACTTGCACAGCCAAAAAAAAAAAAAAATAATTTATAATGATATAATGAGATATATATATATATATATATTTATTTATTTATTTGTTTGTTTGTTTGTAATAATAATTTTTATTTTTTTATATATCATATTAACCTATTCTCATACTTTTTAGTTATACTACACTTAATACTTTATACTTATTTTTTTAATTTACTTTATTTTTATCCTTATTTTCTATTTCTTATGTTTACAGGTTGGACAGTCGCAAAAAGCATTTCACTGCATGTCATACTCTGTATGAATTTGTATATGACAAAATCTGACATCTCTCACAGATGTATTAAAAACAAATATATAGGATTAAGCACAAAGGAACCTTTAAGTCTGAATACATATATATATATATATATATAGCACTGTGCAAACGTTTTAGGAAGATTTTAAGCAAATGTTCTGTGAAACAATGCTGAAAGTAAATGAACAAAAGAAAAATCTAAATCAAATAAATAATTGGTTTAACCATCCTTCGTCTACAAAAAACAAACCATCACTACCAGAGAATTACCACAAAATACATATCAGGCCAACCAGACGCCTCCTTGATGTATTGCATGATGGAAAAGTATGTGCCTGTACTTCTCAGTATTGCAGACACCGTTAATCCTGACCAAATCTTCAACTCTATTTGCAGAAATGCAGCCCCAAACTTGCAAGAAACCGCCACCATGCTTCACTGTTGCCTGCAAACACTCATTATAGTAACACTCTCCAGTCCTTTGGCAAGCCAACTGCCTCCTGCTACAGCCAAATGAGTTGCTTAGTCTCATTTCCATGTCGAGGCTTTTTGGCCTCTATTTTTCCATGAAGACCACTTCTGGCCAGACTTCTCCAGACAGTAAATTGGTGTAACTGGGTCCTACTGATTTTTACCATGTCTTTGCTGTCTTTGCACTGCTTGGAAGTAAGCTTGATCTGTCTTTCATCTGCTACATCAAGTGGTCAACTTTGAAATATTTTGCTTTGAAATCTTTGCCTGGAAGAGACCTTGCTGATGCAGTGTAACTGCCTTGTGTGTTGTTGCTGTCTTGCAATGTATGTGTATGTCACGTGACTCTGATCCTACAAATTGCTTCACTTTTGTGCAGGTGTACAAAGTGTGCAAGGGTAAGAATGGAAAGCCAAAGGGTGATCACACCAAACATTGTTTCCATTTGTATTTCGATTCTGTTCACTCACTTTGCATCATTTTGTAACTTGATCAAAGTAAGCATATATAACCAAAATAAATGTAAAAAAGATACCATGTTTTTTTTTATAAACAAATATGTACCAATATAAACAAAATCCCATGTTCATTATTGAGCAGAAAATATGCAGGTAATATATATATATATATATATATATATATATATATATATATATATATATATACACACACACACACACACACAAACACAATACAAGGCTAGGTTTTGGAGCGTCTCACCCAATTCATTCTCGCTCTTGGTCAACATGCATTCCTGCCCCAGGTCCCCGATAATATCATGGCATGCGAGAGCAGCGTTTCTCGTTTCTGTGTCTCCAAGAAAAGTGTGAAGTTTGAGCAAAGATCCCTGAACCCCACCAACAACTGCGCTCTCGGAGGAAGACATGTCTCATAGTCAAAACCTTCAGTAAACCCCGCGCGCGCCGACAACACTTCAACACAACACCACGTGATCAGCTCCCTCACCACTTCCTGATGGGCGCAAGTACACGCCTCCTGCTGAACTAGACGCGCTGCGATTGGCCAGAATCTGGCACGATCGCGGAGGTGCAGAAAGATTGTAACAATAGGACAAAAAACTATAAGAAAATTGTATAATAATATTAATAATAATTTAAGTCTTAATTTTTTTCATATTGTCTTTATATTTAACTTTCACTATCTAGCCAAGAATATTTAATATAATTCTCTGTTTAAATGTTGCTTTTATTCTGATATATAAACATAATTATTGTTAATAAACACAGACTCGATTAGAAATGCCCCAAAAATGTTTACAGTGTTTTCATGGATTACCCATGGAAAAACTTTATAAGTGACCTCGAGTAAATCATCGCCTAAATCACGTTTGTTTACATACAGTGCATTCGGAAGGTATTCACAGGACTTCACACAGAGTTGTCCCATGGCCACTCCTTTGTTATCTTGGCGGTGTGTTTATGGTAGTTATTCTGTTGGAAAAATTACTGTCGCCCCAGTCTGAGGTCCAGAGTGCTCTGGAGCAGGTTTTCATCAAGAACGTCTTTCTACATTGCTGTATTCATCTTTCCCTCGAACCTGACTAGGCTCCCAGTTCCTGCCACTGAAAAACATCCCCATAGCATAATGCTGCCACCACCATGCTTTACTGTAGGGATGGTATTGGCCAGGTGATGAGCAGTGCCTGGTTCCTAGAGGCATGATGCTGGGCATTCAGGCCAAAGAGTTCAATCTTTGTTTCTCATAGTCTGAGAGTCCTTGAGGTGCAGTTTGGCAACCTCCAGGCAGGCTGCCATGTGCCATTTTCTGAGGAGTGGCTTCTATCTGGCCAGTCTACCATACAGGTGTGATTAGTGAAGTGCTGCAAAAATGGTTGTTCTGAAAGGTTCTTCTCTCTCCACAGAGAATACACGTCTTGTATTCCCAGAGTGAACCTTTAGGCGATATATGTATAACCCCAAGACATTTCTTTTCAGACAAGGTTCCAAGTGAAACCCAATAATAGTAGTTAACTATCCGATACATTTTTAAGGGACTGTAGATTTACGTCCAACTTGAAATGATTGAAGGTGAGTGCATTATTCTAGGTGGAGAGGCCTGAGCTTTGCTTCATTAGTTGTGAAACAGAAAGATACATATGTGAGGAAAAAACACACTGCATTATGGGGAAGAGGCCAGGCAATGGTTAAGGCTATGGGTTACTAATGAGAAAGTCAGGGATTTAAACCCCCTAAAGGCGCTGCATCACTGATTACTCTGTGCTCAGACCCCAGCTTCCTAACAAGCTGAGATATGTGAAAACACATTTTTAATGTTAAATTACAATACATTATGTTTCTAATAAGGAATAGAGAATGTATAAAATCAGCATTCTCAATAAAAACACAATGATTTACAATCCAGTCTATTGTAAAACCAAAATATTATTTATAGTTCGGAATTTATGGGCTGGAACAGTGTCAATACTCATCCTTTAAACTCCAAGGGTCAGATTTATGTTTCCTGACATATATTTCAGTAATAGTAGTTACATGTAATTTGCTATAAGAATACTAAATAGCTTAGAGTCTATATCATAAACTGCATGATGAATCATTATACATAGATCCCCTCCTGCAAGGTTCTTAATCTAGAAGAAAGGAAGACCTGTTCTTTAAAAAGTGTATAGTATTAAAACTAAACATTACGTTTCTGTGGCTGATAATTGCAACCAGTTCACTTTTCTCTTCCCTTTGTTTAACAGTGATTAGAGAAAAAAAAAAAGTGATTCAAATGTACCATTCACACAATGTTCACTCATCGTTCAGTGATGGCAGCCATGTTGTCACATGGATATTATCGCAAGAATCTCTTCACCTCTTCAAACTGCTTAAAATAAAATAGTCATCTTCACATAGCACACTGTAGAATGGAGGATTCCATACCAATTAAGGATCCTCTACATTTCTAGTACTTGGTCATGTTTGAAATTACAAGGGAAATGTTTTTTTTTAAGGAAACAACATAGTAGTGAACTACCAAATAAGTGCACTGGATGCTACAGTAATTTACTGGCAACATGGCTGAATCAAGACAGGTTAGTTAAGATAGATGTGGTGGCTCAGTGCCTAAGACTTTGCATTACAAATTAGAACGGGTTAAAAATCATTAAAATCCCTGCAACATCGCCAGTGCCATGGATGTGTACATGTTCAAGACTCTTGTCCTTCATGACCCAGCTGTGCAGTCAAATGAGCAAATGTACTAGATTATATATTATACTGAGTAAGAGATGATATTTCTTTACTATAAGTATGTTTACATTTGTTTATTGTATTTATATGTTAGAACTTAACACAAAATCAATGGAACATTTTTGCTGAGTCATTATGCCTCCCATATCCCGTTCTCCATTTAAACCTGAATTATGCACACATTCTATGAGTAGGCACATATAATTTCTCTCATTATGTCACATTTACTTTTTGGGATTTTAAATCATTTGCTTTACTAACAATCTTTGGCTCACCATCCTATGAGCTGATGCCACAAACCTAACCTGTTTATTTGCATTTTTAAGCTTTTAAAAGAAAAAACGTAATTCAAGTCTTTAATGAAAATGTATCGTTTTGCAAATGCTTTTTTTCTGAGTGATTGCTTTTAAATTATACATTCATACAATTTTGATAAACTCTGATTTATTCAACATTATTGCATTTATAATATTAAATACAAACAAAAGTGACAATTAATCCCCAGACTATGATTAGTGTGTGTGAAGTTTTCTGCAGAAGAGTAGAGAATGTATGTATTGTATTTTGATGCTGGAATACTGAAATGCGATTTACAATCCACTTTGACATTTTGGGGAAAATCCATGGGATAAGTAGATCCCATGGATTACTGTAAAATGAGCAGGGCAAAGTAATCTAGCCATGATGCAATGAAAAAAGTCCCAGCTCTAGACCTTCAAATGTCGTGCATCTGTTTATCAATTTTTGACTTCAAGTGCTCCTTGTACGCCAAAATGTCTCTGTTCCATTTCTTGATGGTCTGGTTTTCACACACCCAAATTTCCTGGGCCACCTGGAATCAAACATTTCACAATCATTCCTACAGTTTAACAAAACAACATTAAAAAAACTGCTGATTCATAAACTACCTGCTGGATGAGTCTGAAGTCGCGGCTGACCAGCATCATCCCTCCTTCAAACTCATTAATGGCTTCAGCCAGGGCATCGATGGTCTCGATGTCCAGATGATTGGTAGGTTCATCCAGGAAGAGCATGTGGGGTTCTGCCAGGCCAGCCAGGCGAAGCACACGCGACACTTCTGACCATCTGACAGATTCCTGATGGGACTCACCTGAAGAATAAATGAATTATATAATTTAATTGTATAATTTATGTGTAATATAATGTCGAATTTATTATACATTATATAATGTATTATTTGTTTCAATATTGTTTATTATGGCTGTAACAAATGTAAGTGTTTCCTTCATTCTCTCACAAACAGATTCACACCTGCTGTTGACCAGTCAGGCCGTACCGGCCGATGATCTTTCTCATTTCTTCTTTTTCTTTGATATTTGGGTAACACTTCATCATGTATTCTAGAGGAGACAGGTCCAACTCCAGCTGTTCAGTCAGATGCTACAACACACATATGACCCAAATACTCAACAGTTGAACAATTAAATGAAAACTACAAATACTTATTGATTTAGTACCTGTAAGCCCCTGTTTGCATGTCCCTGGCTATTATAATGTAAATTACTGCTTATCAAATTTAAACCACAGCATATATAGCGTCATGAAAGACCGCTTACAGTATTTCACTTACACTTAACATTTACATAAGAAATTCAGAGTATTGATGTTTTGAATGTGTAGGTTTCATAAATTTAGACCATTTAGAGCAGTTGTGTTCAAAGTAATTTAATTAAATACTTTGAACTCAATGAGTTCATACTGGTAATATTCAGATAATTGCAAAATGCTGCTCAGGAAAGTTTGAGATACTAAAAATAATGTATAATGATGCATAAAACACCTTTTCCTCCTGTAGAAGGCAGTTATAAAGAAAATGCTTAGCATGACTTTAATGTATTAAAGACGGTAATATTATAAGAATGAATTCAGTGCACGTTGTATACAGGCACACAGAATCTAAACTCACGTTCATATTTTGGGCTCTTCGGCTTGACTGTATGAAATATGCTTTATTAATACGGTGTTCATTCTAATTTTTATTAATAAGAATGTTCCTTTCGGAGACAGCAAGTCTCACAGAATGAATTTCCAACCCCTGCCCAGTACGAAATCAAGAGGAAGTACGGCAACAAAATACACTCAAACACTGCTAGCAATGTAATGTTTTAAAATCCCAAAACAAATATTCTAGATACATTTCTTTCAAATTTAATTCACGCATTTTCAAGGACCTATGTTTGTTTTCAAGTACCGTATTTTCCGGACTATAAGCCGCTACTTTTTTTTTACGCTTTGAACCCCATGGCTTAAACAACGAAGCGGCTAATATATGGATTTTTCCTGGGTTTTTCACAGTTTCACAAACTTCAAGCCAAAAAACTGAACCCCATAACATTAGACCAATCAAATTGCAGAACGAGTTTAAGGTGAACCAATTAAATTCTTTATATTAAATCAGATGCGCTCCCACTGAATCGGGCCACACCACATAAATATGGATGAGGTTCCTCTGACGTTTGACCTGCCGCTCACTCGAACTGTCTACAGAAAATGTGAATCATTCTTCACGCTGAAAACAACCGGCCATAAAAAAACACACTTTACCTGTGTTCTGAGCTGCACGGCTTCGGGAGAAAAGCTTCACCGATGGTGATTTTTAAACGCACGACAATGCCAAAAGATAAACTCTCGAGAGAAATAGTTGTGAAAGGAAGAAGGAAGACAATAAACAATGACTTTTTTGGTAGGCTACTGTTTAGATACAAGCCGTTGTAACGCATTGAGTCGGGGTGAAGGGATAGCTCGCTAACTCCAGTTGCAACAGAAATCATATAAGCACAGACAGGTTTCCAAAACTCGTGCTTTTTTATTTTTCTTGGCAACAGCGTTACGGGTTAGTCAAAGAAACTTAGAAATGAGCATCAGAAAATAATAAGGACATATTCCTTGGTCTTGCACACATGCAGTAATACCGGAAAACGCGGCGGCAGGCTATTCCCAAAATGCCGCTCTGCTCCTAAAGGAGCCACAACATATTTCAACCGTGTAACAGGCACTGTCGTTAAAGCCTGTGTAAAGTCCATTAGTTTTAGTGTAGACTGCGGCTTATTTATGTTCAAAATAAAAATCTTTGTAAAATTTAGTGGGTGCGCTTAATAGTCCGGAAATTACGGTACTTTCCAGGCCTTGAATCTATGTATCTAAAATTCAATTACGTTCAAGAAGTGTGGGAACCCTGCTGTTATTAGAGCTTACTAACATGCATAGCTTACGCATACAGTGAATTGAGCAAACGGCTCACCTGGTGATACCTGCCAATCTTTACATGCGAGTGTTTCCTGATCATACCATCAGTTGGGAGTAGCTATAAAAAAATAATATAAGCATTACAAGGTTTAAATACACTGGACATTAAGTAAAAAAAAAAAAAAACACATTTGCTAACTAAGCTGTTAACAATTCTACTGTCAACTGACCTCTCCCATCAGAAGTTTCAGTAGTGTGGACTTTCCTGCTCCATTAGGACCCACTAAAGCCACCCGTGTGTCCAAGTCAATGCCAAACTCCAAGTTTTTATAAATGTATGGCTTAGAAAAAAAAAGAATACAAAGTTAGCAGTACTTAAGGGACAAATTCAAGGCTCATTTCCATACAAATTTCTTTTATAAACAGCACAATTGCGCAAATTGAATATAACACTGTATATAAAATCGGTACATGAGTAGCCTTCTGCTACACCTGGTGTTTGGGGAGGGGCTAGAATGTTGTAAGGGTTGTGAACAATGTGGCATGCGTGGGCCTAAAATTATTAAATTTCTGCTTCTCCCTAAGCATGTGTGTGTATAAAAAATTAACAGCTCACGTGTGCTCTTAGGCTGGGTTTTTGACATGCTGTAAGTGTAAGTGACATACTTCCAGCACTATTACAATTGCTTTGTTGTTTTTATTATCACCAGCTACTTAACTGGTGTTTTATTCATTTATTTTGATACTGATTAACTGCTCAGGTGAACACAAATCCTTCCGTGTTTGTGCGACTAAGCCACTTCCTTTCAAGTGCTTCAATCTGTGTAATGCAATCTGCAAAAAAAAAAAGTGTGTCCTAAAAATCATCTGCTAATCAGCAGCTTCTAATATATATTAGAAATATACCGTATTTCTGATAAAATACACACAGTAAATGTTATTTAAAATACATTACTATTAGATATGAAACAGAAATCTGTTCATTTCACGATACAAAATACTGCTGTGATGAATTTCGAATCTGCATTGTAAGATTGTAGCTACCTCTCTCTTATATAGTGCTATATAGACACTATATCTGGTGTCGGAATTGTGAACTTTATTCTCTACAATCGCTCACTCATTTGCACGCACAATGCACTCTGATTTCAAGAGTACATCCGATTTACTACACAGCGAGGAGATATGGCGCAAAAGATAATAATGAATGAGAAATGAATTAACATTTTGACCAACAGCCTCTCCTCTCTGACGTGGGATATTTACACTCATTTTCATTTCCTTCTTACTATACAGTGAACTCAACTGCCATGTGCTTTACAGAAATGATTGAATCAGTGAACAATTTGTGATTTTAAACGGAGAATGTGTATACAAATAAGTCGAGCTTTAACTGTTCTGGCACACCAGCACACAGTAGCATCTGGAGCACAAAGTGTGAGATTTGAAAACCTAAGTGGCTTGAAACATGTGCATTTAACAGTCCAAAGAGTTGAGCTAATTGTAAGGCAGAATTATGACATCTTTCAGCTTCTCCCATTAGGGGTCGCCACAGCGGATCATCCGTATCGATTTGGCACGTTTTTACGCTGGATGCCCTTCCTAACGCAACCCTCCCCATTTATCCGGGCTTGGGACCGGCAATAAGAGTGCAATGGCTTGTGCAACCCTAATGACTGGGGTTGGTTCCCTGATCGGGGATCGAACCCGGGCCTCGGCGTTGAGAGCGCCGCATCCTAGCCACTAGACCACCAGGGAACCCTATGACAAACCAAAATGTGCTACCTCTAAACATTTACACACTGCATTAACAGCATATAGTTATTCTAAACCACTGTATACTTGCCTAGTTTTTGTCTCGAGACGTTAACATCTAAAAAATGATTCAGAAGCACCTGAACTTCAGTAGGAATATGACAAAGAAATCTGCAACAAAAATGAACGCTTTTCTACTTTGTACAATTAAAAATGCAATCTTATCTATAATAATAACAATGCCATGAAACAATTTATATAAAATAAACAAAAATAATGTTTGATAAATGGGAAAAGTACACCTTATAAATCCAAATTAAATGAAGTTCATTAGTTATGTGTGTAGATAGCACCTTGTGAATCCTATATCACTATTTGATTTGCATCATGGACTAATATCGTATCTTCACCTACCAAGTTACTATGTACCACAATGGCTGACCTAGTACTAAAAAAAAAAAACAAATGTGATACCATAATTAAGGTAAAAAATTATGAGTAAACTAGCTGGCAGCCACTTACTGTTTCATCGGAATATCTGAAACTGACATTCTGCACCATGATGACGGGAGGTGGGATCTTTCCACAGGGAGAAAAATAAAATGACAGAGTCTGAAAGAGGAAAGAAGAGAAGGTTCTAGGTTGATGTTCCAGCGGCAGGCTGCAAATACATTACCTCTAGCAACAATTGATCATTTTACTAAACTGTATGCTGGCTATTTTGGGAATTGGAATTATAGCACTTCTGGTCTCAGATGATCTTGCTTGATGATGAGGATGATTGTGGGTTCTTAACTACACTCAATTCCCATCGTCATGGATGTACAGTACATGAACAGGAATCTACATGCTACCAAGATCGACACTGAGATAAAACACTGGATGGAGGTACAGCTGAAATGGGAATTTTCATAAATATCATATGTCATATAGCTCTCACAGGCACTAGACGAAGATGAATTAAGTACTTCTCCACAACAACATGCAAATATTACGCTTATATGATGCTTAATTGCAAATGGAATGCTAAATATTACATTTAGTAACTGTAGGTGTGTATACGTGAGTGTGCGTGCCCACACACAACCTTATCTGTAACTACGCGGGAGGTCAGGCCTGAGGCCACCATCTTCTGCAACGTTTTCTCTTTGCTCTGAGCTTGACGAGCCAGCTTAGCCGAGCCGTGACCAAATCGAGCAATGTAGTTCTACATAGAAAAGGTGGCACAGAAAGGTTTGCTTCAGCTTTCTCATAGAGGAAAATAGTTACTTCCAGTAAATAACATTCCAATGAAACACTCTGAGAATGGAATTGGACTTCACCAACAAGAAAGACAGACATGTTAAAGTGAAAGTAACAACAGTAATACGAGAAGGAGCTGTGAACAGCGCAGCAGTGTTTTACCTTCATATGATATATCTGGTCCTGCTCCCAGTTGTAGCGTTTCATCTGGTTCTCCTCAAGCTCTTCCCTGGTCTTCACGTATTGGTCATAATTGCCCTTTAATTGACATCAGATGACACAAAAACGCTGAGGGCATAGTTTTAGCCTGTTATTTGGTTCAAATGGATGGCATTCTACAGTCAAGTTGTAACCACTTAAACCATAAAGGCAAACACTTTAGAAAAGTGACTTTGCAGTGTTACAGTATAGTTTTAGTACATTTGAGTACATTTCAATTCAATGCACACAGACTGAACCAACTGGACAACTGTCAGATCAGCAGTCTTCCCCATGATTGTGTAGCCTAGTGAACCAAACTGAGAGACCATTTTGAATGCTCAGGAAACCTTTGCAGGTGTTTTGAGTTGATTAGCTGATTGGCATTTCACGTTCTAATTTGTGGAGATTTTAAATTGGTGGGGTTTTTGTTAAATGTGAGCCAAAATCATCACAATTAAAAGAACAAGAAGACTAAAACCACTTCAGTCTGTGTGCATTGAATTTATTTAATAGACAAGTTTCACAATTTAAATAGATTTACTGAAGTAAATCAACTTTTCCATGCCATTCTAATTTATTGAGGTGCACCTCTATGCACGGTTTGTTATGTACTGTGGATTTATCGTATCATTTTCTGCTTAGTCACTATTTATTACAGTCTCTGACCTCGGACTGAAGCACTACAGGAATGCACAAGATACACAAATAATGCTAAAAATCATGCATTAAAATGATGAGTGAAAGAGCTTGCAGTCACCAACACTTCCTTTCATGGACATAGTAGCTAAGCATCGAACGATTGTTTGAAAGTGAACTAATCCCGCAGATCTATATCTTGCTGATTAAATTATTTTGGATCAGGTGCATCAAAAGTGCATAGAAAACACTTACTGTGTAGTATCTAAGTTTTCTTTGATGTAGATGTATGATATTGGTGCAAACACAATTCAGGAAGTCCTGAGAGTGTGAAATGAGGACAAGAATTCGCTTAAACCTGGAACAAAATATTCCCACAAAAATGAAGCAGTTACAGTTGTGATCCATGTGCAGACTGCCGGCATTTAGGAATTAGCCAAAGTTATCTACACATTTAACCCAATCCACATAGCTAAAAGCCTGAACTACGTACGATTTGAGTTCCTCCTCCAGCCACACACAGGCGTCCAGGTCAAGGTGGTTTGTAGGTTCATCCAGTAAAAGCATGAAAGGTTTAATGAACAGCGCTCTGACAGGGTGTAGAAAAGAAGAAGGAACCAATATTAGTACAATAGATCTCGTTAAACACACTGAGCATGCACACATTGTACCTAGCCAGAGAGACGCGCATCCTCCAACCACCGCTGAAGTCTTTGAGCTTTTTGTGCTGCATGGCTGAGGTAAAGCCCAGACCAAAGAGAATGCGCGATGCTCGAACCTCAGCTTTATCTGCATCCAGCTCTTCCAAGCGCTCATAGATCTCCATCAGCTTCTCGCACTCTGCTACAGAAGGAAAAGTTTACTGTAAGAGACTGCACGATCAACACGGCTCACGTCTGATCATTCCTATTATTATCAAGAAACAAATGTAGGCCTAAGTTCTGTATTATTATCAGTAGATAATAATAAATTCTGATACAGTATATTATTTTATTTATTTATTTTTCTATTCTGCCCAAGCTATTCTGGAGTGATGTCTATTTTCACAATCAATTAATCAGACCATTTTTCTTTTCTTAGATTAATTGATTGATCAGATTTATTTTTTTTTAGATGTTTTGCTTATTATAACTATATCAAACCCTATTCATGGTATTTATGTACAAAAATGTGCTTAAAAATGCAAAAGCCTCATACTGAGATCTTTAATTTAGACATTTTAAAGCTAATAGCTGCTTGTTGAGGAGTGCATGGGCGAATTCTCTAATCTATAACGGCATTCGTTGGCAACGGATTGCATTATCAAATATTAGCGATTTGATCGATTCGCACTAGTCTATACACATAGTCAACCCTTATAAACCTATAAATCCTATAAATAGTTACACATTATAAATAGCATGCTAGATCCACAAAGTAATACAAATATAGGACAACAAATCTCACTTGCTTATACAGTTTTCCTCTCCTCCTGCCTGTCACTGTACAGACTTCTTTTACGCCTAAATCAGGGCATGATAACGTAAACAAATTCTGCCGATTCAGCAATAACAAGAGCTGACTGTAAATTTCTATAACACCATTGTCCCGACTCAATTTATAATTTATTATAATTTTCAACAAAGAATTCCATGCACAGCAATACGCGAAATTTCATTCCACATAGATTTTAAGGATCTAATACTGAAATTGCACACATCAGTATTCAGGCCTTAGGCTTTACTACATATTCATGCGCTTGACAGAATCTGCATTACAGCTGCACACATGGGATAGAGCTTGGCTAAAACAGCCAGATGTCCAAGTTATTCATGATTTTGAGTCCTGATTAAGCCTTGCACAACATCTGCTCGAGCGAAGTGCAGCTCCAATGTGTGAGTTTGATGTATCAACAGTGTCATGGTAAAATATTCCTTTATGTCAATCTTACAATCAAATCTTTGCAGAGGTGTTATAAAATGAGGATCGTACCATTTTGGTTATATGAGGCTGCTCACTGTCGGATTTCGCATAGAACTACCGGTTTTCTCTCAAGTTAAATTACAGTTTATTATGATAATGCTGTGAAAAAACATGCAAAAAAAAGAAGCTTTTTATTAAATATGTTTAATATGTTTGTAAATAAATTCAACGACCCCTGCAACAGATTAAAGTTTCACTTGAAATGACCCGTGGCGACAACGAAGCATCTTAGCACAGGGGAATTAAATATTCAACGATGTCTGGGAAATTCAGACACAGGCAATTTAATTTAATTAATTTGATTCGCCGACATGTGAACTGCAAATCCTGTCTGCGGTCTGACCTTTCTGCAGTTATTTACTAGTTCTATTATTTTTAGGTTTATCGATCCAGAATGTTTTTATTTTCATTTTCATTTATATCTTTGTGTGATGTTCTGTATACCATGGCTATAAAATGATACGAGGAATCGTTTTATGACTACCTGCCGTTCTTAATTCCGCCCCTGCCCAATTAAACTATATGCCAGGACTTGACAATTCTGATTCTATTATGCAAATCCTTACTTAAGAACACCCCTAGTATTCACTATGAAATCTTATTTGTTATTTTGTTTTACATCAGTGAAAAAAAACATCTTAATTAGACTTCAATATATATCACATACACTATAACCCTGTCTCTTTCTCTAGTACATATGACTCACAGTCCTCATGAGCAAGTCTTTCTGCCTCCTTCTCCAACTGGATTCTCTGCTCATCCACCTCCATCACACACTGTAGCGCTGTTTTCTCACTGGGAGCCATCTCACGTGTCAGATGATAAATGTCTATGTGCTCTGGGATGGGGATCTCTTGATGTCCGATAGCAGAAAGGAGCATTGATTTACCTGTCAAATGAGGCATTAGAAAAATAAACTGCTAATCATTTGTACTACATCCAGTCAAGTGTTTCAACTGTTGATTCTCCCTTAACATAAAATCTTAAAATTTTTCTTATGTTAGCCTAAATTAAAAAAAATCAGAATCTTTAGCATATACAGTAATACCATCAGACTGTGGTGTTTGTATTAGCAATTTATGTTTAGTGTCAATTACAAGAATATAATCCACACCTGTGCCATTTAGACCGATGAGACCGTAGCGTCTGCCCGAGTTCAGTTCCAGGCTTGTGTTGCTCAGCAGCTCCTGCCCATGGAATGTGAGTGAAAGACTGCTGATGTGAACGTCTGTACTGTTGGGGTGCGATGCCAAGACACCAGTTACTCTGTAGCCAGAGCAGAAACATCTGTCAAGGGCACAGCATGACTGAGAACAGGACTGACTTTAAAGAAAAGAATACATGACAACTCGGTGTTTCATCTGAAAATTTCTCTCCAGCTTTAAATGCTGGTATATAGTATGAGGCTGCAGGGTCATATCAGTGTGCTCTGTACCAGTTACTGTATAAATATTGTACATTATCACCATTGCGCCATGTCTGTTACATCAGAAGCATTTTTAATCAGTTGAATGGAATGCAATAAACACACCTCTGTTTGTCTCTCCATTCGGAACTGCTCCATTTTCCTCGGGTTGCTCGATTTCCTCGTGCTTTTTGACCCGCTGGCGAGCTTTGGCTGCCTCTTTCTTCTTAGCAGCCTTCTTCTTAGCAAGGTTTGAGGGCATGGCTACAGAGCTCTGGGGGGTTGCACAGTAACAAGGCACATTAATGACATATGGATGTGAAGGTCACATCTGCACTTTCTGACTCTATAGTTTATCACAACTTAATGTGCTCCTTCTCCAATCTGTTCTAGAATATCTCTATATGCTGTAGAATTATTATACAGGTTCCCGTTTTTGGCAGTAAGATGTAAAAAACTGTCCCAGTGTGACTGCCCCTGTTCTCACAGTAAGACCTATAAAGGTACATTTTGCCACAGTTGGGGTGAATAGATTTGAGTGAACTACTCAACCCTACTGAACATCTATGAGATTAACTGAAACACAGACTGCACCCCAGCATCCTGACCTCGCTGATGCTCTTCTTGCTAAATCATCATTAATTAGCATGCTCCAAATTGAATGTTCCATGTGCACATGGTTCAGGTTTTCACTTTTCTTTCCATATACGAGGTGGTATCAGACTAGTTTGGTATCACGGCAACAGATGGCAGCACAAAGCTGCCCGCACAGTCACAGGGAGCACCGAACGTGTTTTTCACCAGAAAAAAACATGATCTCACCCTACTCGCCGGATTTGGATCCTCTTCCAGAAGATGGTTCCAGCTCAAAGGTTGCTGTTTTGACACCATTGCGGAGATCCAGCACGAACATTACAAGGTGCTTGATACGTTTCAAAAAGACTTCCAGGACACATTGCAGAAGTGGCAGGAATGCTGGGAGTGCTGTATTGTTGTGCAAGGGGACTATTTTGAGGGTGCTAGTGTGTAAACGTAGATAGATCAAGTTTTTGATACCACCTCATAGTGTATATTTCTCATTATGCTAATCATTATATTTACCTTCCAACAAGACTTTCTCAGAGAATATCCTGAAAAAACTATATAATAATAATAGCCATGAGCCATGAATAGACAATTATTCTTAGGAAGTAAACAAGCCAATTTGCAGAACTTCCTTTGCCCAGTTTAATGACTGCGGTGTACAGACATGGCCATGTCACTTATTTAAAACACAAACAGTTCTGTTCCTGATTCTCATATCCAGCATATAGCTAGTGTTGCAAAATGAAAAAATATCATTTATCTGAAGCAGCCAACAAGGAAAAGAAAAGGAATAAAAGCTGCTGGGTTTAAACTCAGTGATATATTGAGGGGATTGGTAAGAAAGGAGATCCTAAGAGGTGTTGCTGTTTATATAAATTAAGAGGAGCCAATTAAAGGATTTTGGTCATCTTACAAATGTTGTCCTTGAACCCATCCATTAGGGTTGCACAAGCCAGTGCACTCTTAGTGCCAGTCCCAAGCCTGGATAAATGGAGAGGGTTGCATTAGGAAGGGCATCCAGAGTAAAACGTGCCAAATCAAATATACAGATCACGAAAGAGAAATTTATACCGGATCGGTCGAGGCCCGAGTTACCAACGACCACCATAGGTATCGTTAGCCAACAGGGTACCAGTAAAAATTAGGCCACTGTTGGCCGAAGGAGGAGAACGAGAGGAGGAAGACGTCTACAGAGACAGCAGGAAAGGGAGAAGTGGAGGAGATTGGAGGTTAGAATTGGTACTTTAAATGTTGGTACTATGACTGGTAAAGAGAGAGGTAGCTGATATGATGGAGAGGAGAAAGGTAGATATGTTGTGTGTTCAGGAGACCAAGTGGAAAGGGAGTAAGGCCAGGAACAGGTGGGTTTAAACTGTTCTTTCATGGTGTAGATGAAAAGAGAAATTGTGTAGTGGTGATTTTGAAGGAAGAGTACAGTAAGAGTGTAGTGGAGGTGAAGAGAGTTTCTGATAAGGTGATGAACGTGAAACTGGAAATTGAAGGTGTGATAATAAATGTCATCAGTGCTTATGCAGAATTGATAAGGGAGACAGCTAGAAAGGTACTTGGTGTGGCGTCTGGAAATAGAAGGGAAGACAAAGAGACGTGGTGGTGGAATGAGGAAGTACAGGAAAGCATAAGGAGAAAGAGGTTGGCAAAACAGAATTGAGATCGACAGAGTGATGAGGAAAGTAGGCAGGAGTACAAGGAGATGCGGCAGCAGGTAAAGAGGATGAAGAGTGGAAAGTCAGTTGGACCAGATGACATACCGGTAGAAGCATGGAGCTCTTTAGGAGAGATGGCAGTGGAGTTTTTAACAAAATTGTTTAACAGGACTTTGAAAGGTGAGAGGATGCCTGAGGAATGGAGAGGGAGTGTGCTGGTACCGATCTTTAAGAATAAGGGAGATGTGCAGACCTGCAGTAACTACAGAAGAATAAAGTTGATCAGTCACACCATGAAGTCATGGGAAAGAGAAGTGGAAGCCAGGCTGAGAGAAGAGGTGACCATCTGTGAGCAACAGTATGGTTTCATGGGGAGGAAGCGCACCACAAATGCATTATTTGCTTTGAGAATGTTGATGGAGAAGTATAGAGAAGGTCAGAAGGAGTTGTATTGTGTGTTTGTGGATTTAGAGAAAGCAAACAACAGGGTGCCGAGAGAGAAGTTGTGGTATTGTATGAGGAAGTCAGGTGTAGCAGAGAAGTAAGTGAGGGTGGTGCAGGACATGTATGAGGACAGTGTGACAGCAGTGAAGTGTGCAGTAGGAACGACTGGTTCAAGGTGGAGGTTGGACTGCCTCAAGTATTGGCTCTAAGCCTTTTCCTGTTTGCAGTGGTGATGGACAGGTTTACGGACGAGGTCAGACAGGAGTCTCCATGGACTATGATATTTGCGGATGATATTGTGATTTGTGGTGAGAGTAGGGAGCAGGTTGAGAAGATCCTGGAGAGGTGGAGGTATGCGCTGGAGAGAAGGGGAATGAAAGTCAGTAGGAGTAAGACAGAGTAAATGTGTGTGAATGGGAGGGAGGGCAGTGGAGGGGTGTGGTTGCAGGGAGAAAAGGTGGAGAAGGTGGAGGAGTTCGGGTACCTGGGGTCAACGGTGCAAAGTAATGGAGAGTGTGTTAGAGAAGTGAAGAAAAGAGTGCAAGCAGGGTGGAGGGGGTGGAGAAGAGTGGCAGGAGTGATTTGTGATAGAAGGGGATCTGCGAGAGTGAAATGGAAAGTTTATAGGACTGTGGTGAGACCTGCGATGTTGTATGGTTTAGAGACAGTGGCATTGAATAAAAGACAGGAGATGGAGCTGGAGGTAGCAGAGCTGAAGATACTGAGATTTTCGTTGGGAGTGACGAGAATGGACAGAATTAGAAATTAGTGTATTAGAGGGACAGCGCATGTAGGACATTTTGGAGACAAGGTGAGGGAGGCGAGATTGAGATGGTTTGGACATGTGCATGATCTGCTGTGGCAACCCCTAATGGGAGAAGCCGAAAGAAGAAAAAGAAGAAGAAGACAAATGTTATCCTTGAGCTAGCATGTCCAATGAGGCAGATTCAGGACATGCTGGAGAGATTCTATCTCTCAGCTTGCTTGGGGTCATCCGGGAATCACGCAGGAGGAGCTGGTATGTGTGGCTGGGGATAGAGAATTCTGGACCTTTTCAGCCTGACAAAACGTGGTCCTCTAAGGAGAATAGCAAAATGTGAATTTGTGGCAGAATAAACAGCAGTGTCAGTGGCTGTAATACACATACAATTCGTTCTTCAACAACTGTGTGTGGATCGGCTATTCATTATTTGCTTTCTAACTCACTGAACCTAGATCAATCTACTGTATACCCCGAGCAGACTGTTAAACTTTTTAGTGACCACAACATTGAGTCTAATCTCAGCAAAAATGCTCCTTTCGTCACCTAAAGGGTATTGTACCAGTACTAAACCCAAACTCTGTCTTTCAGCTTTTTTCAAGCTCAGATACCGAGTGCAAAGAATGTATCGAGTTTAATAACGATTTGGACCGTATTCAGATTATGATCTATTTCCGACGTAGTCATCTCTAACCACGTGAGTCCTGAAAGTGCTGACGAGCGGAAAGTGCTGACAAACAGTTCTGTTCCTGATTCTCATATCCAGCATATAGCTAGTGTTGCAAAATGAACAAATATCATTTATCTGAAGCAGTCAACAAGGAAAAGAAAAGGAATAAAAGCTGCTGGGTTTAAACTCAGTGATATGTTGAGGGGATTGGTAAGAAAGGAGATCCTATGAGGTGTTGCTGTTTTTTTATAAATTAAGAGGAGCCAATTAAAGGATTTTGTCATCTTACAAATGTTGTCCTTGAACCCATCCATTAGGGTTGCACAAGCCAGTGCACTCTTAGTGCCAGTCCCAAGCCTGGATAAATGGAGAGGGTTGCATTAGGAAGGGCATCCAGAGTAAAACGTGCCAAATCAAATATATGGATCACGAAAGAGAAATTTATACCGGATCGGTCGAGGCCGAGTTACCAACGACCACCATAGGTATCGTTAGCCAACAGGGTACCAGTAAAAATTAGGCCACTGTTGGCCGAAGGAGGAGAACGAGAGGAGGAAGACGTCTACAGAGACAGCAGGAAAGGGAGAAGTGGAGGAGATTGGAGGTTAGAATTGGTACTTTAAATGTTGGTACTATGACTGGTAAAGAGAGAGGTAGCTGATATGATGGAGAGGAGAAAGGTAGATATGTTGTGTGTTCAGGAGACCAAGTGGAAAAGGAGTAAGGCCAGGAACAGGTGGGTTTAAACTGTTCTTTCATGGTGTAGATGGAAAGAGAAATTGTGTAGTGGTGATTTTGACGCAGGAGGAGCTGGTATGTGTGGCTGGGGATAGAGAATTCTGGACCTTTTCAGCCTGACAAAACGTGGTCCTCTAAGGAGAATAGCAAAATGTGAATTTGTGGCAGAATGAACAGCAGTGTCAGTGGCTGTAATACACATACAATTCGTTCTTCAACAACTGTGTGTGGATCGGCTATTCATTATTTGCTTTCTAACTCACTGAACCTAGATCAATCTACTGTATACCCCGAGCAGACTGTTAAACTTTTTAGTGACCACAACGTTGAGTCTAATCTCAGCAAAAATGCTCCTTTCGTCACCTAAAGGGTATTGTACCAGTACTAAACCCGAACTCTGTCTTTCAGCTTTTTTCAAGCTCAGATACCGAGTGCAAAGAATGTATCGAGTTTAATAACGATTTGGACCGTATTTAGATTATGATCTATTTCCGACGTAGTCATCTCTAACCACGTGAGTCCTGAAAGTGCTGACGAGCGGAAAGTCACTGTCCTCAATACCTATTTAGTACACATGCTGGCTAAGATTTTGTTTGTTGATTCTGTAATGGGCATATTTATAGTTAGGTCTGAATTAGGACACACTTAACATTTGGATTGTGCACAGAAAGACACACTGGAGCACAATCTGTGTGTGTGTGTGTGTGTGTGTGTGTGTGTGTGTGTGTGTGTGTGTGTGTGTGTGTGTGTATATATGAGTGAGTGCCTTGTTTTTGGGAGGAATGTTTTCCCATGCATAGCAAAGCATTTCTTTAACCTAGGGGACATTGCATTTACATACTGCTCTTTAGAGGGTGTAGGAATCAGGGAGCATGATACTATTTTGGACACAATGTTATATGTGTTGCACATTTACCAAGCTAGCCAATTAATCCAAGTGTCAACACTGTAACAGCAGCCAGTAGCAATTAAGCATTAGTTCTAACAAATAATGATGACATATCAACAATATTTAATATGCATGCACGCCATAATCACTATAACGTTGCATGCACAGATCGGCGTGTTACCACCGGGAACATCATGATAGCAAGTGGCTACTTATAGGAGATCTGAAATCTTTGCTGTTGTATCATCTTGCATGAACTACACCGCACATACATCACAATGTTCACTGAAATCAACACAAAAATAAAGAGATGTCAACTCATAAACTATTTATATATCGTTTTACATACCGAGCAAATAACGATCCGGGGTGAAGTAGTGTCCTTATAACGAGGTTGTTAATGACAGTTATACAGTGTCTATAAGACCTGCTGTAGCTTAGCTGAGAGCAGCAGCAGGCCGTATTAGGACATGAGCAAACCTCCTCCTCTGTCAGGGAGGAGCACATGTGATCTCTACATGGATGCAAACCCTCCATTTCTCCATAAATTCTCAATTATCAGGTGTTTCAAAAGTGATAGTGGACATCACTTATTATCCACTTGGGCTCATTCCACAGACACTCCTAGTCATTTTCATGAACTTTTCACCTTCCCTTGAATAGGAATTTCCTGAGAAGGCATTTGTAATAATTGCAATCGTAATGGGAATTATATTGGTTCTAATGGTCTCTATGCTGTCTTCAAGTCTGTAAATATTTACATGCTGTAGAATTGCAAATTCCCTTCACTAGAATCTGAAGTTGTTAAGGTTTTCGTTGGGAGTGATGAGGATGGACAGGATTAGAAATGAGTTTTTTAGAGGGACAGCGCATGTAGGACGTTTTGGTGACAAGGTGAGGGAGGCGAGATTGAGATGGTTTGGACATGTGCAGAGGAGGGACATGAGTTATATTGGTAGAAGAATGCTGAGGATGGAGCCACCAGGAAGGAGGAAAAGAGGAAGGCCAAGGAGGAGGTGGTGAGGGAAGACATGCAGGTAGTTGGTGTGAAAGAGGCAGATGTAGAGGACAGGGGGTTATGGAGAAGGATGATCCGCTGTGGCGACCCCTAATGGGAGCAGCCGAAAGAAGAAGAAGAAGAAGAAGAAGAAGAAGAAGAGGCTCAAATCTGTCCCACTATGACATGGCCAACGGTGAGCTTCATAAAGGCAAATTTAAACCCCCACTTAACATCTTCAGAATGAACTAATACACAGAATAAACTCCAGACCTCCTCACTGAGCATCACGAATGCTCTTGTGGCTGATTGATCATAAATCATCAAAGTCATGCTCCAAAATCGATTAGAAAGTCTTCCTTCCAAGAAGAGTGAAGGAGCGATACAAATTGATTCAATCTGAAATGGGATGTTCAAGAAGCATACGGGTGTCATGGTCAAGTGTGTACACATTCATGGCCATATTGGTGGCTTGTTATGTCTAGTGAACATCATTACGGACCACATCTTGTAGCTCTTATCCCAGCCAACATGTCCAGGTGGGCCCCACATGGGTTTTAACTGGGTTATATGAGCATCATGTGGGCATGGGGTCAGAGTGGGCACTTTGATGGACTGAATGTGGGCCCCAGTTAGGTTGCCCATTTTGTTTATTCAAGGGCTTTGTATGGGCCACATTTGGGCTATATTTATCTATATTTCTCAAAAGAAATCTATCATTCAATTATTCAATTGATGATGAATTCAATTGATATGTTTTTTGCGTGTTTTATAACATCAACAGATTTAAAAAAAAGCTCACAGAGTCTCCCATTGGCTCCTGTGCTCCCGACTTCTCATTCTGAAGAAACAGTCATCACTCACTACACTGGAGCACCTGACCTGACCTGGAGAACCTGACCTGACCTGAATAACCTGACCTGGATGACCTGACCTGACCTGACCTGGAGAACCTGACCTGGATAACCTGACCTGACCTGACCTGACCTGGAGAACCTGACCTGACCTGACCTGACCTGACCTGGAGAACCTCTCTGTCACGGTAAGAAATTATCTTTTGTTTTAAATTAATCACATTTTACTGTTGTTTTTATTTAATGTATACTTCTGAAAGATTTGTGGTAATTAAAGTTACAGGCACGATATAAAGAAGGTCAGTGTGGAGAGTGAACTGGTTTACCTCAGAGATAAACACCTGTGAAGAACTGAATATTCTTAACGATTAGCAGATAACTAGGAAATTGTCTACTAAAATGTGGAAATAACGACTTTTCAAACCATTTTCACCCGTGATTTCTCCATATAGTGTCCTCATGATAACAGGAGGGTGAAACAGTAAAAGCACTGTGGAGTCTCTTTCTCTTTACTACCTTTATAACATGTGTACATACAATACACAGAGAAAAACTCCGAGGAGATTGTGACAACACTTAACATTATTTTAATGTGATTTAGGTGAAATAGGTAGAGGTGATAAAAAACGTTCATTTTTTTATCATTTCTAAACATTAATAAAAATATGATACGTTATGATTACGGTAAAGATAAGGTAAATTTGCGCCGTTCAGAAAGTCAGTCAGAAGCCCCCCCCCACGCTCTCGGCTCTGAGGCTTCACGCATGCGCATAGACACCACGAACTGAACTGTGTTTGACTTGAAGCTGTGCAGTGCAGACCGACTAATTCGAGAGCAGACAACTCCAAATTCTTCCTGATCACTTTCACGGTATTTTTATCTTAAGCACGCCTCGGTTTGTGCAGTCAAGTCGAACACTTGCTGTGTTAGCGCCACTAAGCTTTTCAAAGACAAAACATCATTATAAGTAACTTAAACTAATGTTACAGTGGTCTGTTCATATTCACGTTCCAAAGTGAACCAGTATGAATTTAATAATTAATCTGTGTTCAAGACCCCACTAATTATTCTAAACATTAATCACAACAAAGCCTGAAATTCACCATATTGATGCATTTAACTTTTTGCATGGTATTATTTTAACATCATTTACTCAGATCAGTTAACAGTTTGGGCAAATGGTGGATTAGAAGGTGTTTACAACCTTGTGATTTTTAGTCTTTTTTATTTTATTTTTTTTAGTTCTGATAGTCTTATGCTCATGTAACTTGCATGCTTTATACACGTTTGATACAGTAGCATGTTCTACTTTATATAAATTTTTTTGCTTTACAGGTAGCCTGAAGCAGAACCGTTTGCTGAAAACTGTCAGTAAGAAAGAGCTGGAGACGGCGCTTGGTAAATGGTTCACCAATGCAAGAGACAAAGAAGGCAACCGTGCTTTGAGAGCCCAGCGGGACCATGATCGGAGGGCAGTACAGCCAGAAGTGTAAGTCATATAACCTATAGCTAGGGCTGCACAATTAATAATATTTTATCCCAATCACTGTTTTTGCCTCTCTATAATTAAAGGAATACTCCACCCTGAAATGAAAAAATATCTCATAAATTACTTATCCTCAAGGCATCCTATACGGTGGCTGAGAGAGCTCAACACGCCGCAGCTGAAGAAAACACATGCAAATAGAAAAAAACACCAGCAAATTTTAAAAAACAACGTTATCAGTTTGACAACACGTGCTGCAAACCCTCACAATGCAACCAAACACAGAAACATGCTGCAAATCCTCACAACACAACCAAACACGCTGCAAATCCTCACAACACAACCAAACACAGAAACACTGCAAATCCTCACAACACAACCAAACACAGAAACACGCTGCAAATCCTCACAACACAACCAAACACGCTGCAAATCCTCACAACACAACCAAACACAGAAACAGGCTGCAAATCCTCACAACACAACCAAACACAGAAACACGCTGCAAATCCTCACAGCACAACCAAACACAGAAACAGGCTGCAAATCCACAACACAACCAAACACAGAAACAGGCTGCAATCCTCACAACACACCAAACACAGAACACGCTGCAAATCCTCACAACACAACCAAACACAGAAACAGGCTGCAAATCCTCACAACACAACAAACACAGAAACAGGCTGCAAATCCTCACAACACAACCAAACACAGAAACACGCTGCAAATCCTCACAGCACAACCAAACACAGAAACACGCTGTAAATCCTCACAACACAACCACACAGAAACACGCTGCAAATCCTCACAGCACAACCAAACACAGAAACAGCTGCAAATCCTCAACACAACCAAACACAGAAACAGGCTGCAAATCCTCAACACAACCAAACACAGAAACACGCTGCAAATCCTCACAGCACAACCAAACACAGAAACACTGCAAATCCTCACACAACCAAACACAGAAACAGGCTGCAAATCCTCACACAACCAAACACAGAAACAGGCTGCAAATCCTCACAACACAACCAAACACAGAAACAGGCTGCAAATCCTCACAACACAACCACACAGAAACACGCTGCAATCCTCACAACACAACCAAACACAGAAACAGGCTGCAATCCTCACAACACAACCAAACACAGAAACAGGCTGCAAATCCTCACACAACCAAACACAGAAACACGCTGCAAATCCTCACAACACAACCAAACACAGAAACACGCTGCAAATCCTCACAACACACCAAACACAGAAACACGCTGCAAATCCTCACAACACAACCAAACACAGAAACACGCTGCAAATCCTCACAACACAACCAAACACAGAAACACGCTGCAAATCCTCACAACACAACCAAACACAGAAACACGCTGCAAATCCTCACAACACAACCAAACACAGAAACACGCAAATCCTCACAACAACCAAACACAGAAACACGCTGCAAATCCACAACACAACCAAACACAGAAACACGCTGCAAATCCTCACAACACAACCAAACACAGAAACACGCTGCAAATCCTCACAACACAACCAAACACAGAAACACGCTGTAAATCCTCACAACACAACCAAACACAGAAACACGCTGCAAATCCTCACAACACAACCAAACACAGAAACACGCTGCAAATCCTCACAACACAACCAAACACAGAAACACGCTGCAAATCCTCACAACCAAACACAGAAACACGCTGCAAATCCTCACAACACAACCAAACACAGAAACACGCTGCAAATCCTCACAACACAACCACACAGAAACACGCTGCAAATCCTCACAACACAAACACAGAAACACTGCAAATCCTCACAGCACAACCAAACACAGAAACACGCAAATCCTCACAACACAACCAAATAGCACAGATCACAAAATAAACGTTCCAAGGGGACCACAACAAGTGACAAACCCGTCTGGGACTGCTTATTGTTCAATGTCTATTCGTCAGTGGTGTTGATGTGTGTCGATGACCTGAAAGGTGAGTTGTTTGTTTATTTTAACATTGTTTTTTTATGATTCCTTGGCCTTTTTGGATATTATTATCCTAAATAATCTGATGAAATACACAATTAACTGTAAAACGTTATTATGTTAACTGGCAAAGCCAAGGAATCATGATCAGGATGTTAAAATAAACAAAAAAACTCACCTTTCAGATCATCAACACCACCACTGATCAATAGACACTGAACAAGCAGTCCCGGGGTCGTCACTTGTTGGGGTCCCCATGAAACATTTATTTTGTGGTCTGTGCTATTTGCAGTGCAAATGTGTTGTGAGGATTTGCAGCGTGTTTCTGTGTTTGGTTGTGTTGTGAGGATTTGCAGCGTGTTTCTGTGTTTGGTTGTGTTGTGAGGATTTGCAGCGTGTTTCTGTGTTTGGTTGTGTTGTGAGGATTTGCAGCATGTTTCTGTGTTTGGTTGTGTTGTGAGGATTTGCAGCATGTTTCTGTGTTTGGTTGTGTTGTGAGGATTTGCAGGACGTTTCTGTATTTAGTTGCGTTGTGAGGATTTGCAGCACGTGTTGTTTAACTGATGAAGATGTTTTCTTAATTTGCCGGTGTTTTTTCTATTTGCGTATGTTTCCTTCAGTTGCAGTGCGTTGAACTTTCTGGGC
The DNA here is from genome assembly GCF_014805685.1 of Silurus meridionalis. Classification (NCBI taxonomy): domain Eukaryota; kingdom Metazoa; phylum Chordata; class Actinopteri; order Siluriformes; family Siluridae; genus Silurus; species Silurus meridionalis. Next base: position 10,441,273 of record NC_060889.1, read on the forward strand.
CACCGTGATCCAAGGTGTGACATCTTTCAGCTGAGTCAGAATCATTGTTTTAATCACTGGCTTTTGGCAATAGCCAAATATTCGTTTAAGTGTCAAGTTAAGACGCAAGGTTGATATTTTAATTGTTACATTCATAAGTTTTGGATTCCATGACTGGTCCCCCGGCCTTAGTTATTACTGTGCGAGGCAGCGGTGGGAACAATTCACTGATGAGATTCTAGGATATGTCTTAATTGAGGCATGTTTTTTTAGATGCTGCTGTGAATGGTTGTATTTTAAAATGTACTAAATTGCCTTTTCTGTCTTTTCTTTCTTTACTGTTTTGTAGGTGTGCAGCCGAGGAATCTGCATAGACCCACCAGTGAACTATTCTACTTTAGTAATTCTGTTATTCCTGTTTCCTGTTTTTTTACTTCAATTAATTTAAATTAAATGTGATTTACACATTCTTTCCTTTCTGAGTTGTAGTCATTTATTTTTCACAGTTCAAATACTCAACCATGTAATTTTAAACATATAGCAGCACATAAAATCAACTAATATTAGTTATTTGTTTGGTCAGGCACAGTTTTACATTGTAACTGAGGTTTGAATGGTTTTTCAGTGGATTTTCCATAGTAAGATTAAGTACACATTAAGTTCACCCACAGAAATCAATGATGAAATTAATAAATGGGACCCAATTCTCACCCACTGTGGTCCCATAAGGGACCCACATGTAGCCCACATTGGCCCCATTTTTAACACCTATTTGGGACCCAAATGGGCCCATATAAAGAACAGCTATACAGGCCCCACTTAGAGCCCACCCATCAGTCGCCCTTCTGGGCTAACACACATGGGGCCCATGTGGAGCCGATGGACAAATTTCTCTGGGCCCCATTTGGGTTGCCAATGCAGGGCCCAAGTGACAGCCCATCAAAAACCCACATGGGGCCCACATGACAATGTTAGCTGGGATGTTGGTGTCTGCTGGACACGAATGAAGCGTCCATATACCAATACATTTCTACAATTCAATGGTGTAAGTGTGATGATTTAATGATGCAGACAAACATGCTACATAATCGTTTGATAATAGTTTTACCCAATTCTAATGTTTAAGGTTTGACAGCTGATGAATTGGCATGATATTAGCTATTAAAATTGTGTCATTAGAATTTCTATGATGTTTTTATTTGTATTTTTTCTGAGTTTTTTTGTTGTATGTAAACTTAATAGGCATTTTATCAGAGAAACTGTCTTACATATTGATACATGCATGAGGACACTGGTTGTGATTCATTCATCTTTATTATCTGATTTATCCTGGTTTGGAGGATTGTAGATCTGGCAGTTTAGCCTGAAAAAAACTTGGTTTTCCTGAAAACTTGGTAATTGTGAGAGAAGTCATGTGGACTGGAAAGTTCACCGCAGTACCAAACTCGATACTACCTGTCACAGTTCCCATATTTCCATGTACTAGAACGATGCCACAGTTTCCAATATCCCAGACTCATATTTTCAAACAGTGGCAAAAAGTGCTTCACATTACCAATTTTATACATAATAAATAATAATAACGACGCATGAAATACACAGGTCAGTTTAATAGTTTCTCTGATTAAATGTACAGTAAGTTAAAATTGCAAGTGTATTGCACTCCTCTGTTACTTTTCCATGTAATATTACCAAAATAATGAACAAATTGTATTACTCAGAATTAAGTAAGTCGGTAACCAGTGCCGGAAACAATCCCACTCAGAGTACAACCACAGTCAAACATGTCCAAACTGGAGACTGTGTCTTTCAACAGTAATAACTAAATAATTACAAAGCATTAAATGTAAAAATAAAAAACGAAAGTCTAAAAATGAAATCTTTTTCACTGGTACACTGTAGTGTGGTAGTTGGACGCTGTAGTTATTTATTTACTGTAATTACTTTATAATAACTACAACATCTATGACGGTGTATTAAAAAATAATTCTAAAAAAAAAAAATTATAATAAATAAAAAGATATTTTTTTCCTGAGAGGCATACTGAAGTAAAACTGAGCACGGAACCTTTGTGTTCGTTTCTTGTTTCTGGAGGTCTACTGTACGTGCAGCGTACTTGTTTTTCTTTTTTTCTCTCTCTTCAAGTCGTCTAACATCGCCTCTGATTTGGAGTTTTTACACCGGCCCTACTTTTATTGCTTGTTTTAGTTGGATTGTAGCTTAGATAAAGACTCGGACACAGAGATCGAGATGATGTGATGAGTTAACGGTACATGATTACGACTGAAAAGCTGTTACTGGCTTCGAGAGAGAGAGAGAAAGAGAGAGAGAGAGAGAGAGAGAGAGAGAGAGAACGACTTCTGGGATGATTTTCAATCGGAAATTAAGAAAAGATGGTTGGGACTGAATACTGGGTATTGTATATAAAAACAAGGAGTGGATAGCTGGAATTGCTTACTTGATGCAGCTAAAAAAAATCGGTACTTGTATTTACTGTGTATTTATTTTAGTTTAATAACTCATTGAGTGAGTGTTGAGACTCGACGCCAGTGTGTGTGTGTGTGTGTGTTTACTCTTGTAACTTGCAGAAGCAGCGACGTGTATTTGCTACTTCTCCGTTTATGGGTGGTCCAAATCAGGAAGAAGAGAGACACGTCTTTACTAAGGGATCCGTGTTTTAATAAGATTGAATAAGAAACTACACACTGGTTGTGTATCATGTCTACATGATGTAATGGTTCTCAGTTAGGAATACAAGATGTTGCCTTATTTCCAGTTCATCTCATTCACAAGGCAGTTCTCAGTACAGTGACTTGAGTGCCTGGGAGAGCCTTAGCTGCCCCCCCTCTCTGTCATTCAGACTACTCCAGAGGATCCATTCTTAGAGCTTGACTGTCAATCATGCGTCTGTCTCCGTTCCTCACCATCTTCCGGCCTGCCCTGCCTCTCATCCTGGGTCTTTCTCTGGGCTGCAGTCTCAGCCTGCTTATGGTGTCCTGGACGCAGGGGGACACGGATGAAGTGTGCAGTGATCCTCTGCGTCTCGGACTTCTTCAGGGCACCCGTGTCGGAGAACCCCAGAGGGCGGACGAAGGGGACAGGAACGAGGATTTCCAACCTCGCATTGTTCCCTACCATAAAGATCCCAGCAAGCCTCATAAGAAAGTACTCAGGTGAGTAAAGCTATGTTTCTTTTTTTTTCTTTTAAGACTAACTGGATTACCGAACGTAATCAGAGGTTGAAAGAAACAGCTACTGAACATCAATTTTGGAAAGCATGAGGAAAAGCAGAACCTGAAGGAGGTTAATAATAAAGTTGCAGGCCGATGTTTACGGTGTTACAGAAGCTCGGTCATATTTTTGTGCCAGAATTGCATCATTTTTTGTTGTTGTTATTTTTGCAGTCGTAAGAACTTGAAATTTTTCCTTCTACTGTAAAAACTGCACTTGAAATCGGATAATGTCTGAACACCGGATGTTTACGCAGGTCATTCTGTGAAGTAGTTCTCTTTCACTGCTCAAGGTTTGAACAAGACCCCTAACCCTCGACTGCTCAGTGGCTTCCTGTCTAGTGTAGTACCATATTTGCCAAAACAGCAATTAAAAAACCCTGGACCACAAAAAAACACGTGAGAACTTAAAGGAGTGTATACTGCATGCAGAGGTGGCAAAAGTACACACATCCTCTCCTTAAGTAGAAGTACAAATACTCATGTTTTAAAACACTCGGGTAAAAGTTGAAGTACTGATTAAACTTTTTTACTTAAGTGAAAGTAAAGAAGTTTTGGCTCTGACATGTACTTAAGTAAAAAGTAGTTATTACTGCTACCTGTTTTAGCTGTTAACTGGACCTCACATCATATTAGATAGATAGATAGATAGATAGATAGATAGATAGATAGATAGATAGATAGATAGATAGATGGATGGAGGGATGGAGGGATGGATGTGATAGCCTAGTAGGTAATGTCAATATCCCCACAAGGATGAGTTTGAGAGTTTGATTTTCTGGTTGCTGTGTTGGTAAATAAAATTTCTGGACCTTGTCCACTCTGAAAACATTTCAATTCTGTTCTTTCTGTGTTGGATTAATTTCTTGATTTCCTGGTCTTTAATGAAAGATAACTCCACCAAAAAAAGCACTTGTGTGGTAGCTCAGTGGGTTAAGGCTTGTGCCTGAACATGGTCCTTAATATAGTCCACGCTGGTGATAAGGTTTTGAAGCCAGTCCTACATGCCTTCTTTCTTACTGCGCTGGCATGAAACAAAGTATGAACCCTCCAAAAAGCACACATGCTTTTCAGCAGCGGTCGCTCAGTGGTTTAAGGCTTGTGCCTCATATAAACATGCTTCCCAGTCTGATCTCTTCCATGGTTGAGTGGGTTAAGGCTGGTGCCTCGCTGATGGTGAAGATCAGGGTTTGAAACCTGCTTTCTGCCTGCTAGTTGCAATGTAGTTTATGTTCCTGCTTCCTAAATCTTTCTTTAGTTTTATAGTCTTGTGTTGATGGTTTAAAGATAGATAGACCTGCTCTAAACAAGCTTCCTCACTTGTCTTCTCTGATGGTTCAGTGGGTTAAATCAGGTTTCTTGCTTTTGGTGGGGTTCAGGGTTCGAATCCTGCTTTCTGCCTGCCAGTCACAATCAGGATTCACTTCCTACATCTTTCTTTAGCGATATATTTTTGTTTTTAATGGGTTAAAAAGAAAGATAGACCTGCTCTAAATAAGCTTTTTAGCCTGTCCTTACCAATGGTTCAATGGGTTAAGGTTGGTATCTCGCTGGTGGTGGGGATCATGGTTCGAATCCTGCTTTCTTCTTGTTATTTACAATGTGGGTTCAACTTGTGCTACTTACATCTGTATTCGCTTCCTACATCTTTCTTTACCGTTAAATTCTTGTGTTGATGGTTTGAAAAGAATGATAGACCTGCTCTAATCAAGCTTCCCATCCTGTTTTTTTTCTGATGGCTTAGTGGGTTAAGGCTGGTACTTTGCTAATGTTGGTGGTCAGGGTTTAAACCTGGCTTTCTGTCTGCTAGTCATGAGGTAGGTTATATTCCTGATTCCTACATCTTCATATTCTTGTTTTGATGGGTTAAAAAGAAAGATAGACCTGCTCTAAACAAGCTTCCCAGCTTGTCCTTCCTGATAGTTCAGTGGGTTAATGCTGGTGCCTTGTTAATGGTGTGAATCAGGGTTTTGAATCCTGCTTTGTCCCTGCTAGTCACGTCATGGGTTTGCTTCCTACGTCTGCCTTTAGCATTATATTCTTGTGTTGATGGTTTGAAAGAAAAGATAGACCTGCTCTAAACAATCGCCAGCCGGTCCTTCCTGATGGCTCAGTGGGTTAAGACTGGTATTTCGCTGTTGGTGGGGTTCAGGGTTCGAATCCTGCTTTCTGTGTTTCTGTCTGGTCTGAATTTCTTGCTTTGAAGCATGAAACGAAGGATAAACCCCCAAAAAAAAGAAGGTGTGTTGTGGGACTTGATGGCTTTGTGATAAAAGCCTTGCCTCTGAGCTCAGAGGTTGCTGGTTCAAATCTGGCTTGTCCCCACACTGGGTAAGCTGTGTGGAAAGTAGTGTCTGGTGGGCAATGAGGTAGTTGACTGTAAACAAAGGCTGTGAATACCTGCTGCTTCACAGCCTCAAAAAAAAGTGAGGGTGATAGGTTTTTGGCAGAATTTTTCCCTATATGCAAAACTAAGTCGATACTTTTTGGAAGTTTTTGCTTCATAACCCCCTTTTTTCAGCTTCTCAGACGCCGGGGGGGGCAGATGCCCGGATATTACCCCCCTGCTTTAGGATACGCCCTCCGAAACCACATCCAACCTTCCACGCAGCCATTTCTGCCACCTTCCTTACTACAGCCACCGGAACCTTCCACACTCTTAACTTTGAGCCCTGGCCGGGGTTTGAACCGGCAACCTCTCAACCCAGAGGTAAAGCTCTTCCAATTGAGCCACAGGATCTCCTGCAAGAACCCGATTTTTAGGACCTTTTTTGGTTCTTTTAAAAAACTTTTTAAACAATTTAAAGGAAAGCTAAGGGGTAGGAATCGAACCGGTGAGTCAGATAGCAGCGACCACTTCACTGACCATTACACCAACACAGGAGAGGCAAACAAGCCTTTGCTTATTGGACTCTTGGCTTTTCTATAGTTAGGAGACCAGTGTTTTTTCTTAGATCATGATGGTAGAGGGTCAAAACTTCTTCTTCCTGTACATTCTCTCAGTAACTCGAAGTCTATGAGAAGTGACTCAGGTACAAGAACCACATCTCCAACACCTGCACCACTGATATACCATGATTTGCCAGCAACCAATTTTAGTAATCTTTCATTGTTCTTTTTTTAAAAACTTCTTAAAATGTTCAATATGAAACTAGAGGTAAGAATCGAACCAGGGAAGTCTTTCATCATAGATCACTAATGGCATTACTTCAAAACTCAAAACTTTGTTAGACATGTAAATAAGCAGGAAAGACAGAGACAAAGACAAAGAGACACAGACACAGCTTTAGAAAGAGTGAGAAACAAATAGAAAGACAGCAAGAGAGAGACATATACAGTGAGACAGAGACAATTAGATAGAGAAAATAGAGAGACAAAGATAGCGAGATATAGCCACTTCCTGTTGGAAGTGTTTATCCCGAGCGACTCTTAATGATCTCATTTACTAAATGAGCAGAAGTGAGTTAAGGGCTTGCTCAGGTGCCCAAAACTGGCAGCTTGGAGGTGTTTAACATGTATCATATTTACAGCATGTGATTAAATATAAAGGCTTTATTAGTGCAGAGACGTGTGGACATCATTTAGAGCCTTTGCTATGTTTCCACACGGACAGTTAATGAGGTGATACCGGAGAAAATGCACCTCTTCAAGTCAAGTCAGGAAGCTTTTATATATATATATAAAATTATAGACATTTTACAGATTTAAATGATGTATTGTTTTTATCTGTACGATCAATAAAGACAGTAATTTAAGTTTGTGTCGCCATTATGAGGGAAAAACCCACAAAACGCCACCCAGGGGGTAAATTGTGAGAATCATGGTGGATTTTGGTATTTGATTTGAGACTCAGAAATAAAACAAAAGTTTACTGATTAAAAATATTTTTATCTGAAGTTGATTTATTTATTTTATATCTAACTAAAGAAAGGAAAAGATTTCGTGCCGTTTAAAATAATTTTTATTTTGACAGCCAAATATATATATATATATATATATATATATATATATATATATATATATATATATAAATATAAATACAAAACGAATTAAAAATGTTGTTACCTAATGAATGTGTCCAGGCTGAAGATCCACATATAGAACACAAGCAGAGAAAAGATGATGATGATCAGGAATGTGTCTGTTCTCAGTCATGTTTACATCACTGACTCCCTCTGTCTCATCCACATTAACCCCAAACTTCTTACTGCCTTCTGTGGTGAATGAGAGTCCGTACATTATACACCAGTGGATTGAACGCGCAATGACAGGAAATCGGTTGTTCGGCTGAAATCGGCACGCAGTGAAAATAAAAAAATTATATTTTACCAAATCAATGGATTAAAACTGAAGTAACGAGTCTGTTTTGAAAATGTAAGAAGTAAAAAGTACAGATATTTGTGTAAAAATGTAATGAGTAAAAGTCAAAAGTTGTCTGAAAAATAAATAGTGGAGTAAAGTACTGATACCAGAAAAAATCTACTTAAGTACAGTAACGAAGTATTTGTACTCCGTTACTTCCCACCTTTGACTGCATGTGAAGGTACCGTAATGTAAAGCTAAATATATCGGAGGCTAATCTCGAAAAATGCCTTGATTTCCCCAGAACTCGTTTTCAGAAGTAAATGGAGAAAAACACATAGATAATATGCATTATTTTAAACAATCAGGCAGTGGTTTAAATAATAAGATATTTATTTTACATTAAGAAAATAATTAAGAAAAAAAAGGCTTTCATCATAGGCACGTTTCCTAAACCAAGTGTGAGCATTCTGTGTAATATTACTGAGGTGTGAAGTAGAGCACTGCTGCTCCGGAGTGCAGAAAAATACAGCTACTGTTCAAATTCCTTTCCCAGGTATGTAGAATTTCAAGCGTCAAACTTCTGAAATTTATGATTTCTTCATACAGTCTGCACCTCGTCTGCAGTTTTTTTCGAATGCTCAGAAAATGGTAGTGGTGTGATACAGCAGTTGGTATCATATGAAGAAAGAAATGGCATGTATACCACTTAATATAAATGAAAAGAAAAACTTACATTGTAAATTTTATATCCCTCTGATGCTTTAGTCAGGCAAATGTGTCATGTGTCATGTCTCTGTGTTTGCTGCAGGACCCGTTATATCCACACTGAACTTGGCATCCGTGAGCGCCTCCTGGTGGGCATCCTGACCTCGCGTGCCACCCTGAACACGCTGGCCGTGGCGGTGAACCGTACAGTAGCCCATCGCTTCCACCGCACCTTTTTTTTCACCGGCCTTCGCAGTGCAAAGCTGCCTCACGGCATGACCGTGGTGGCTCACGGAGACGACCGACCCGTCTGGCTCATGTACGAAACCATCCGTCACCTGCATCAGCACCATGGCAACGAATATGAGTGGTTCTATCTGGCCCAGGACGACACGTACACACAGGCGGAGCGCATCATGAACCTAGTGGGGCATTTGAGTTCGGGGCAGGATCTCTATATGGGCCGGGCTGAAGAGTTTATCGGCGGGGAAGAGCGAGCTCGTTATTGCCACGGCGGCTATGGATACCTGTTGTCACGGAGCCTCCTGGCCCGGCTACAGCCACACCTCGACTCTTGCCGCAACGATATTCTGAGCGTCAGGCCTGATGAGTGGCTGGGTCGCTGCATTATCGACTTCCTGGGACTGAGCTGCATGGAAAAGCACCAGGTGAAACTCAATTTCTTTATGAAATCTTGACACATATTGTTCTAACATTCGTTTCCTATCATGTAATTTTTCCACTGACAAGCAGAAACTGTTGCAACATGGTTACTAGTCATTTCCTGAGTATAACAGCTTATGTTCAGATGTGTCAATCCGACATGAGACATATTAACTGGAAGAATGCTGTTCTCAATGTTCTCAGTTTGATGCCAATGTTATGGACATTGCGGCATATTTACCACTTCTTTTTTACTGTGATGTTCTGTGAATTTCCTGTTCTATAAATATACTGTATATAAGATAATCAAACCCTTCTGGCATCAGATTTGACAATCTGACAGCACTGATTATTCCATCCATATCTATACTGTAGCAGTGTGTTAACTCACAGCGGTTGGTAGAATATTATTTCATGAATAAATAACATTTTCCGTTTATATTTCCTGGGCTTTTAGGAGATGACCTACTATTACTTTGAGCTGCAGAAAAACGCAGACCCCGAGCGAGAGGACAGCATCCAGTTCAAGAACGCCTTCAGTGTGCACCCAGTCTCAGAGCCGGCTCTCATGTATCGCTTACACAAACGCTACAGTCAGATTGAGCTGGAATGGACCTACGCCCAAATACAGCAGCTACAGGTGTGCAGCTTGCATTATTAAAACACATGCTGATCAGAAGGTTGTGAGTTTTAATCCTAGCAACGAGGCTGCTTTCGTGAGTCCCGTGTGCACGACCTATACGTATCAACTCTTTAGTTGTTAGTATTTATCTCAACGCTAAGTTGCTTACCATCCAATGGGAGTAGCTCAGTGGTTAAGATGTTGGACTTCTGATTAGAGGGTTCAGGATGTGAATAAAAACGACATAGGATCATTTAAATATTGCTAAGAGAGCATGCTCGACCCGTGCACATTAAACTCTACTTTTCGAACATCTGCTGTGAATAGCACTTGCATTTTTGTCTTTTTTTTCCCTCTCCACATGCCTCGTCTAGCCCAGATAACACTCTGAGCACGCATAGGGTTAGCTGAGCATGTATAGCGGCATTCATTAGGTACAACTCTGCCATTAGTCTGGAAATTAGAGTTTTACTGTATAAAGAAAAGATCAGATGGGGAAAATAGCTTCATTCTATTTTAATGGTTTCTTAGTTTAGCTTATTCTGATCTTTCTACACTTTCTCAACACTTTCTCTTCTCGTGTCTGTCTCTTAATGGCTAATGAAAGAGCCATGGTTGTTTCCAAGATTCCACTGCTTGGCTGTGGTGGCAAATAGTCCCCAGGGGCAGTCAGGGGCATCCTGCCTAAAACAATTTTGAATGTAATCCATAGAGAACAGAAAGAGAGACGCTATTGAAATATTTAAATGTATTTATTAACTATAGATTAGAAGTCAGTTCCTGAATCTTTATTAATGCTGTGTCTACTCTGCCACAGGTTCAAATCAGCAATCTGAGCGAGCTTACTCCGGACGGCAAAGCAGGAGCCACTTGGCCTATTGGCGTCAACCCGCCTTTCCATCCCAAGACTCGATTCGAAGTAATCAATTGGGAGTATTTTACAGAAGAGCACATCTTCTCCTGCGCCGACAGCTCCCCAAAGTGTGAGCTCCGTGGAGTTGATCGTGCAGATGTCAACTCCATCTTGGAGACTGCTGTGGAACGTTTAAACGAGCGCTACCAACCACAGCTGCGTTTCCGAAAGCAGCGTTTGTTGAACGGCTACCGCCGCTTTGACCCCACACGTGGCATGGAGTATATTTTGGACCTGGCCCTTCAGGCCTTCACACAAAAAGGCCACAGTCAGGTGATCGCCAAGCGTGTGGGCTTGCTAAGGCCACTCAGTGCCATAGAGATCATTCCAATGCCTTATGTAACCGAAGCAACGAGAGTACAGGTCATCCTTCCGGTGACAGCGCGGGATCAGGACTTTGTAGGCAACTTTTTGGACACGTATGTAATGAACACTTTGGACACACGGGACAATGCTTTGTTGACCTTTCTTTTTGTGTATGACCCCTTCGATGCACAGAGGGTCAGCCAGACTGATGTCTTCGCTAGCGTGAAATCTATGATTAGCGAGGTGGAGAAACGCTACAGCGACGTGAAGATCCCATGGATCAGTGTCAAAACAGAGGTTCCCTCACAGGTCAAACTGATGGACATCATCTCCAAGAAGCATCCAGTGGACACGCTTTTCTTCCTAGCCAGCGTCTGGACCGAGGTCACCGGTGACTTCCTAAACCGCTGCCGCATGAACGCCATCAGTAACTGGCAGGTCTTCTTCCCTGTTCATTTCCAGGAATACAGCCCAGCTCTAGTGTATCGTGACCAGCAACCTTCTGCAGCATCGTCGTTTTCCTCAGAGGCGCTCAGAGACGGCCGCTTTGACCGGCACGCTTTTGAGGAGGCCTGTTTTTACAATGCAGATTACATGGCCACCCGTACCAAAATGGCCACTGACATCATGGACAATGAAGAGTTGCTGGAGAGCATGGATGTTTATGAGATTTTTGTGCGCTACTCAAGCCTACACGTCTTCCGGGCAGTAGAACCAGCTCTGATCCAGAAATATGTGCGGCGAGCCTGCAACCCCCGTTTCAGTGAAGACATCTACCATCGTTGTGTGCTGAGCAATTTAGAGGGGCTGGCTTCACGATCACACTTAGCTATGGCTTTGTTTGAACAAGAGCAGGCAAACAGCACCTAGGACATGTGGCTGGAAAGGGAGGTAGACATGGCTAATGGGGAATGACATTCTGCCAATGTAACTGGCCTTACTGGACATTAGTCTGCAAACTGTGAAAGCCAAACCTTAGTCCATGATGAACTTGTTGAACGTACAGGATATCTGAGAATATAAAATGCAAGACTGTTTCAATAAAACAAATCCACTTAAAGCAACAACACTGATTAATGGTATCTTATTTAGTAAGTCTGGACATCAGATTCTTTCTTTAAGACTAATTAATCGAAGCACTTCCTATATATATATATATATATATATATATATATATATATATATATATATATATATATATATATATATATATATATAAAATAGAGGTGTAACGGTACACAAAATTCACGGGTGGTTACGTACCTCGGTTTTTAAGTCAAGGTTCAGTTTAATTTTGGAATTTTTAAAACCAATTTTAAATAAAATACCTGCTTGGTTAAATAATATATAAATAATATTATATAATAATTGATAAAACATTAAATAGAATAAATCAAATGAATACAATGCATTTTTTATTATATTGATTAAATTGAGTAATCAATGAAATTGGCACAAATTAAATTGTTCGATTTAAATGAATGCAAAAATGTTTTTACATGTTCTACATGTTTTGTAGAAAAAACTACAAAATTTTTAGTAGAAAAAAAATTTGTTAGAACCCATTTGGGTAATACAGATGTATATTTAAGTGTGTTTGTATTTTGCATTTAATATGTATTTTTCTAAAGATATAATCTACTTAACTGTACTACTTATTTCAGGATACTTTAACAAATGTCTATTTTTATTCATATGCGGAATTATCAGTGTTTTCTCCTATTAAGAGAAATTCTTGAAACTGGACATAAAACACTAAAAAAATCCATATCGCTATCGCTAACCACTTCCTGGTAAGGGGCTAACACTACTGCTGGATTCTTTAGCATTTTAATGCATGCGCAAAACAAATCGTAGTTCCAGTACAGAGTAAGTGGCCACAGTGGCATTGCGTTAACTGTAGTGTATTTTCTATACCCCCTGGCATTGTTGTGTATGTTTTCAAGCTTAATGATAATTAAAATGCGCTTTAATTCATACTTATCTCCTGTAATTCATACACTTTAAGACTTATATTATCAACGACAAATAGCAAATCTATGAAAAGTGCATGTAGTGGCCTCTGAAGCTGTATTTCATCTTTTAGAAGTGACTGCAACCAATTCTGAGACTTTCTAGCATTTACCTTCTCTGCCAGGTCTCGAAAGGGCTTGTGAGGTGAAGTTTATTGTTTGTGTTCCTTCTGAAAGTATTTGAGAGGAATTTAGCTCCTTCTAGACGCTGATGTCGTCATGTCTGTGACACATATCCAGACACGGTTACCTAAGGTACTTTACTTCTGAGGTCTATTTGAAAATATATAATGAAAATATCCTGTAAAAGCAGACATTATATTATTTCACAGATCGGTTGTAAGTTGCTGGACAAACTATTTTTTTCTTTAAAGAAGATTTTTTTGAACTTTTGAAGATTAAAAGACAAAAAAGAGAAAAGAGAAGCCACAAAACAGCCCTTTGCCCTGAAGACGTTCCTGTGGTAAAAAAACTTATTAAAACAGCTTTAGAAGTCTATAATCTATAAAAGCTAAACCAGCAACAAAAAAAAACCCCTCATCTTATCAACAATTTTAAACCATACAAATCCATATAGAAACAATAATATGATATATTAGAACAAGGCAAAGCTGTGATTTGCCTTGCACTCAAACTTATGTTACACCCTTAAACCAATCTAAATAGATGATTTAAAGGCCTGTGGTAAAAAAGGTTAAAGATAAAGATAAAAGGGTGTTTAAACAGCTCTGAAATCACTATATACAAAAATCTGCCATAAAATTGAAATTTCTATGGTATGTACTCCACAAGACCATGTCTAAATTTCCAGTAAACCAGCTGTCTTTGTTTTGGAGATGCTCTGACCCAGTCTTCTTGCCAACACAAGCTCTTGTCAAAGTCGGTCTTGATCCTTACACGTGCCAATTTTTGTCCTGCTTCAACGCATTAACTTTAAGAACTGACTGTTCACTTGCTGCCAAATATATGACTTTCCAGGTGCCATTGTAACGAGATTATGATGATTCACATCACTATCCAAAGTTGGAGTCACACAATTGTATCCAATGTCTTCGGATGCAGTAGCATTATTTTTTTCCCTTCACTTGACTACAAGACCAAAACCTGTTCCAGTATGACAATGCCCCTGTGCACAAACCCAGCTGGTTTACATGGGGTGGAGTGGAAGTTCTCGAGTGGCCTGCCAGAGCTCTGCCCTCAACCCTACTGAACCTTTATGAGATGGTTTGGAATGCTATATGCTATATATATATATATATATATATATATATATATATATATATATATATATATATATATATATATATATATATAAGATATGAGCTAGAACAAGGGGGTGCAAGTTATTAATTATGCCTCGGACTGAGGTAATAAAAAAATCAACCTCATATTTCCCCTCATGCTATGTTTCAAAAGTTAAACAGAGACTTTAATCTGGACAGTGTTGGTCACATGACCACAGATTCACTCTTACTGATACAGAGTAAGATAATAAAGTGCAGGGATAGGCTTTAAATTCACCGCTGAAAGGAACAGTCTGTACTAGAGGAGGCTTAAAGAGGACACATGAGTTATGCAGCACTATTACCTCAAGTCCCATCTTTTCTCTAGCCGAGGCATAAATTCAGCCCACATACTGCATGTGTAGAGGGAGAAAATGCTTCAAGGAGTAGAGGGAGAGTTAGAAACAGCTGAAGGGGGGCTGAGGTGAAAGCCTGATGTTTACAGGACTCTTTCAGCTTGCCTGTCTGCCTGCCTTCTGCTCTCTAGTTTCTTTCATTTCCTGTAATAAAGAGAAGGGCCACCTGAAATCAGGCAGGTCAGAAGAAGGGAATGAAAAGGCTCCTTTTATAACAGAGGGGCTAAAGCTTCTTAAGGCACAGTCAGGCCAGTATACAAGAGACCACCTGTTTCCCTTTGGTGCTCTGAGGCAGAGAAACACAACGATACATCTGTCTGAGCAAAACCCAGGCATGACAAAGACGTATTGTCTGCTTACTTTCCTATCAGTATAAGACTATTTTGGTGTGCTGGTAAGTTCACTGTAAGGAGTTGTTCAACTGTTTATTTAGACATTTAAAAATGGGAGAGAACCAGTGTGTATATGGATAAAAGTATCACTTTGCACACACAGCAAACATGCAAAGTCAAAAACATTTGTATTCTGTAAAATATCGAACATGATAATAAATACAAATTCAAAGTTACTTCCTAAAAATGAATGAGTTTTAACTATAAAACCAACATATAAACAACCCCGTATTAGGCCAAGAATATGTACCACAACAAATGTGGTCTTTAGGAGCACATGCTATAGCATTAACATATGTCTTCACTGATACTAAGCACCCAAACCTGTTTTATCATGATGATGCTACTGTGTACAAAGCAAGCTTTATGAAGAAATGGCTTGCCAAGGTTGGTTTTAAAGAGCAAGAGGGTCCTTAAGAGAGCCCTGATCTTAACGCCAGTCAACCCCACAGCCCAGACCTTAAACACCCTCGGGTTTGACTGGAACACAGACTACACCCCAGAGAATCCCCAGACCTGTTCATAAAATTCAGTCAAAAACCTTTCCAAAAGAGTGGAGGTTACTTTAACAGCAAATGTTTACCAACTCCATGCTAATGCCTGTGGTTTTGGAATGGAGAACCTTTTCAGTTCATTCAGGTGAAATAAAGTCTATCCATGTTGGGATTAACTAAGTTTTTGTTAGATAAATTATTTTTTTTACATTTATTATTATTAGTTTAATGTCATTTTTAAGATTGACGGTTTAAAATTTATGTCCAAAACTGGTCAAAATGGTTTTTGAAAAAATACTTCAATTTGAAAGCAAAAAAATCTTTGATTTAAAAACTGTATATCCCTGTTTATTGTATTGTTTATTGTTATTGTATGTCAGACAGTAATCTTACACAATTTTGCCCAAATCAGCACTATACTGTTCCTTGTAACCTTGAATCCATTTAAGTTTGAACTTTTGTTCATGTTTTAATGTGTATCTCAGCATCATTCCAAGTCTTCATGTGGCTTTGCTTAGAATTCATGGGTTTTATTTATGGTGATATTTTCCATAGTTTTTATTTTGCACTTAACCAAACACTCTTGACTTTCACAATCTAAATTATAAAGCATTTTACATCTATTATAGCCCTTATGTTGTGTATTTCTGTTTAATGTACATTACTGCTGAATTAATCCTTACTGTTCCTATTACTTTATCCTTGTAAGGTTCATGACAGATCCAAATTGTGTAACTGGGTAATAAGCAAAGGCCACACCATTTTAAAATTAAACAATTTAACACATATTTTCTACTTGCTTATGGCTCAGAAGTATACAAATTTGCCCCTCTACCATTATCTCTGTGATCAGGTCATTGGTGTTTTCAAATGTACCTATTTGGTACATGCAGATGAATTTGCAATTTTTCATTCACATAAAAGAATATTTCATTTAACACATGATTTAAAAATTAGCATGTACTTACAGTAAGGAAAATAAGTATTTGAACACCATGCTATTTTGCAAGTTCTCCCACTTAGAAATCATGGAGGGGTCTGAAATTGTCATCGTAGGTGCATGTCCACTGTGAGAGACATAATCTAAAATAAAAACCAGAAATCACAATGTATGATTTTTAAACTATTTATTTGTATAATACAGCTGCAAATAAGTATTTGAACACCTGTCTATCAGCTAGAATTCTGACCCTCAAAGACCTGTTAGTCTGCCTTTAAAATGTCCACCTCCACTACATTTATTATCCTAAATTAGATGCACCTGTTTGAGGTCGTTAGCTGCATAAAGACACCTGTCCACCCCATACAATCAGTAAGAATCCAACTACTAACATGGCCAAGACCAAAGAGCTGTCCAAAGACACTAGAGACAAAATTGTACACCTCCACAAGGCTGGAAAGGGCTACGGGGAAATTGCCAAGCAGCGTGGTGAAAAAAGGTCCACTGTTGGAGCAATCATTAGAAAATGGAAGAAGCTAAACATGACTGTCAATCTCCCTCGGACTGGGGCTCCATGCAAGATCTTACCTCGTGGGGTCTCAATGATCCTAAGGAAGGTGAGAAATCATCCCAGAACTAAATGGGAGGAGCTGGTCAATGACCTGAAAAGAGCTGGGACCACCGTTTCCAAAGTTACTTTTGGTAATACACTAAGACGTCATGGTTTGAAATCATGCATGGCACGGAAGGTTCCCCTGCTTTAACCAGCACATGTCCAGGCACGTTTTAAGTTTGCCAATGACTATTTGGATGATCCAGAGGAGTCATGGGAGAAAGTCATGTGGTTAGATGAGACCAAAATAGAACTTTTGGGTCAGAATTCCACTAAACGTGTTTGGAGGAAGAAGAATGATGACTACCATCCCAAGAACACCATCCCTACTGTGAAGCATGGGGGTGGTAGCATCATGCTTTGGGGGTGTTTTTCTGCACATGGGACAGGGCGACTGCACTGTATTAAGGAGAGGATGACCGGGGCCATGTATTGCGAGATTTTGGGGAACAACCTCCTTCCCTCAGTTAGAGCATTGAAGATGGGCCGAGGCTGGGTCTTCCAACATGACAATGACCCGAAGCACACAGCCCGGATAACCAAGGGGTGGCTCTGTAAGAAGTATATCAAGGTTCTGGCGTGGCCTAGCCAGTCTCCAGACCTAAACCCAATAGAGAATCTTTAGAGGGAGCTCAAACTCCGTGTTTCTCAGCGACAGGCCAGAATCCTGACTGATCTAGAAAAGATCTGTGTGGAGGAGTGAGCCAAAATCCCTCCTGCAGTGTGTGCAAACCTGGTGAAAAACTACAGGACACGTTTGACCTCTGTAATTTGCAAACAAAGGCTACTGTACCAAATATTAACATTGACTTTCTCAGGTGTTCAAATACTTATTTGCAGCTGTATCATACAAATAAATAGTTACAAATCATACATTGTGATTTCTGGATTTTTTTTTTTTAGATTATGTCTCTCACAGTGGACATGCACCTACGATGACAATTTTAGACCCCTCCATGATTTCTAAGTGTGAGAACTTGCAAAATAGCAGGGTGTTCAAATACTTATTTTCCTCACTGTATATATAGAATTCAGTTAAAATTATGTTTGCATTTGAGAGACATCATCCCATTGTTTTTAATTAGAGTCTCAATCAGTGTCACATATTTTTCCATCCTGATCCACTGTGACAAAGTCGCTCCAAGTGGCGTTCACCGTCCAAGTGAGCTTCTTGGGGAAATCGTTGCACTCCATGATCCTCTTTATCTGTGGTCCAACAAAGACGTCAAGTTTGACTTTTACCTTAACAGCTAGTACTTAAAGCCTTCCCGCTCCTAGAACTGAGACAAATTGAGTCATAAGACCCAATTCAAAATTCCAGATGTCCACCAATAGTTTCAACTAGTGCACCTTAGTGTTTCTGCGGTTTCTGCTGGATGCTTTTAGCCTCTTGATGGCAATTAAGAAAAACGCTGTGTGTTTTAACTCCATGTGAATGGCTGTGGATTTGGAAAGGAGAATATTTTGAATTCTCTCATGTTAAATTAAATCTGACAACAGTTTAGCTTTGCTTAGTTTAGCTACTTTAATAAGTACTTATTTTAATATTAGAACATATTAGGCATCACTGACTTTATCAAATATCAAGATAGTAAATGTATGTGTGACTGTACAAAGCTTGTACCCTGAAGTTTAAAGGATTTTTTTTTTCATGGAGGAATGGTCTTAGATCACTTGCCAACAAGACCTTATGAATTACTGATTTTTCATATATTTTGTCAACTAATATGTATTAAATTATTTCCACTAGTCTATTGAATTCAGTTAAAATTATGTTTGCATTTGAGAGACATCATCCCATTGTTTTTAATTAGAGTCTCAATCAGTGTCACATATTTTTCCATCCTGATCCACTGTGACAAAGTTGCTCCAAGTGGCGTTCACCGTCCAAGTGAGCTTCTTGGGGAAATCGTTGCACTCCATGATCCTCTTTATCTGTGGTCCAACAAAGACGTCAAGTTTGACTTTTACCTTAACAGCTAGTACTTAAAGCCTTCCCGCTCCTAGAACTGAGACAAATTGAGTCATAAGACCCAATTCAAAATTCCAGATGTCCACCAATAGTTTCAACTAGTGCACCTTAGTGTTTCTGCGGTTTCTGCTGGATGCTTTTAGCCTCTTGATGGCAATTAAGAAAAACGCTGTGTGTTTTAACTCCATGTGAATGGCTGTGGATTTGGAAAGGAGAATATTTTGAATTCTCTCATGTTAAATTAAATCTGACAACAGTTTAGCTTTGCTTAGTTTAGCTACTTTAATAAGTACTTATTTTAATATTAGAACATATTAGGCATCACTGACTTTATCAAATATCAAGATAGTAAATGTATGTGTGACTGTACAAAGCTTGTACCCTGAAGTTTAAAGGATTTTTTTTTTCATGGAGGAATGGTCTTAGATCACTTGCCAACAAGACCTTATGAATTACTGATTTTTTCATATATTTTTGTCAACTAATATGTATTAAATTATTTCCACTAGTCTATTGTCTTCATTTAAAGGTTTTTCTCTCGGGTGCGCTGAGGCAGGAAGCAATGCCAAAGAGTGAAAGTTTACACTAGAGTTTCTATCCAATCAGATTTCAGCTGTTACATCAATTATTAGCAAAAAAAAATCCAAGGTCATTTTATAGGGTTTATATTGATGCTTCGGTTAGAGATGATGTATGTGGGTGGTACAGCTGTGGCTGCAGTGAAAGGAGACTTGTTGAAATCTGTTCATGAACTTTCTTGCTTTAGTAATGGCATTCATTCACATTACATGAGATACCTGTCTGTGATGCAGTGCTCTGTTATACTGTGTTTCTGTATAATGCTGATCGTTTCTATAGCTGTGAAACAACCGTATAATAATATCACTTCTTGATGGTATTAAGAGGTGGATTGATTCAGGTAGGACACCACTGAAGGAAAGTGGTGTGAAATGCACAGCTCATCACTAATCCAAAATAATAAGGCATTATTGAAGACTCGAGGTTGTTATAGAAGCTCTTATAGAAACTCTCACAGCTGGCAAATGGAGGTAGCACAAAGTATTGACTTAAAGGGTGCCAATATCTGTGTCACACATATTTTCTGACCAATAGATGAAAAAAAAACAATGCCCTGAGGTATCATTAACCCTTAAATAGCAATCCTAATCCTATCCATTTTCTATACTTCTTTTGGCAAGAGCAATTAGTAAATAATATTATATGGGAACAAAAAAGGTTATATTAATATTAGGGTTATTCATAAAGAAATGTAATACTGCACAATTACAAGTGCTGTATTTGTTTTTCATAATGAATCTGGATTTTTTTATAATTTATTTTTACATCTCAATCTCAGTTGAAACACACACACACACACACACACACACAGAAATAAGTCACAGCAGTCTTAGGACTCGGTTTCTCTTACAAACTTTGGCAAGCGCTTTTTTATTTACATCCACACTTGTGATACTAGTTTCTTTCTGTTGAAAGTGGAACGATGAAAACGTACACAGGACGAGTGAGAAAACGTAGTCATAGTGTAGCATCAAAAACATCTCACTGCATGTGTACTGAAAGTTCATTAACACTTGACTAGAAAAGCACTCGGTTAGTACATAGTGTGCATCCATTGTATACAAAATTGCTGTGTTGACATCAGACTTAAAAGACAGGCCACAGCTGGCATCGAGAGCTGGTGGAAGTTGATGTGAGCGAATAATGGCATGCAGGAGTGAAACACTGAAACACTGTCTTCGGAAAAATCTCACAAATTGTTAGCGTTTTTATATATATATATATATATATATATATATATATATATATATATATATATATATATATATATATATAAATGAATGCGATTTTGACCATTTTTACTTTTTGTCCACATTAAATTGCTATTTGTATATCTGGATGTGGTCTTAACCTACCAATGCAACACTCACCAACATGTCAGTGTCACTGCTGTGGTTAAAAAAATGGCCAGATTAATATATATGTTAACAATCGATAAAAAAACCAACAAGTGACTCAGTTTTGAACACTATCACTCCACCAGATGAGTCAGTAATGACAGCCAGCAGGCTAAAGAATGAAAAAAATCAGAAAACAGAAAATTCGTAGCGATTAAGCTGAAACATAGTGTGGTCTGTCATACAATGGATGCAATGTTCAGGAGATTCAGTAGGGGGTGCTCTAGTCATAATGAACTACACAGAACCTGGATGCATCTTGGTAGAAATCTGTTGTGTGCTTCTATTTTTCATACTAAAACCACTAGGTCTTTTATAAAGACAAGACAACAACAATACAGAAGACTTATTTAAAAAAAAAAACAACAACAAAAGAAAACTAGCTGACCAGAAGAGTCATCTTTTGTCCTTTTTTTGTAGCTTTGACCCATTCTTTCTGGGTCTGTGTTCTTCTGGAGTCAGTCTGAAAAATGTATGAAAGTAGAAAAATCTGTCCATGCAGCATGCATAGGCTTTAACAACGTGGATGCTGAGTGTCAGCGATCGTTTTGACTGAGGCTGCACAGAATGTGTGAACACTCCTTCTATGAGATGTTTGGTGTGTCAAGTTCAGGCATTTGTACCTAGTTTTTACCTTCTAACTGGGCTGAGAACCAACACACATACACACACAGCCACTGGGGAGCGAAGACAAAATTACACCAGTAATACAGCACACAACATATCAACTAACAAACAAAAAAATAACGAGTACAGGTCAGCATTTCCTTCATTTCTCCGCTTAGTTTCAAGTGAATCATATTTAATGACCATGATTACCAACTTAGTGCAAAAAATAAGTTGTGGTTTAAAAAAAAATTTTTTTTTATGTTTTTAATTCAATCTAAACATAAAATTCACCAGTTTCTACAGCATTCACTCAGTGCCCTTCATCGTGAAATGACATAATAAATACCTAAAGTCAAAGCTCTTGAGACAGCTGGTAGAAATTCAACATGAAAGCCATAAAACAGACAAAATATCAGTTCTGTTCACACTTCCATATAACACAGCTTTTTTTTAGTAAACACAGCTTTTGGACCCACTGAAATTATGTCAAAGAAATTTTTAAAAAAGTCATGTGACAATCCTGACCTATAGTATTGTTTTTTTCTTATTAAAGCATACAAGCAATGCTGTCATATTTCTTTCTTTTTAAAGAAATGTTGCTTCATAAAGGGTGGGCTTCATTCTTTCCTCAAAACCTTCATCTTGAGACTTTACAAGACAGTGTTTTCAAAACACTTCCAATTCATATACTTCAAGTATGCGTTGCTTTTTAAATGAACTTCAGTCGAATGGTCAGTGGGAGAAAGCAGATTTTCACACATGGACTGCTGGCCAGCAGCATAGCTCACTATACCGTACTTCATATATAGGTATAGGCAAAAATAATGGACCCAAACCTCAAATGGGATAATCTGACATTTTGAATAGCCTAAACAACTAATCATTGGCCCGGAATAAAGGAAATTCACTTCAACAGTTTTTTGTACGCAAAGTAAAAATCATGATGTTTGTTGTAAGATTCAACACTTGTCTTTGGTTCACACAATTTTTTAAACTGCTCATCAAATGCTTGAAGTTTATCAATGTTGAATGTTTTTTCTGTAAAAAGTTGGCGACAAGTTTACTCACAAGCCTTACTCACAAGTAATCAAAGGGAAATGCTATCCCATAGCAAGTTACTTTATCAACAGTTCTCCTAATTTCCTGACCAATGATTAGTTGTTAAGACCGTTAAATGTTTCACATGTTGCGATTTATGGCTTGGCTTATTTTTCCACCCAGGAGAATATACTTCTCCCTGCTAACACTACATCGATTTGTTTGCGAGAACTTGCTTACATAATATCAGTCATATGTGGCACATTCCATATCGTCTTGAGTCTGCAATTTGTTTGGATATTGTGTGCTTCTATAACTTCTGGTCCTAGGGGTTTTTTTTTTTGGTTATGATTTAAATAGTCTCCACCTTTTGACTGTGCCAATACTGTTGTAAATGTCAAGCAACAAAAATAGATGGAACGCTCTCTACATTAAAATGAGGCATTCGCTACTTTTAAGATATCTGTTCGTGAGAAATCGGCTGCAGATCGCTTTCCTTTTTCTGTTTTACGTTGTAGAACCTCGAATGAAGAAGTTGGGGGATTACAAGACTTGATTACAATCAACCTAAAAGATCAAATCATAATATCCTTTCTACTTCATAAGTGTGTAACAAATCAGAGCAGCATTTTATACTTAATGGGATCCAAACATTATAAATACTGATTATAACAACAACAAAATAACCTGCACTTTACATTATGTATTTAGTGTTTAGTACGAAGCAATTCTCACATATGTACAAACTGTCACACCTTAACTACCTACATCAGACTTACTGTATGGTACTTAGCAAGAAAAGCTCTGTGCTAGGAACGTAGTGATTAGCGTTAACTAACTTCGAGCATAGTGGGAAAATCCGATTACGTGCAGTCGGTTCTGTGTAATTAGATCAAATGGATTTGAGTAAAATTCTCCTTTAGAAATGAATAATAATTTACATTAAATACAGAACACGGAGTCCTAAATTTAGCTAATTTAGTCCATAAATAGTGGCTACAAATGTTCAGGCATGGACAGATTGAGTATTTCATTTGATTCACAGGTGTCCAGCAGTAATTCTGACTGACTTCCAAAGGAAATGCGCGTCACGTTGGTGCGATGTTCTCTGATGCTTTTGAGACACAATGTCTGGAGGACTCTCTATTGGTAAAACTTCTAACTTCTTTTTTTTACTATGCAGATCAATGAGTGTACAAGGATGACAGGCTATTTTTTCCAAACAGGTACATCCTAACACTACCAAAACTAAGTAAAGTCTGACACAAAGCTTTCATTCAAATCATATTATTTATCATGCTTACTACATACAGCTACCTAAAGTTTTTATTTATATTTTTATGAACATGAGGGAAATAAAGACACTAACCAGTGATATCAAAAATTTGTTTTTCTTTGAATATTAGTGAAATGGTAGCTCAGTGGTTAACACACTTTTCCTTGAAAGCTTTAAATTTTTAACGTTTTAATGTTTTTAACAGCATGGGCCTTAATGTTTAACTGCTCAATTGTATAAATAATATAATTGTATGTTGCTCTGGATAAAATGTCCTAAAAATAACAACGGAGAAAATACTCAATTTCATCAATCATAGATGCCTTTTAGGCAAAGACGCAAACACGCTGTCCAACACTGGAACATTTCTATTATAGTATTACAGTATCATAAACTTAAGATAATCACAAATTATTAATTTTTTTTTTAGCCCAGATAGTTTTCTGCAGTCTGTAGTTGGACCATTGAATATAGAGTCTTAATCAGTACATCCCTGTAGTGACACAACCACTACTTCTTTAACCAGTAATTCATAGCAACGGTGGCTACACAATTCTAATATAGGCAGTTAAATCGTTTGTACATATACAAGAGTTACAGTCTATCAAGCAGCACCTTACTGAATAACTCTTTACCCAACTAATATGACCTAATTTCACAGAGCAATAATACTGACAGCAGTATGAAACGGCCACAAACACTTTTTCTATATTTAAAGGCATTCCGTTGGCCCAATCGTGATGTTTCCACGTGAGAAACTTGTGTTTCATCTCTGTGCTACATAACACTTGTGTCACATTTGAAAGATCGGCATTAAGGGATTGGAAATACGGGCGAGGTGGGTTGATGTGAAATATTTGTATGAAGCAGAGCACCGTGACTGGCTGAGGCAGAAACAGAAGGGGTCCTCGGAATGGCTGTGTGTAATTAGGGCCTTGGGTCACAGTGAGAACTAAAACACATAGGGGACACACGCCCACACAAACACACCCACACACACACACTCACTGTAGAAAACTATGTGGCAATAATGAGGACGTTTGTGCGGCTTAGACTGTAGAAGTGTTGTCAAAGTGGGAGCTGGTGTCTGGGGTCGATCTAGGTATTCCTCAGAGCCAGGGCTTGTTCCAGCTCTTGCCTTCTCTGTTGAATCTGCAAGAAGAAAATAAGGGAATAAAAGGTGAGTTTTCTTTGAAGAAAGGAGAATGATGAAGGAATGAAAATAAGCCTCCAAAACTCACCTGCACTTGTTTTGCGAGGAACACAGAGAAATAATCAGCAAGGGCATTTTTACATTATATTCTTTGTCCTCCAGACACATATGTTAAAATTATAGCATAATGAGTATGAAACATTTCATAGCTCTATTAGACTTGGAATGACAGGTGAGAATAATATAATTTTTTCTGTATTCAAGCTACTGTGATGAGTGATGTGAATTATATTTAAAGTTTTAGATTAAACAAATAAATGTTTCAATGCTCAAAGGAAAAGCATAACCCATTTAAATGTATGAAACAAAGCTTTATTTTTGATGTGCCAAACCATGTTGATTTTAATATCACACTCTAAATGGAGAAGGAATCTGTGGTTGAGAAGACTACCCCAGGTTGACGAGTAGTCATTTTATTTGCTGTTTTACCTTGCAGTAGAAGTAACGACTGACAGCCTCTTGAGACCAGGGCTGGTAGTAAAACTCCGCCCTCCTCTCCTCCTCAGGATTCCCAACAACGTCCGTCATTATCTGTGACCAAACAGAATGTAAAAGGGTATAAGTGAAGCTCTACGACCATCCTGAGCAAGTGGAATGTGATCAATATTAGTAGTAGTATTCAGGATCAGTACAGTTCTTCTTTGTAAAAACCAATGAAGCTAGGTGAAAGGATATGTTTACAGTGTTACATCCCAAGCACTGAATTGAACAAATGATTCAAATATAGTTCTCACAGATCAGTACTTTGTAATTTTCGATACAAAAGTACATTCAAAAGCGAGTATTTATAGAAATTTTTATGGAAAAACATTTAAGCAAGGGATTTCTTACTCCTGCTGTACATTTAGAATGAATTTAGTAGCATAATATAATAATGTTCCTAATATTGTGGCGGTATTTCTTAACAGCCACTGTCTATACAGAATACAGTAAGAATGTAAGTAAAAGATCACAGTTAAATATTTGAACTCCATAACTAAATATGAACTTTGGCTCTGTGTGCAATTACTGAATACATTTAAAATAAAAATAATTTTTTTTTTTAAAACATACTTGCTTACTAGTAGAAAAAACTTTGAATACAATGCAATTATAAGGTTTATTAAACATCAAAATTCATATAAAATGCTGATAAATTTTACAAGTCCAATGTGGTCATGTATCTAATTCTTTCTTATTATGATGATGCATTAGATAACTAAAATTGTTTTTTATTAAGTTCTTAAATACAATAACTGTTAATGGTTCTGAAGCTTAAAAGGTTAGAAAGTCTAAATATAAAAGTGCTGAATTTCTCATTAGGTTCGAATCGAACATTTTGGACAGTGTCACTAGTCTGTTTCATGATAAGCAAAGTTTGAGTTCATGCAGATTGGAAGAAAATCTGAACTCACCTTGAGATCTCTGCTCTGGGATTTCAGCCAGTCCTGGATGTAACCTTTGGGATCACGAGAGAAACTGAGCATGAAGTCTCTCTGAATCTTCAGCTGGTTGATAGACTCAATAGTCTCATGGATCTGTAACAGGTTTGGATCAGACCAGAAGGTTAAAACCATCAGAGTTTTTTAATTTCCTGTAAGTTCTGTAGTGCTGATCATGTGAATGTGGGATTGTGTTGTTGTGTTGCTTACTTTGTTGTCAAGAGAGGCAATTTCTTGCTGATTGGCTGTGGAAAGCAAGAAGTTGCTCATTTGGGCTTTGAGTGGATCCTCTACTTCAACATCGATATCGTAGCAGGCTGTTTTCTTCTGGTCATTTGGGTCCACACTGTAAACACCAAGACAAATATCTTTTTAAATCTTAATATAATTCTATAGCCATAACTTTCATAGACACTGCAAAAAAATAAAAAATAAAATCCAAAATAAAAAAATGTTTTTGTCACATACACATTCCTACAGAGTACGACATGTAGTTACATGCTTTTTTACGACTGTCCAACATGTAAATAGAAATTTTATATATATATACAGGAGTGCAGAATTATTAGGCAAGTTGTATTTTGAGGATTAATTTTATTTGAGGATTTAATTTGAACAACAACCATGTTCTCAATGAACACAAAAACTCATTAATATCAAAGCTGAATATTTTTGGAAGTAGTTTTAGTTTTAGCTATTTTAGGGGATATCTGTGTGTGCAGGTGACTATTACTGTGCATAATTATTAGGCAACTTAACAAAAACAAATTCATACCCATTTCAATTATTTATTTTTACCAGTGAAACCAATATAACATCTCAACATTCACAAATATACATTTCTGACATTCAAAACCAAACAAAACAAATCAGTGACCAATGTGGTCATGTATCTAATTCTTTCTTATTATGATGATGCATTAGATAACTAAAATTGTTTTTATTAAGTTCTTAAATACAATAACTGTTAATGGTTCTGAAGCTTAAAAGGTTAGAAAGTCTAAATATAAAAGTGCTGAATTTCTCATTAGGTTCGAATCGAACATTTTGGACAGTGTCACTAGTCTGTTTCATGATAAGCAAAGTTTGAGTTCATGCAGATTGGAAGAAAATCTGAACTCACCTTGAGATCTCTGCTCTGGGATTTCAGCCAGTCCTGGATGTAACCTTTGGGATCACGAGAGAAACTGAGCATGAAGTCTCTCTGAATCTTCAGCTGGTTGATAGACTCAATAGTCTCATGGATCTGTAACAGGTTTGGATCAGACCAGAAGGTTAAAACCATCAGAGTTTTTTAATTTCCTGTAAGTTCTGTAGTGCTGATCATGTGAATGTGGGATTGTGTTGTTGTGTTGCTTACTTTGTTGTCAAGAGAGGCAATTTCTTGCTGATTGGCTGTGGAAAGCAAGAAGTTGCTCATTTGGGCTTTGAGTGGATCCTCTACTTCAACATCGATATCGTAGCAGGCTGTTTTCTTCTGGTCATTTGGGTCCACACTGTAAACACCAAGACAAATATCTTTTTAAATCTTAATATAATTCTATAGCCATAACTTTCATAGACACTGCAAAAAAATAAAAAATAAAATCCAAAATAAAAAAATGTTTTTGTCACATACACATTCCTACAGAGTACGACATGTAGTTACATGCTTTTTTACGACTGTCCAACATGTAAATAGAAATTTTATATATATATACAGGGAGTGCAGAATTATTAGGCAAGTTGTATTTTTGAGGATTAATTTTATTTGAGGATTTAATTTGAACAACAACCATGTTCTCAATGAACACAAAAACTCATTAATATCAAAGCTGAATATTTTTGGAAGTAGTTTTAGTTTTAGCTATTTTAGGGGATATCTGTGTGTGCAGGTGACTATTACTGTGCATAATTATTAGGCAACTTAACAAAAAACAAATTCATACCCATTTCAATTATTTATTTTTACCAGTGAAACCAATATAACATCTCAACATTCACAAATATACATTTCTGACATTCAAAACCAAACAAAACAAATCAGTGACCAATATAGCCACCTTTCTTTGCAAGGACACTCAAAAGCCTGCCATCCATGGATTCTGTCAGTGTTTTGATCTGTTCACCATCAACATTGCGTGCAGCAGCAACCACAGCCTCCCAGACACTGTTCAGAGAGGTGTACTGTTTTCCTCCTTGTAAATCGCACATTTGATGATGGACCACAGGTTCTCAATGGGGTTCAGATCAGGTGAACAAGGAGGCCATATCATTAGATTTTCTTCTTTATACCCTTTCTTGCCAGCCACGCTGTGGAGTACTTGGACGTGTGTGATGGAGCATTGTCCTGCATGAAAATCATGTTTTTCTTGAAGGATGCAGACTTCTTCCTGTACCACTGCTTGAAGAAGGTGTCTTCCAGAAACTGGCAGTAGGACTGGGAGTTCAGCTTGACTCCATCCTCAACCCGAAAAGGCCCCACAAGCTCATCTTTGATGATACCAGCCCAAACCAGTACTCCACCTCCACCTTGCTGGCGCCTGAGTCGGACTGGAGCTCTCTGCCCTTTACCAATCCAGCCACGGGCCCATCCATCTGGCCCATCAAGACTCACTCTCATTTCATCAGTCCATAAAACCTTAGAAAATCAGTCTTGAGATATTTCTTGGCCCAGTCTTGACGTTTCAGCTTGTGTGTCTTGTTCAGTGGTGGTCGACTTTCTGCCTTTCTTACCTTGGCCATGTCTCTGAGTATTGCACACCTTGTGCTTTTGGGCACCCAGTGATGTTGCAGCTCTGAAATATGGCCAAACTGGTGGCAAGTGGCATCTTGGCAGCTGCACGCTTGACTTTTCTCAGTTCACGGGCAGTTATTTTGCGCCTTGGTTTTTCCACACGCTTCTTGCGACCCTGTCGACTATTTTGAATGAAACGCTTGATTGTTCGATGATCACGCTCAGAAGCTTGGCTATTTTAAGACTGCTGCATCCTCTGCAATATATCTCACTATTTTTGACTTTTCTGAGCCTGTCAAGTCCTTCTTTTGACCCATTTTGCCAAAGGAAAGGAAGTTGCCTAATAATTATGCACACCTGATATAGGGTGTTGATGTCATTAGACCACACCCCTTCTCATTACAGAGATGCACATCACCTAATATGCTTAATTGGTAGTAGGCTTTCCAGCCTATACAGCTTGGAGTAAGACAACATGCATAACGAGGATGATGTGGTCAAAATACTCATTTGCCTAATAATTCTGCACTCCTGTATATATATATATATATATATATATATATATATAAAATACAGTGTATATGTATATATACATATACACTGCCCATCCAAAAAAAAGATGTTGAACTGCCTTTAGCTTTGATTACGGCATTGCTTCGATAAGCTTCTCCAATGTCACAACATTTATTTCTGTCCAGAGTTGCAGTAGTTCTTGTATTGATGATGGGAGAGTCGGACCATTGCGCAAAGTCTTCTCCAGCACATTCCAAAAATTCTCAATGGTTTTAAGGTTTGGACTCTGTGGTGGCCAATCCATGTGTGAAAAAGAGGTCTCATGCCCCCTGAACCACTCTTTCACAATTTGAGCCTGATGAATCCTAGCATTGTCATCTTGGAATATGCCCATGCCATTAATGGAATAAACTGGTCATTCAGTATATTCAGGTAGTCAGCTGACCTCATTCTTTGGGCACATAATGTTGCTGAACCAAGACCTGAAAAACTGCAGCAACCCCAGATCATAGCACTGC
The DNA here is from genome assembly GCF_014805685.1 of Silurus meridionalis. Lineage (NCBI taxonomy): Eukaryota > Metazoa > Chordata > Actinopteri > Siluriformes > Siluridae > Silurus > Silurus meridionalis. Next base: position 10,471,338 of record NC_060889.1, read on the forward strand.
CCCCACAGGCTTGTACGGTAGGCACTAGGAATGATGCATCAGTTCATCCGCCTCTCTTTTTACCCCATCACTCTGGAACAGGGTAAATCCGGACTCATCAGACCACATGACCTTCCAGAGTCCAATCTTAATGCTCGCTTGCAAACAACAGCCTTTTTTTCCCGATTAGCCTCACTGATAAGTGGTTTTCTTAAGGCTACACAACGCCAATTACAATCTTTCAAGATTTATTTCCAACCATATTTCTTCCTAGAAGATGATGGTTCCCCACTATCCTTTGCGTTTTGGATTCTGGAGTGTAGCGATGGGATTGTTGTGCTCATTGAGTAAAGCACTGATGTTAAGAAAAGACGCATGGAGTGCTGTGTTCCAGTTCATTCCAAAGGTGTTCAGTGAGGTTGAAGTTATGACTCTGTGCTGAACACTTGAGTTCTACCACTCCTATCTTGGCAAACCAGGTCGCAAAGATATTTTAGCTAATTGTGTGACTTTCAATCGACAAGTTGTAGAACTTTTGGCCATATAGTGTTTTAAGGCCGACCGTTAACAACAGAAGTCTATATGACTGACCTGATGATGTGGTTTATGACGATGGGGTCTGGGGGAAGCAGCAGGTTAGTCAGGCGTTGAGGGATCTCGGAGAACTTCAGCCGAGGGCAGTCAAAAATCTGCAAAAACACATTTTCATTACATATGGATAATCAGAATAGCAAGATAAGATGAGGTATTGCGTCACCTATTTAAACCTCCAAAAAAAGTGACACAATCTGTTAATTAACTAATTATTTACTTAAATTAAAACAAATGATATGAGTCCAGCTTTAATAAACCATAAGTAAATTTAGCAATCCAAAATTGCATTAACTGGTAATCTTTTAAAAATACTGGTATTATTATTATTATTATTATTATTTAAACTGTAGTGATATACACTTGCATGTTTAAAGTTTAAACAACTGTAATGGTTTACCTGAATGCAGTTGTTTAGATACATTATTGTTTCTATAGCAAACGTGTATTCACAAGACCTAGAAATAATAAACGATTTTTTGAAGAAACAAAAGAAATATATAATAATTTCACATGGTGAAGTCATGTAGTAATCTCGGGTGTGAGTATTTTGTAAAATATTAATTTAAATCTAATGCTCTAATAGCTGAATCAGCACACATCTCCAAAAGCACACTCTTAAATCTAGTGAATAATTTCCAGAAGTTCAAAAAACAGCTTATGTTCTAGGGTCCACAAACTTTTGTCCATATAGTTTGTTAATAGTAATAGTGTATGTGCTTTTTTCACATGAAATAAAACAAAAACTGTACTGGAGCTCAGATCGAATCTGTCTGCTAAAAGAGCTTAAAGTGAAATTTATATCTATTAGTCACACTCTTTACCTGCTGAAAGTATTTGTCACAGTTGATGTACTCTTTGTCATGGGAGTCCTGCAGCTTGTTGGTTTTGATGTACTGCCACAGGGCCTGGATGATACATGAGCGTGTCTGAGTGTGGATACCCAAGAGCCGAGCAAGCCGTGGATCCAACTTAAACTGAGGAGGCTGCACACAAGGAAACATTCATTATAAATAAACATACAAATGTATATTAAGGTCTTATTGATTTTCTGTTCCACCATGAAGAGGGAATCTAAATTGAAATCATAGAACACGCTAATATGTGAATTGAATGCAAATGAACTGCAAACCATTTGAGAATAGATATAATGTAAGATATATACTGAGCCTTACCTGGTAATCCAGCATTAACAGCAGAGTGCAGCGTACATTGACATCGCCTGGCCTTTTCACCTGAAAGCCATCAGTCTCCTGAGTAGTGGGTGTGCGATGCCACTAGGATACAAAAGAAGTGGTTTCAGCATGGGTTTGTACACACATTCACTTATACATAAACATAGGAATGGAGAAAAATCACAACTAAACACATAAGCCTCATAGAAAATAGCACTGGAAAAATGATGTTATGTCAACAAGCATAATTCATGACACACATAAACATGAGAGAAATATTGTCCCTGATCTACACTACTGTACATACATAACTCATGTATGGCCTAACTTGCTCTAATCCATCCTAGTGGAACTTCATGCTGCAATTACATTAATGAAATGGAAAGTAATAACTGTTTTTTTTAAGACACACTGTTTGGACTGTGTGCAAGGCTGAATCTTACCTGAGCCCCGCTGCTCAGCAGCTGAAAAGAAAAACACTTGAAGCTCCTTGAGATTTTCTTACGCAGCTACACTCTCTAAGCATGCACCACATGCTCCTTACTAACTCCCAGTGGCCATTTTGCTAATTACGCTTATTAAATAATACTTTATTTAATGTATAAGAATCACTTTAAATAAATAACACTTAATGCACTTGATACTTTAATGAATTACATATCTGTGTAAAATTCAGTCCATAATTATACAAAGTGAAGGTCTTGGACTTCTTGGAGTGTGTTGTGTGTGACATTGAACGTGTTTCTCTTCAGGCATTAATCTAAAGACATGCTTTTAATTAATCCTTATATATCTCGTTATGTTGGATGTACTTAAATCTATGCTAAATTCCCCCAAAAATAAAATATTCTGTATAATATACAATTATTACCCTATTGTCCTAAATGAGAAGTGGGCTACAGTATGTCCAATAGATGTATGTGGACACCCAACCATCACACCTAAACGTGGTTCGCAACAAAGTTGGAAGAAAAAAATGCACAGAATGTCTTTTTAAGTAGCGTTAAAACTTCTCTTAACTGGAACTCAGCAGCCCAAATAGGATCCAGCATTAACAATGTCTCTCTCCTGAATTAAGGGATTCACAGCAGTTTTTAAAAAAAAGTTGGTCCCAATTGAATCACACTTTCCAGTGACACAATTGATTGGTAAAACCCTGGAGGTTGATCTTATTCTAGGTTTCGAAAGGAAATTGTCTCTCACTGCACCACAGACCTCCTCACCAACACCACTGGCTAATCTCATTAATGCTCTGGTGACTGAAAAAAACATAAATCTTCACAGCCATGGTTCAAAACTAGTAAAAACTCTTTCTAAAAAGAGAATAGTTTGTTATAACAGCAATATGAGACTATATATTGAATGGGAAGTTCGGAACGCACATGTGGATGTGATGGCTATGTATCCATATATTTATTTTAGCTATATAACTATGAGTTGAGATAACATCCAGAAATGAGACTATTATTTTGTGTATATGAGCAAATATAAGTTTTTAGGTTAAACATGGCAAAATGAAGGTAGCTAAGGCAAACTAAATGCTAACTTGTGCACATGTACAGTATAGGCTTCACATCCAATGTATTGTTGCTATCAAACACTTATGCTAGCTGGCTAACAACCCCAAATTTGAGGTATTTGATTAACTAGCAACTTTGTGTAAGAGACACAATATAATTCATCACAAAAACTAAAAGAAATATTCACATTTTCCAAGCAACTGATTTGGACCAGCAAAGCTTTACAAATTATTCTGATATATTCATACACATTTACTTCATTCCAAATCGCTCTGCCTGTAACAAGTCTTTCTTAAAACAAAGTTGCCTACATCTGTAATTGAATGTGTCAGAATGTGTGAAAAGGAAAGCAACTATACTGAGTAAGCATGACAAATCTGCTTAATAACAATAAATACATATTAAACATTCAATTCTTCAGGAAAATATAGATCCTTTATGATTACAGCAGACTGAATGATCACCTCCACTAGATGGTTGTCAGGTCCGTAGAGATCTTTATCCAGCTCAATCACCAGGCTCTTAAAGAAGGATGAAAACTTCCTTTTCAATTTTCCTGGCTGGGAAGAGACAAGAAAGTATGTTCCTATGAGCTGTGTGTTTGTACGTCGAATTGGAAGCACATATTTGATCTTTTTCAGTATAAAACGTAGTTGTGTGGGATTTTTTTTTTAACAATGATATCGTTCCATTTAAACCAAACCGAAGAGCCATTCTACTGTATAAAACTGTCATCGCTGACATTTGTGTGGTTACAGAGCACAATTTTGCTTAAACACTTGGCTAGACATTCAGGCATTTGGCTGCATCTTTTTTGGTAAACCCATCACCCACCTCACTATCCAAACCAAACAAGAAACCGCTGGAGCAATTCTTTGGCCATCGCGGAAACTATATTCTGAGACTAAACAATATAATTGTTTATGGCCCAAAAGAACAAAATGAAATTTTAGAGCATAGATTTTTTTTTGTCTCTTTTCAAGAGTAAAACAATATAATGCTTTATTCTATCTTCGGTGTATGATATAGAAGCATGATAAAAAATAAAAAATAAAAAAGTGAAAGGCAAAGCAGAAAGAAAGTCAGATGAGTCCAATTGTTAATGTTTGCACAGGAGAAGTAGAATGACCTCATTGGTAAGTGGAGCATATTGCAGTGGCGGAAACTTGGAGTCGACCCAAATAATTTTAACCTCACCATGCTAAAACACACATAGCTGCCATTTAAAGGCTATGAGGTCACTCCTGACAAAAGCACATGAGCTGCAATTCTCGGCTTTTTCAGTTCCTTTAGCGCTCTTGTTGACATTGGCATATGGACCAGTGAATCTGAACAGGTCTATGCTTAGCACTGGGACGACTTCATAGAAAAACTATGTGCAAGAACCTGTTATTAATGTACAATACACAGAAACTGGTATAAATATCTTGAAAATTATCTAGCATGAGCACTGAATCATTCAGAGTCAATAAAAACATGATGATTTGGCAGATATGAATGCATCAGTGTTTATTACACTGCCTTTTCTGTCTATCAACATATATAGGCATGTAGGGGCACATTGCTAGGATTCCAACCAAAAACTCTTCGAACAAGCTTCAACTATTTATTCCAGTATATGATTCATTTTCCAATTAGGAAACATAGAGATCTTCTGCTAATGTCATTTAACTGGATACTAAAGTTTCCTTTCGAAGTGCCTTCTTTTGTGACTAAGATCATGTGCTCCAACTTTCTCATCAATGGTATGACTAAATCATCTCCTGGGGTTCATCCAGGGTTTACTGTGCTCTCCCTTTTGCATCTCTCACAAGTTTATAACACGGCATGTCGTAACCTTATAAACAGAGTACCTTATATTCGACAATCAGACCTCAGCTAGATGGATAGTCAGGATTTTTAAATGAACTGGTCAAAATCTTCTCCTTTACTTCTAAAGAGCCAATTATATCAGTCTTCACTGCACTTTACCTGTCAGACACTTTAAAAAGGAATTGGGTATTAAATAAATATTTTAAAAGAGAGTTATTCAGAACACTCAAGGACATCTGGACAAACGGATTTCTATTATAAAATAAGAAATCTGCCCAAAAGCATTTTCCTTCTATCTGACAAGAATGAGCCTCATTCTGCCTTTGCATTTTTTTTTACTCTCTGAAAGAACATTCATGAAACTATCCATAGAAATTGTGAGTGGATGATGATGACCGTTATTTTAAAATTTACTTTTGGTCATGTCTTCCCACTTGCTTTGGTCTGTATACTCCTGTCTCTTGGTGTATATTAAGGGAAATGTGGACTTCAAGATGTTTTTCTCACTCTATTGTTTTTTTCCACCATAAACAGCTCACACAGAACTGGAGACTAGTTGAAGCACATTATAATATTTAATATATTTCGATATCCTTCTGAGTAGATGAAGACAGATCTGAGACAGATCAGTGCTTCTAATGGGGAAAACAGAGAATAACTGATATGAACTTTAGAGTAAAGACAGCTAGATTTGTACAATATCATGGATTTAACCAATCTACCAGGTTCTTCATATTGCTTATATTTACAGTATATATACTCTAGTCATAAATGAGTTCCCTGGTGGTCTAGTGGTTAGGATGCGGCCCTCTCACCGCTGCGGCCTGGGTTCGATCCCCGATCAGAGAACCAACCCTAGCCATTGGGTTGCACAAGCCAGTACACTCTTAGTGCCGGTCCCAAGCCCAGATAAATGGCGAGAGTTGCGTTAGGAAGGGCATCCAGCGTAAAAACACGTGCCAAGTTGAACATGCGGATCATGAATACGGATGATCCGCTGTGGCGACCGCTAATGGAAGAAGCCGAAAGAATGTTTTTTATACTCTAGTCATAAAAGCACATTGTGGCAACAGTCTTTAAGTTTAAAAACTCATTCAAATGCTTTAAGTGACACTTATTTTGGCCTTTTGGTTCCTGGCACATGATTAAGGAATAACCTACTGCTACACAATTTAAAAAATCTGACTAATGCCATAATCATTGCATTATCACCCATCTTGCCTTTGAATGATATCTAACTGCTGAGCTTTTGCAGTGTGTGCTGTACTTGCTGAACAGCTGAGAAAATAATTGCCATCTGTTGCGAAAACCACCTCACCCTCTTTCCAGTACCTGCATTCAAATGGAGCTCTCAAGAGCTGGATTAATGGTGCTGATGGTATTGTTCTGAATCAAAAATACTGTAGAATTGATGCATAATGATTAATACCTTTCTGTAGAACTTGCTATATTTATGCTTTGTAATCAATTTAGAACACTTAAAAACACCTGACTCTCAGCTGATCTTTGAAGCATGGCGGAAACCAGTGTAGAGCTGTAAAGTAAAGTTACTTGGAAAATAAGGTCCTTTCTATAAAGTTTATAAAGCAGAGTCTGTCAGTGCACGTCTCAGAAAGCGCCAACGAGTCTACATTTTTCACACGGAACCACACAGCTGAGCAACATTCTAAGACATATATGTTTAAAGCCAAAGCTGTGGACCGCCTGGAGGCCCCCTGTTGACTACAATGAGAATCTCTATGGGCACATCACTAATGATCTCTTTGTAATCTGCTGATGCCAGTAAACATCTGTACCCCACCTGCTACTGGAGAGACTGGTGATGCTACTGGTGATGTGTGTGAGAGCGTGAACATATATATATATATGTTTCACGAATCCACCGACTCACATCATCAAGTAACTTTCCCTCCACCCGCAGTTCCCAGGATGCAATGCTACCGTCTGAATCTTCTGCGTCGGGCTTGGCTGGGTTGAAGGTGTTGGAAATGTAGAGTCGCAGTTTGCGCTTTTGCTGTGAACAAAAAATAAATTTAGAAAGAGGCACCGTGCCAAACGTTAACACTACATTGCATTGACTGAAATCTATTAGGGTTTCTGAGGAGACTGAATACAAGTGGTCTGCTTTTACTTAAAGAATATGAACAGGAATATAGCATTGCCTTGGTCTGAAATCTGAAAGTGTGTTTTGCTATATTGATATATCATTATACAGATATAGCATTAAGCACAAGAATACTAAAACCTGTTCCAGGGAAAAACCCATCCAAAGATAATAGATATACTGACATCCAAGACACTGCAATGAGGGTGGAGTAAACTATATGTAGTTATCATGACTAACCTTCATGGGTCGTTTCAGTGCTTCTTGGATATCCACCCGCTTGCGCATTATGGTTTGGTCCAGTTTGCGCTCAAAGGCCAGCAGGTCCATGTAAGCCTGGGACTCTGGGACTAACTCACGAATCTAAGAGGGAGAAAAAATGTCATGATCTTTAAGAAAAGAAAACACACTGTGCTGTTGATTAAACCATTATATTAGTGATCTGATACATAGCAAGCAGAAATGGGAAAAAATTATCAACAAGCTCATAACTGGGCATGGAGTAGACAGCTAATATAAGTTAACCTAAAAATTGGCCAAATGCTTCTTCTCATGGTCAATCTCTCATAAGCACGCTTATCCGTCAGCACGTCTGCCTGTTCGCTCTGTGTGTCAGTCTGTGATTCATATAAATGCTGAAATGATCGCTGCAGTAGTGTTTAATGGTATGCTGTTAAGTGTTTGCTTTCTGCCAAGAATCCACAGCAAACCCTCCAGTGCCACATTATCATGCACACACACAGATGGTTGGAGGACGTGTGTGCCAAAAGCTTCACTCCATACTGGGCACAGACCCATGGATTCAGACACTGCACCAATCTCGCTTTCTCCCTCTTTCTCACTCTCTCTCTTGTGCACTATCTTTCTTTATCTTTCTCGCTCTCTCCGGAGACGGCAAGAAAGAAGAGAAGTGAGTACTCGGACTATGAGTAATGCGACTGGCGTCTCTGTTTCTGGCTTATCTATCTATACAGGTCTGATATAAACTCCTACACTCACACTCACTCACAGCAATGAGTAAGACACATAGCCATAACCCCTGTGGTCTATCTTTAAAACACACATACACACAGGTTTTTCTTTTTAATCACTCACGGTTGGTTAAACTAATAAAAGGATAAAAGATTTAAAACGGAGAATGAGAGTGCGTGTAGAGCGAAAGCTTACGCTGGTGAACACACACCTGCAGCTTGCACTGGGAGTTTGAGTCTCCATCACATTATTTGGGTTACAGATCTCTCGATACACCTGTGGACTCCTGACTCTCTGCCCTGAATATAAATGTCATTTTGGAGAACGCATCGTCCCGGCTTTCAAGTTTGAATCATGTTCGGCTACGTATACACAGCTGCCCCTTAACCCTTTTTTCTGGCTCTTTTGTGCCAATGATTAGCAGCTATCACATAACCTGTCTCTAAAAAGAGCAACATCACAAAATCGCACGCGAACGCAGCGTCTCAGGCATGCTGAGTAGACTAGCACTCCCTCACACAAGTATGCTCACAGACACAGACACATATACACACACACACCACAGAAATAATGTCAAGCTTAGGGAACTCACCCTTTGTGGAAGAATCTTATCAGCCATTTTCCTCCTCTTGGTGCTGCAGAAAAGAGAGAGAAAGGAGAGACAGAGAGAAGGACACAACGAGGAGGGGTGATGAGATGTTACTATGGAGACCGATAGTGTAGCACCCGGGACATCTGCTAAAATTCTGGGGCTGGCCCAGGATGCAAAAATGCTGGTGCTGTTTGTGTGTGTGTGTGTGTGTGTGTGTGTGTGTGCGTGTTTGTGTATATGTGCGTTAGTGATTCCAGCGCAGATGGTGTCCGCCAACATGGGCGCAGAGACGGCTGGCAGGGCGACACCGACAGCTTCACAACGTGGGACCTGGCAAACACTTCTTACACAGGACCTTGAGCGAAATTAGGTGTGAGTTCATCGCTTCACTCGGGTGTATGTGTTTGATTCCGCTACCGACATGAGGGCCAAACATTGTTTCCTTCCCTTTCTACTTCACTATTTCATTGTGGAAAAAAATAAAATCATTTTGGCGCTCCCAAAATAAAACAACACACTTCTCCTTGCTCTGTAAGGATAGTTTTAAAAGACATTCACACACACACACACACACACACACACGTGCACACACACACACACACACACATATGCACGCAAATAGGAACATTGTGAGAACACCAAATCACCTAAAAAATGCTTGAAGTGGCCACTTCATTCAGAAGAGCCCTTGTCCTTAAAAACACAGTTGAGCAGATCTTCTATAAGAAAGTCTATATCAGAGATGTGTTTTTAACCTACGGCCTTTTCCCAAGGTCTTAAAAAATAATTTAAGGTCATTTAAAGTGACTCAAAAGAGAGAGCTTATGTGTAGTGAACGCTATATGTAATTGCACACTACAGGAAACGGGTCAAGAGTAGTCAAGTGTGCTATAGTTTGATCTAAAACTATTTCCCATCATGCCATGCAGCACATCATGCACATCCATGCAGAAACACTCTGTAACAGGATAATTGGTGCAGGTATAATAAGGTCCTCTGGGTTTAAATAAAAAGTATTTAATGTTTTTTTTTTTTATTATTATTTGAAATAAAACTCTGCTCTACTTTACTTCCTGGGTGAGGTGCAAAATGCTTGTTAGGGAAGTTTTAAACGAATCTGCTATCACACAAACCTTGGGTGGGGAGATAGGTGGGGGTGGGGTTGTTGTAAGGATCAGTGGGGAAGGTTTGGGACATGGGTGGGTCAAAAAATAGAAAAACGCACGAGTATCTATCATGCAGCAGAATCAATTCCTACTTTGATCCGAGTGTGGGATCTGATTGGGCTTCTCTCATGTCCATCTGCCTTCCTGGCATCTCACTGGCTCCAGGAATTCCCGCTGGCTTCCTACGGGTCGACGGAATTTGAATGGGACTTCATTAGAAAGTACTGACTTTTGTTTATTTTTACGTCTGGTTGAGAAAACCTCTTAAGGCGTGAATAGAGTTTAGTGATCAACACAAGTAGGAGCACATGGCCCAACGGACAATCCATTACAAAGACAAACAAAAACATAAAAATACAATATTTTTGAACTGGAACCCTGTGTAGATATTAACAACACATTTGCTTGGGTGTTTTACATCTTGCAACTGATTTTGTGTTAATATTTTAACAATTTGACATAATATTTTACATAGTTATTAGTATAATAACATGGCTCACACACCTACTACTCAAGCTCAGACGATCAGGATAAGTGACTCAGGGGAAAAAAAACAAATGCAGGATATGTAGGTGTTCCTGGACCATGGGCTTTGTACAATAAATAGAAAATGGCATATAAAAGACATAACACCAAACGAATTACCCAAGCAAAAGACAAAATAGAGTGGCGCGCTTGGTGGCTGTCATCTTGCATGAAACCAATGCGTGCTTGTATGTTTCTCATATACAACACCACACTTGTCATTCTATGTTGCAACATAAAAAAAAAAAATCTAATCTAAATATTAGTGCAGTATGGGTTATAATGAAATGTTGCTATGGTAACATCTCAGAAGAAATGATATTCTCTGCTGCTTTTAGATAAAGTATTTCCTGGCACTGTAGTCTAAAAGACATTGTTTTAAATATAGAAAAAATACTGTACTCAGATTTGTGAAGGTTTTCTCTCATGTCCCCCTGCTATTTTGTTGTAACAAACAATCCGTACGTTAAGTAGTTCATGCTCCAATTTGTTTCCTGGTTGCCCGGTAAACACTTTCATACAATTTTAACCAATTTCTTATCTTTGTGCGCTCGTAAAAAAGCACATATTCACCATGGTTCCATTTGAGTGCACTAAAAGTATGGGATATCTGTGTATCAACCAATCAGAAATAAATTTACACTCATACACTCTGGATTCTACTAGAGTGCAGACTCTACTAATGTATGCTCATGTAACACCGATTTGTCTTGGCTAAAAGACAGAATAAGTATCAGTAGATTAAATAAACCAAAGGGAGAACAAGTGGCAAAGAAGAGGGAGAAAGGGTAAGACGTCCAGAGTGAGTCAAATGATAAATAATCAAATGACAGCTAATACAGTCCCAAGATTAGCAGACACTCTAACATGATAAAGTATAGACAGCTGAAAAAAGAACTTATCAGTGTTTAAACAATAGAACACAATAGAAAACTCTATAAACTATCCAAAAACTGTTAACTATCCACGGGGTGGATAAAAGGAGTGACAGACCGCGTTATAACAGATGGTAAAAGATTTTTGTCTTTGGCTTTGAATGGAGAGGTAAAAGATAAATCATACAGAACCTTTACCAAATAAACACTGCTTGGGAATGCTTTAGAAGGATGGAACTAGAGGACCTGAGTGCACACGAAAGTGATGGAGATGAATTTGGAAGACCATGTAAGGCTTTGAAAGTTGTAAGCACATGTCTATATTCAATACAAGAAAAAAACAGTTAAATGTGGAGAAATCTCGAGTCGCTATTGATAAGTTTATATTTTTATGTTTTAAATAGGTCGAATATTATATTACTGTGGGTTAATGCAGACTCGTTAGTGAGGTGTTCATTTCTACATGTTTATCAGGTGAACAACTTGTATTATAATTATAATTATAATTTTTGGGATCTAGCAGGACTTTTATTGGTAATAAGTAATGCTATTTTATTCATTTCAGCTTTGGTGGACACAAATAGTTCCTAATCTATCATATAAGGCGTTGTACTGTGTGAAATATTATGCTAGCATGTTTGGACTGCAAATTAATTCTGACTGATTTTCCTGCCTTGATCTGACTGCCTTTATCCTATGTTTTCTCTTCTAATGACCCTATCCACATGGTACACATGTTTACCGAATGGTTTGATTTGAATCATATAATATTGCCTTAACAGTCATGACATCCCAACCCAAGCAATGATCTACTGTAGATTTTGTATTTACATATTAGACATTATTCATTACTACCATAATTTAAACACCAATTGAGGAAAAATAATTGAAAAGAAATATGCTTAATGATCCAGCTCAGTTCCATAGTCTGTACAATCTATGCCATGGTGCACTGAAGCTGATTTAGGAGCTTGTGGTGACCCAGCAAGCACCTAATTCACTTTTAATTGAATTTAAGTTTTGATATTGAGATCTGTCTGTAGATATACTGTACACAAACAAAATGTCTTCATCTGCTGTGCTGTGCCATATCCTGTCAGTTATCTTATGACTACTACATCTATAACTTCATGGATGTACACTCTGAATGTATTCGTTCTGTTGGTTATTATTTATATACTAACTAAAGCAGTACATATTGAATTCACCTCAGCGTTTTGGAAGCTTGTAATTCAATACAACATTAGATAATGATATTAATAATTAACAAAATGTTTGTGGGAGTTTTTGTACAAATAATCCATATAAATCCTAATCCATATAAAACCTAATTCTAAAGTGAATTTATTCCATTCTAAACAAATCACGGATGGGTAGGAAACAGTGAAGTAATTCTGAGGTTGCCACTGTGCATATGCGCTAGCATGAGTTAGAATGAAATGACTGCTGTCTCATACAGCTTCCAGTTCCCAATCATAAAACTGTGCTCATTTTCATTATTATAACAAAAGTTTCAGTCAGTCGCTTTATTAAGAAGTTACTGCTTAAACGACCGTGAGGCTGCGTGAAATGAGATGTGATTAAAAACTAAACAGTACTTGGACAAAACTGGATACTCTGCTAATGAAATATCTTCATGCTAACGATAACACTAGATCGTAGCAAGTCAATGTCTGTTCAGCCTAATGCAGTTTAGCCTCGTCAACCACAAAATAAAAAAATCGAAGCTGAAAATATAAAAAAAATCTATTTCCCACTTCCCTCCATGTTCTACGACTGGAAACGAAACACACACTCTTACACACACACAAAAAAAAAAACTATGAGCTAATTGGTAACAAATATAACCTGTAGTACTTTAAAAACTACTTTTTAAATATGATTTTTGGCTAATTTAACAATCAACAATATATTTTAAAATGAAAGCACTATGCAAAAATTATTAATTTAAGTCCTTCTCATCACACATGCTGTCATGAAGCAGGTATTTCAGTTTCCACACTGAGACAAAGCATGCAAGCTACAGCCAACCCAGGAAATTCCATTGGAAATATTTTAGACATAATAAATTTTTTTTTCTTAAAATCAGTTCAATCATAACTATGGCTTCGCTCGTCATTCATACTGTTGGACCTGAGTGTCGTTATAAAATAGACCAGACTATTATGTCTACTCTGAGCGTACACATAGCTGCAAGCGACACTTAGATCCCAACATTCTATGCTCTGCCAGTACTTACTTGCTGTAACAGTTCCAGATGCAATATCCCTGCCACGCCACCAGAGGGAACAACCACCTGAATATTGAGCTCGCCCAGGTCATAGGTCATTTCCTGTTTTGAGCATTCCTAAATGATGCTCACACTAACAACTTTGCAAAGTATTGTTAATCTCGTATTGCATACCAAGCTGTTTGTTTTCTTTGCTCTATGCATATCGACCTCGCTATTCTCCCCTTCGTCCACGCTTCTAGGTTTCTTGTGTTTTGAACTTGTTTGACTCGCTGACTGCTTTACTGTGTTTTGATGTTCTGCTTTTTTTATTACCACGTTTTTGGATTACTCCACCTACACCACCTGCATCTGCTGCATCATTACACTTGCATGGAAAATAAAGTGCTAATACTTACATATTTAACTGGGGTCTTGCTAACTAATTGCACAATTATTTCCAGACACCACATCGGTATTGGAATAAGCCTTTACTGACTAACTCCTGCAGTCACAGCAACAGCCTACAGTTTCAAGCCTACAATCACACTATTAGCCATAGAGACTCTTCACACTATATCGTGTATTATGCCCATCTTATATGTGTATTCAACTGAATAGTGGAAGTAATGACACTCACTTTCTGTTCCTGTTCTGTACCGCTTGCTGCTGCTGTTGCTGCTGCTGCTGTTGTTGGATATGTTGTTGTGAGGGGGCAGGACGTTTGCGATTGGTCTCCATTGGTGGATTGGTGAGCCCAGGCCGAACAGTGGAGTTTCCATACGGTGGGCCTGGAGGACCCATTGGTGCCCCTTGATGGGGCATCCTTGGTCCTGATGGCATCCCGGGACGCTACAGGGAGGGGGGAAAAAATTTGTAATTAGAGCCATATAGGGGGAAATACAATTTATAGCACTTATTCCTTAAAGAAAGCTAGCATTCAATATAGACATCTGTACAGTGTACAAACTAGAGACTGCAAGAGACTGCTGCCAAATCCCACACTGATCATGAAATACTACTGCTGATATATAAAACCATTGAATGGCCTTGTGCCATAGTGTCTGAGCAAATTTGATCCAATATGATCCAGCATGCCTACACTGTTCAAAAGGTGCAGGCTATTTGTTGGTACCTCAAATAGACTACAGCAGGAGTAGCTTTCTCTGCTACAACTGATTAAAACTAGAGTTTTTATATACAGTTCTGCATTTAAGCGCTCATCAGTGAACAGTTCACTGAACAGAACAGCTTAACAACATTAAAACTATAATAAATGGGCATTGGTTGCCACCAAAATGAGGATAGGTTCCCTTATGGTTCCTTTCAAGCATTGTTCCTCATCCCATCTTTTCTGCACCACTGTCACCACTGACTGGCTCATTAGGGATACACTTATAGGCACTAAACTTACAGGCACATTAAAATTGTAAAATCTGTTTACTTCTGTAAAGCTGCATATACAGTGAGGAAAATAAGTATTTGAACACCCTGCTATTTTGCAAGTTCTCCCACTTAGAAATCATGGAGGGGCCTAAAATTGTCATCGTAGGTGCATGTCCATTGTAAGAGACAAAAAAAAAAATCCAGAAATCACAATGTATGATTTTTTTTTAACTACTTATATGTATGATACAGCTGCAAATAAGTATTTGAACACCTGAGAAAGTCAATGTTAATATTTGGTACAGTAGCCTTTGTTTGCAATTACAGAGGTCAAACGTGTCCTGTAGTTTTCAGCAGGTTTGCACACACTGCAGGAGGGATTTTGGCCCACTCCTCCACACAGATCTTCTCTAGATCAGTAAGGTTTCTGGCCTGTCGCTGAGAAATACAGAGTTTGAACTCCCTCCAAAGATTCTCTATTGGGTTTAGGTCTGGAGACTGGCTAGGCCATGCCAGAACCTTGATATGCT
This sequence comes from Silurus meridionalis, assembly GCF_014805685.1. NCBI lineage: Eukaryota > Metazoa > Chordata > Actinopteri > Siluriformes > Siluridae > Silurus > Silurus meridionalis. The sequence continues at coordinate 10,486,774 of NC_060889.1, forward strand.
TCTTACAGAGTCACTCCTTGGTTATCCTGGCTGTGTGCTTCGGGTCATTGTCATGTTGGAAGACCCAGCCTCGACCCATCTGCAATGCTCTAACTGAGGGAAGGAGGTTGTTCCCCAAAATCTCGCAATAAATGGCCCCGGTCATCCTCTCCTAATACAGTGCAGTCGCCCTGTCCCATGTGCAGAAAAACACCCCAAAGCATGATGCTACCACCCCTAGCTTCACAGTAGGGATGGTGTTCTTGGGATGGTACTCATCATTCTTCTTCCTCCAAACACGTTTAGTGGAATTATGACCCAAAAGTTCTATTTTGGTCTCATCTGACCACATGACTTTCTCCCATGACTCCTCTGGATCATCCAAATGGTCATTGGCAAACTTAAGACGTGCCTGGACATGTGCTGGTTTAAGCAGGGGAACCTTCCGTGCCATGCATGATTTCAAACCATTAGTGTATTACCAACAGTAACCTTGAAAACGGTGGTCCCAGCTCTTTTCAGGTCATTGACCAGCTCCTCCCATGTAGTTCTGGGCTGATTTCTCCCCTTCCTTAGGATCATTGAGACCCCACGAGGTGAGATCTTGCATGGAGCCCCAGTCCGAGGGAGATTGACAGTCATGTTTAGCTTCTTCCATTTTCTAATGATTGCTCCAACAGTGGACCTTTTTTCACCAAGCTGCTTCGCAAATTCCCCGTAGCCCTTTCCAGCCTTGTGGAGGTGTACAATTTTGTCTCTAGTGTCTTTGGACAGCGCTTTGGTCTTGGCCATGTTAGTAGTTGGATTCTTACTGATTGTATGGGGTGGACAGGTGTCTTTATGCAGCTAACGACTTTAAACAGGTGCATCTAATTAAGGATAATAAATCTAGTGGAGGTGGACATTTTAAAGTTAGACTAACAGGTCTTTGAGGGTCAGAATTCTAGCTGATAGACAGGTGTTCAAATACTTATTTGCAGCTGTATCATACAAATAAATAGTTTAAAAATCATATATTGTGATTTCTGGATTTTTTTTTTTAGATTATGTCTCTCACAGTGGACATGCACCTACGATGACAATTTCAGACCCCTTCATGATTTCTAAGTGGGAAAACTTGCAAAATAGCAGGGTGTTCAAATACTTATTTTCTTCACTCTATGATACATGATAAATTATGTGTATCAACATCAAATGTGTTTATGTAAAAAATACCATTGTAGATATGTCAAATCCATTGTTCAGCATTTCTGTCAAATACCCCATGCCAATACTCAGTATCAGATTATTGATTGAACAATTTAAATTCTGACTCACAAAACTGCATTTATCAAAGTTTTCTGCAAATATAGTATAAGGTTTATTAACTATTCTTGTGTTGAGGAAATGATTCTTAGTGGTTGCTAACACTCCCCAATGACAATAATGCATGAACGTGTAGCAGATACCAGTAAAGGCAAATGTCTATCTGTAAAACAAAGTGTGTGCTGTTCCCCTGCACAGCTGAACCAATAAAGAACCAAGAGCCCTAACAAAGTAAAAAGGGTCTTAACACCAATCCACCTGTGTCAGCCACTCAACTAGAAACAGCTGGTGTGTGTGGGTCGGAGTAAATGTGTGAAACAGCCCACATCTCAAAGGTTCTCTTTGTGCAATTGGATTTCATCTAAACTAATTCCATATATTTGTAAAGACAGAAAGTCTGAGGCAGGACTGACTTCCTTTAGAGCTATTCACTGTTCAAACTCAATTCTTGCATGGGATAAAATGACTACTTACAAGACGTGTATTGGATTTAAACCAGTCATTCAGCCAACCAAATCTTTTATTGACAGATTCCTATTAAAAAACCATTAGCAGCAGCCCATAGCCATACATATTTGTGGGGTGTGATAAGGACATCAGCCAAACAAAAAACAAAGAAGACAAATAATCATGCTTGACTTATATTATAGGCTGCTATCTAGTAAACTTTCAGGGTAAGCACGTAGCTGACTGTTAAGAGATGACAAGATGCAATCTTCCAGCAGAGTTATTTTTCTCAGCCTCTGCATGAGAAGCAAGGTTACCATAGTGCACATTTTTCTGATTTTCTGAGCATGGATGCTGTCAACTCCATAATCCCCCTTTTCCCTCTCTCAATCTTCGCAATATATATTAGACAACTGTGTTCATCATAGACAGACCTACTCTTGTTTAAATTAATTCTGATTTCGGTTAATCTTGTGTATGTGCAGTATTTTTAAACTACTCTGAAGCTATGACACTGTCATTACTTTACCTGTCCACTGCTCCTCCCTGAGGCAACCTGTTGCTGCCCGTGTTGATTTCTATTAGTGTTTCATTTCCCAAAAGCAACATTTAAAAAATGCTGTTCACCTAAAATAAAATTTTAGTATCTGAACAGATGCAATATATTGTGTCCTATGGACAGACCACTTCAAAAGCCTGTGAACTACTTACAGTCAAAATAACACTAGGTTTTTCATTAAACAAAATGTTGGAAAATGTTGAGTGACAACAACCAACCATAACATCGCAGCATTCGGAGTGTATATGATTAAAATGCAGTCATAATATTTACATGAACGTAATTACAGGACCACATTCGAAAATACCATCTTAGGACCTCTTTGATTTCAAAGTACATCACCTCCAGCGAACCACAATATAGCCAAGGAATCCCAAGTAGGCCATTAAAACAGAAAGTAACACCTCCTCCAATCAACTTCAACCAACATTCACTAACATCTATTTTACCATTCAAGGCATTGCTTTGGTGCTACAAGGTGAAGGACTGTTGCTTTCACCCTGTGGCCTTAATGTGGGAAGGACTGTTCTGTTTAGCTATGCAGGAAGTGTTCCTATTGAACCCTGGGAGTGAAGGAATGTGCTCTGAATGTACGAGTGTTACCCTTATCTCCTGATCTTAAAGCCGGGGTTTAGTGCTCGCTGTCATAGTGTTAGCATCTGGGGATGGAGGTGGGGCAGGTGGGCAATTGTCTACACTGAAGTGACAACAAGGTGACACGGGTGACACTTTTCACAGGAGCCGTTTCTTTGATGACACACCGGATCCTGTTCCCCTTCCATCTGTTTTAAAATGTGTTGCTTTGTACCCAGTACTGTGTGTGGGTGAGTGTTTTTCTCCTTTCTAGAATCTAGCAAGCTTCTGGATTATTGCAAAATAAGAGCAAATTAAGCAGGGAGGCTTGGAGATGGGTTGCAAAATGAGATGCAGAGACAAACACTGTTGTTCATTGGTGACAGTAAACTGGACAAACACATAAGAAACTGAAGCATCAACTTTAGACACATTTAATGCTCTGACATTCAAAGGATTTTCTAAATGGATATCCAGTTCTCATAGAATGCGGCAATGCTTTTGTAATCCCTCAAGGCGTTCACATGGCAGTTTACTATGTTACAAACGCAAATGATTATTTAATATAATTGTGTATCAGATGTTGAGGAGATCAGATGGTGAGAATATAGCTATGTTAGAGCTGTGCTTTGCATCAGCCTACTCCTTTTTTTGTTTCTGCACAATCTCGGTCCTTGCTGTCTGATCGGCAGCCAGTTGTTGCTGCCACTCAATGCTTTGGAACAGGTGCCTGACCATTCTGGTCTTTGCAGTGCTGCTTTTATTATCCGTTTCAAATAAAGATCAACAACCAGACTAAATTAGGAATAATCCACCAGCTAGCTAAATGGAGCAAATAACAGTTCGTTGTCAAAAAAGAGTTGAGTCCCCCGCTTGGTGTCGACGTATTTCTGAACAATGAATGAAAAGTTTGTCAAAACAAACAGAAAACAAACCAACTATCAATTTCGTTCTAATGAAGTGGAGTGGTGGCAAACAGATAAACAAGCGTCCCTAAAACTTAACTTGAACTTAAAGGTGCTCTTAAATAAGTACTCATTTTGACTACCTACCTATGTCTAATTGTTGACACAATAAGAAGAAGAAGAACCATAAAAATATTAATAACAATTATTTTCCATGATATACAGTGGAACCTTGATACTCGCGACTTTTCATTTGGGACTGGACTGAGAGTAACTCGCAAAAAATCTCGAAAGTTCGGAGTAACATTTCAAAACAGAGTTTGTACTAATAAATTACATAACAATGTTTGAAAAACTTCATTATTGTATTATTAATTTAAAGTAGTAAATAAAACATTTATGACAAGTAATTCACAATTTTTGTTGCGTTTACAGAACAGTACATGTACAATTTCCCTTTGAAAAAGGAACCATCAAAAAAAGAGTCAAAACCTCGCCATTTTTTTGGTACTCGAGAGGGGTCATAGAACGAGTATTGAGGTTGCACTGTATATCATTCTTCTCATACACATAATAATTATAATTAATTAATTATAGTAATATAATATTCATATATTATAATAATTAATATTATAGTAATATAATTATAATTACCGTAGGTATTAGTAAATACGAGAGGTAAGGTAAAAACAGATGACCACTGTACTGTTTGCACCAGGTTGCACACATACACTTTATGTGGCAAGGATTTTTCTTACTAGTCATTGGCCCTGTGTTTTCTGTTTCTGTGATTGTTGTTTTATGTTGTTTTGTGTAGCACCTGGGTCCTGGAGGAACGTTGTTTCATTTCACTGTGTACTGCATCAGCTATATATGGTTGAAATGACAATAAAAGCTTCTTGACTTGACTTGATTTGAACAATCAGAGTGCAGGTTGCAATATGAAGTGGATGATTTTTGTACCATACATAAATAAATGTACTGGTAGAATGTTGTACATGAAAATATAAGACATTCCCCGAAAATAAGTGCTACCGCATCTTTTGGTGCAAAAATTAATATAAGACACGGTCTTATTTTCGGGGAAACGCGAATCAACAAAATTCTCTAGGACACCAAAAGCAGTTCTTTTACATAACATATATGTGTTTAACCATTTCTAGGACCTTTATCTTGAAAAGTATAGTGCGAGATCACACTAGTCTATGAGGTTCTTGCTAGAAAAAAGGTAAAGCTATACCAAATGAAGTGTGAGATTTGATTAGATTGAAAAAATATATATATATAAATAATTTTTCATATAGACATCCACTTTGTCTATGTCAGCACCAGTATCTCAGTATGTTATCCAATGGACAAATGTGTACAGTAGTGTGGCGAACTTCACTGCATGTATGTTTGACTAAGTGCGCATTATGTCGGTTCTCATCATCATGCTTCATACAAGTGAAATGTGATCCGCCTTAATCTTCAGCTACTAATAAAAATTGTGCTGTAATGCAGTTCCCGACAATCCACTTCTGAATACAAGTGCACTTATTTGCAAGTAGTTTAAATACATAATGTTCTGACATAAAGGGTTCTTTGTGGGTCCCTTAGATGGCTGATGGTTCTAAGTTTCTTAGTAGTTTCAATTGGAGCATTTTGCGAAAAGAAAATTCTCATTGTGTACCCTAAAAGTGTACCACTTGCACAGTCTTAAGCAAAGTGTCCTGTGTTACTGAGATGTTTTAATCGAATACAAATTCAAACCGGCGTTTCAAAAATCACTGAGAATGAAGTTTTCTCACTGGTTTGTTAGCGAGCCACAGTGTTTTGAGCTGTAGAAAGGCTGACAGCATTTGTGCCATCAATCAACTGAATGACAGACTACTGCAGTCTGCAATCCAGGCGATAAACAACTTCCAGAGTCTAGCATGGTCATGTCTCTCTCAGGTTCCTGTTTTTGTCATTATTCAAGAGCTGAGCTGATGGCTGGTTTAATGTACCTCCCAAGTACAAAAAAAAAGGTCCTCACTCATGTTGAGTTACATTTCTTTCTGTGCAAATGCCACAAACTGAGCAAATGGAACAAATGTCAAGCCTGAAATTCACGTGGGCCCACGCTGAATGTTGCAATGGCACATATTGAGAAGAAAAAAAAAAAAACGACAGCCATTTACTGGTTGCTTTTAAAGGTTCACAGAATATCTGTTTGTGACTACAGGAGAGCAAGAATGATGCTTGCAACAACACTGAAAAAAGGTTTTTACTTTCACATGTGCAAGTAGCCAGATTTAAATATCACAAAACAGTTTATTTATTATTGCGACCATGAGCTGCCATAAGCACTATGCAATTTGTCGAAGATGGCGTGGTTTACACTAGGGTATTAGTATTAGGATTTGTTTTTTTTATATTGCAAGCAGATACACATAGAAAAAAGAACTGTGCAAGAAGGATTTAATAAAAAAATGACTTTTTCAGACCAATTATGACTTGGAGTGCAGTTGCCAGAGTTCATTGCTCATGCTGGCAGTGTTGGCATTTCTGTATTTATTTCTAGTGTTTCCGGGGGCATCTTCAAGAAAAAAAAAATTCCTGTTAATGTTTTTATCAGATATTAATATTTATAGCATTTAAAAAGCTGATAAACACAGGGTGACAACCCTATATTATATGTACCAGGTCAAGAACAAGTCCAGAACTTTACACAAAATTAGTTTTAAAATGTATCGTCCTTTAGGCAAGAGATCAACCGAGAAAGTGTTCAATAAGTTGCTTCACTCATGTACTCTCCCTAGACGTCATGCATCTAGTGGTTGAGTACACAACAGTCATGTGGCCCACAGTGCTTATGTAGTGCTAGGCTTTAGGTCGAAATGAATGGGAAAGCCTGCTACCACCAAAGTGAAATGACCCTCAGGTCATCTTTATTTATCCCCAAAGTTAAACAGTAAGGGCCGGTCTGTCATTAACCAACACACTGTTTGTATCTACTTTGAGACAGGGAAAGCAAGAGAACAATCAAGAACGTAAGAAAACAACTCTGTCTGTCTGTCATGACTAATACTTTTTAGATAAATGATTTCCAACATCATCGTGGCAAAACAAAGCAGTTGTGACAGGAGGACAGTTTGGAAGGAGAAATACTGAAAGATCAAACCAGCCATGAATACATAAATAAATAAAAAAAAACCAAAAAACAACGATCTACAAGCTGGCCTTTTATTCCCCTCGTTTTACACTGAAACCACATTATTACTGGATATGAGACATTTTTTCAGAATTTCACAAATAATAGATCTAACAGGAACTAAACAGGCCACCTTGTTCGATTCACACTAGATTCTTTTCAAATCTTCACTTCATTGTGAACCTTGATATGCACACTCTGTTCCTCACCTTGGAAACAAGGCTAAACCTCCACATTCTTCCAACTCCAAACATTTTCCTCCAAAGTGGAGATAACAATAGCGCTCCAGTGAATTTGGTTATACTTGTATGAATAGAGAAGGCTTCAGTATGCTGGTGTGATTATAGATCTCGGAAAGCAATGAAAAAAAAACAAGTGCTTGTGAGATCTGGTACATATGGATGAAGATAAGTAGAGAGCTGAGATAAAGGTGAGAGGCAAAGGTAGATAGCGAGCGCGAGAGCAGGAGAGGTGACGAGATGAGCGGAAACATTTGGTCAGGAAGAATGAGAGCCTCGTCAAGGTTAATTAGTCTGCGGAGACGTATGCAATTGTTTCCATCGTTCATCATCTAAACTCAGCTTCTAGTTTGCTTCTCTCTTCACTGCCTGCTGCCTACACACTCAATGGTTTTATTATCCATGCAGGGCCAGAGCTATATTAGTATATTAGTATACTGGCTTGCAAAAAAAGTAACAGCTTATTAAATAACACTGAAACTCAACCGAGTGGCTGAGGAGAAGTATATATATGCGCTTACTACAATAGAACCACAACATTGATGGAAACAGACAACGCAGAGATCTCAACACACACTACAATGTAATCTAAAAACATCTAAAATCCAACCAAAAAAGGACAAATGAGTGCTATTCCTGGTCTATAGCTGGTCTGGATGAATGAGTGGGTATTAAAACTGCAGCCTGAATTAAACTAGATATATGCAAATAAAGAAATAGAAGGAACATGCTTTATAGTCATCCATTTCGCCTCCATACTTCTTACGTCAATTACAGAATGCTGATGTATAAAAGCTTTTATGTTTTGGAAGATCTGGTTTGGTGAAATTCATATATTTTATGTTCTCCTAGTCACAGTACAAGCGCCTATTTGAGTTGTATTAGGTGCATAACAAAAGCACACATTTCAGTGACTTTGAAATCAGATCTTCTCTATTTCTTCTTCTGTATTTAATGCTACTTGCATTGAGGAAAGTAATGAAGTTCCAAGCCAAAACGTAACACAAGATATCTCGAAATGTGTCAGTTTCACTCTGCAGGACATGTGGAAATACATATTCCAGACTCCTGAATGTTATTCGTGCAGCCATTCATGTGGTCAGAGGAGTTAAAATAAGGTCGAGTCAACGTATACAGGCTGAAGGAAAGCGTTGTTCTGAATGGAAACACTCGTCATTATAGGCTCTGCATCCGTCCTTTATTGACTAAAGGCTAGCTCCAGCCTTTCCCCCTCCTTTTTTCACGGCTCTCTCTTACATTTCTGTACACAAACGCATGCTTGCCTCGCTCGTTTTCCTTCCCATTGACTTCCCTTTTTCTGTGCTTTAAAAAGAAAGAGCAGCGTGCAACCGGGAGCCTGAGGACTGGAAATAACCTTCACATTAACGGCTATCCCGGCTATTACACACATAAACGATTGGCGCTGCATTCTCACACACATGCACACACACACATGCGTATATATATACACACACACACACACACACACACACACACACACACACAGTGTACTCACCACTCCATGGACGAGGAACTCGAACAGTTTGCTCTTGGTGGCTTTGCGTGCCCCGCCAGCCGTCTCCTCCGAAGCCATTTCCCTACAGCTCCACTTTGCGCTCCCTCGCTCTGCCTCTCCTCTGTCTCTCCTCCTATTTCTTTTGTCTTTCCTCTCTTCCTCAGCTCTCTTCCTCTTCACCCTCTGTTCACCTCCTCGCCCTCCCACCTCCCCTTCTCCCTTGCTCCTCACTTCCTTTGCTTTTGCCCTCCTCTCCTTAACTCCTGCTCCTCTCAGTCTCTCCTCTTCTGTTAAGTTGGAACATGCGCTCTCTCTCTCTCTCTCTCTCCTCTCTTTCTCTCCCTCACTCTCTTTACTCTCTCATACACAGACACACTGACACACACATATACACACACACACACACTCGTGTTTGGTTGAGTTGTCTTTCAGTGGCCCGGCTCATAGGGAATGTGGGGTTGAGAGTTGGGGTCTTTCAGGGGGCTCCTGCTGGCCCACCATGCCTACCACAAATACCCCCACCACACCACCACCACCACCATCACACACACACACACACACACACACACACACACACACACACACACACACACACAGTCTATCTCACATACATGCTATCACAGACTCCAGCAGCTGTTGCATTCCACCAGCTATGATAAGGGAACACTGCTATGGTGTTCTTTATCCCTAGTCAGCTTCTTAAACACACACACCTCACAAACCCATGTTGTTCATCCATTTCGCCTCCATACTTCTTACGTCAATTACAGAATGCTGATGTATAAAAGCTTTTATGTTTTGGAAGATCTGGTTTGGTGAAATTCATATATTTTATGTTCTCCTAGTCACAGTACAAGCGCCTATTTGAGTTGTATTAGGTGCATAACAAAAGCACACATTTCAGTGACTTTGAAATCAGATCTTCTCTATTTCTTCTTCTGTATTTAATGCTACTTGCATTGAGGAAAGTAATGAAGTTCCAAGCCAAAACGTAACACAAGATATCTCGAAATGTGTCAGTTTCACTCTGCAGGACATGTGGAAATACATATTCCAGACTCCTGAATGTTATTCGTGCAGCCATTCATGTGGTCAGAGGAGTTAAAATAAGGTCGAGTCAACGTATACAGGCTGAAGGAAAGCGTTGTTCTGAATGGAAACACTCGTCATTATAGGCTCTGCATCCGTCCTTTATTGACTAAAGGCTAGCTCCAGCCTTTCCCCCTCCTTTTTTCACGGCTCTCTCTTACATTTCTGTACACAAACGCATGCTTGCCTCGCTCGTTTTCCTTCCCATTGACTTCCCTTTTTCTGTGCTTTAAAAAGAAAGAGCAGCGTGCAACCGGGAGCCTGAGGACTGGAAATAACCTTCACATTAACGGCTATCCCGGCTATTACACACATAAACGATTGGCGCTGCATTCTCACACACATGCACACACACACATGCGTATATATATACACACACACACACACACACACACACACACACACACACAGTGTACTCACCACTCCATGGACGAGGAACTCGAACAGTTTGCTCTTGGTGGCTTTGCGTGCCCTGCCAGCCGTCTCCTCCGAAGCCATTTCCCTACAGCTCCACTTTGCGCTCCCTCGCTCTGCCTCTCCTCTGTCTCTCCTCCTATTTCTTTTGTCTTTCCTCTCTTCCTCAGCTCTCTTCCTCTTCACCCTCTGTTCACCTCCTCGCCCTCCCACCTCCCCTTCTCCCTTGCTCCTCACTTCCTTTGCTTTTGCCCTCCTCTCCTTAACTCCTGCTCCTCTCAGTCTCTCCTCTTCTGTTAAGTTGGAACATGCGCTCTCTCTCTCTCTCTCTCTCCTCTCTTTCTCTCCCTCACTCTCTTTACTCTCTCATACACAGACACACTGACACACACATATACACACACACACACACTCGTGTTTGGTTGAGTTGTCTTTCAGTGGCCCGGCTCATAGGGAATGTGGGGGGTTGAGAGTTGGGGGTCTTTCAGGGGGGCTCCTGCTGGCCCACCATGCCTACCACAAATACCCCCACCACACCACCACCACCACCATCACACACACACACACACACACACACACACACACACACACACACACACACACACAGTCTATCTCACATACACATGCTATCACAGACTCCAGCAGCTGTTGCATTCCACCAGCTATGATAAGGGAACACTGCTATGGTGTTCTTTATCCCTAGTCAGCTTCTTAAACACACACACCTCACAAACCCATGTTGTTCATTCATTTCAATGCTTAACCCATTCACATGCTGTTCATTTGACTGAAAACTATGAAAACCCATGATAAACCTATATGACCCCCCTCAGTCCATATTTTGGATTCTTTTCTTAAAGCATTTCATTCCTCTTATAGAACAGCAATTTGTCAACTAAATTTGAACTCATATCACATAATTAATAAATGCCACTCAATTTATAAAGACCATGAGACAAATGAGTTCCTGTTATTGCTTGTATTTTAGCAGGTACACATGGTCAAACTATTACCAGCTTCCCTTTTTTCTTTTCTCTGCCTGGGACAAACCACAGAAAGCAGTCCAAAAGCAGGAAACTCCAACTTGGAAATGCACTTCTGTACTTTCAAATGAGTCACGCTGATCAAAAAACAAACAGTTTAACAAAGATCAGCTTGTTGAATCTATAATTCCGTCTGTTTCACAGACGAGCTACAAATATTTACATCAATATTTCATTTATAACGCTAATGTTATCGCTACATTCGCTACACTGTTGCTCACAAAAGATGTTTTTTCCCACTTTGTTGCTTGACATGATGTAAAGAGTCCACCATAGTAGTCCCTGTGAATGTGCAGTTACTATAGAAACAATGAAGTATTAAAACGGCCACATTATTGTAAACCTTTTGTTTGAATTGCAGCTAAAACAAGTCAGAGCCAGAGCCATGTCATACCTGTAAGAGTCGTTAAAGTGTTCGGTGTTCAGTAACCTGTATCCTAATTTGCATAAGATGAGTGATTGACCAAATAATCAAATAGTTCCTGAATGTCTGGGGAACTTTTTTTCTGCCGCAAAAATCTTCTTACACTCTGACACCATTATTACACGTTGTATATCAGTATGTAAAGCTGTTAATGCTGGGAATGGTCTTCTTAACCATTTTGCAGTCAGCAACCTTTTTTAGGTTCAAACTTTCAAGATTTGCAGTTACATCACACAATGAAATTCTATGACCTCTATAAATCCTCCCAACGACCTCTGATATAATTCATAAAGAATATAAGGAAAACATAAGTCATAAATTACTAATGTAGAAAATTACAGCAGTGCAAATTGCAAGAAAGAATATATATATATACATACACACACACACAATAATAATAATACAAATAAAATACGCTCACCCCTTCACAAATGTGAATAACATCATGAAATAATACTAATGTCTTCCATGTTATCATTGTACACTGTTATTACTATCTTATTATTATTATTCCATGATGTTATTCACATTTGTGAAGGGGTGAAAGTATTTTATGTGTATTATTATTATTGTGTGTGTTAAAACTCTTCAGATGTATTTCTTATAAACCTTTTTTTTTTTTATTTCTATATTAGATTCATTATTTATAAGTCATCAATATTTTGGCAATTGAATGTTCTCACTGGTCTTTCAGTGAATTTTGCATGCGTTTTCTTATTTAATTCCGATTCTATTTGATTTTATTAAAAGACCCACTTGTTTTTATGTTATGTGTGTTTAGATTCAACCCACTCAAATCTAATCACCAGACTGGTTCAAACCTAAAAAATAAATATAGTAACTCGGCGGACTGAAATTTCAGTAGATTTATACACATTTTTTAAACCGCAGATGCCCTGGCTAAGCTATATTGACCCCACACACAGGAATCATATCAGGGAATAGTATCACCCACATCTCCTTTCATTTTTTTATGATACATTTTTTCTAAATGATACACGTGGTTTTAAGAAGCCCCCAGTCAAAGGAACTGGAGGTGGCATTTTCAGAGAATGGATGTGATCTAAAGTTGGAATTTGGAGTTGTTACTATTTAACACGTCTGTGGTAAAAGCTTTACTTGGCTAAAGCACAGTGTTTCTGTTTCCCCAGTCCTGAATAACACCCATGTGGAACAGTATAATGAACAGAACTGAAGTATGAACTCTAAAGAACTGTCAGTGCTCAGCTTCAGTTTTTCATTGCTAAGTCGGTCATTACCTTGAATGTGACGACATTTTACAATCTTATTGCGCCCTTGACACCTCTCTGACTGGGCTGAATTATTCATGAGTGCATTTGAAATGGGTTTCTGGTAGCTCTTTAACTGGTCTCACTCTCGGGTTAAACATCAACTTTAGGTGACATGCTATGTAATAATATCAGTCGCAAGTACTGATGCAAGCATACAACTCAATGCATTTCACAAACTGTCATATTACTACTGTTACTATGTCACCATCTTCACATTGAGACCTATATCCTGTTATTCTAAATTTATCTGCCATATTAATAAGGACACTGTTGCAGTCATTCTTTTACCCTTAAAATAATCAACCCTGTTTTGGTTTATACTAGACCTAGTAAAATGATCTTATACTGTACATATACAGTTACTGACTAGCCCATCTGTTGCTATACTCAATTTGTCAGCCCTTCTCAACTCCATCTGTTAATAGCAAGACAGCACCACTGAACAGATGTTATTTGGGTCTCAGTACATCAGTAAAACTATACTGTGTATGTATTAGATAGTACTGCATCAGGCACAGTCTGAGGCATAGCTGAGTTTTCTGCTTTTTTAGCAAAACATGGTGCTGGCTAAACAGCTATCATGCTAACTTAACACATATTTGCTGTATACCACAGCTTTCATAACTCATGAAAGTCATGCTGTGATATTAGAAGGTAACCGACTGGGTTAGTAAAACAGCTATACACAATAATGGTTATACTGTCAGTTTTTTTTTTGGTTTGTGAAGTTTATACAGTTCCAACTACCTAAAAATAAGACAAAAAATACAGCGCCTTTCATTTCTGTGAATTAACGGCACAAAATATTCTGAAAAGTCAAAGCGGATAAAAATTGTTAACTAAACAATATGCAACAATTGTTTGGTATTTCATTAAATTTAGCATTTATCCAGACATATCTATGAGGACGTTCTTTTTACATTGTTTCCTAATTTTTAGCTGAGATGATTAATGTAAAAAAAGTCATTTAGTGGCTGCCAACTCACGTTAAAATGGTTTTACTAGTCTTAAAACGATATAGCGCTGTATTGTAGAATGTACTTTTTATTATATCTTAGGAACATCTTCCATAAGTCTATACTAATGCCTACAGACTCAGAATGTGTGGTATAGTTATTAAATAATACAACCTTATATATTTACTGAATATGACCATTTATGCCCAGCAAACATTCATATAACAGGTAACATCCAGGGTCATGGTCACTGAGGAAAATTAATTAACTGGTCTGAAAGCGAGAGAATTGACTCAACAGCTCCATCTGTTGAGAAGAAATGACTTACAAGATGTGCAGACCGGCTGTGAAACAGGTATCTACCAGTAATACAGATTTTTAGGATACAGTCACTTATTGTGGAAGACTTGTATTATTGGAAGATAAAACAAACTTTTTATTATCTTTAAAGTGTAATTCATAAATACACAATTTATAAATATACAATATAAAGATTATATTTCATATGCTTAGTTTATTATATTAAGGTTTGCTAGATGTTAAAAATGTATATCGGCCAAATATTCTTGTACAAATGCTTATTTTCATGTCTTTCCATTCTTTAATGAAGCTGTATAAATGTATCAATGCTATCTTTCATATAATAAAGTAATGCAATGCATAGTTAAATGTTCGTAGATTATATAGCGCAAATCGACTGTCAAACAGTTACTTAGATTAGGACAGTTCCATATTCTTGCATATATGTAAGTATATATATATATATATATATATATATATATATATATATATATATATATATATATATTGTATTTGATCTTATACCAATAGAAAGCTTTTTGAGTTCTATAAAGCTTTCTGATATTTCAAACTAGCTGATACACAAGCTGCCTTGAGACCAACTCCTTCCAAAAGGACTGTCCGTGAATGAAATGCGCTGTGTGTCTCAGTACCCCCTGCTGGTGCCCTTCTGTCTCTATCTCACCCATTGACTGGAAGGTTGAGGGGGTGGGGATTTACAACCCAAGCTGCAGTGCTCCATCCATCCTACAGAGGTCTGTACATGAGCTAGTCTAATTCCCCTTTTTTTTTTTTAAACCTTTCCAATAAGACGATACCCTAAGGGCTATATTTAAGCAGCATGCTGTCAGCATCCTCTAATGATGATAAGATGATAACCAAGGAGGCAGCATAATCCATCCCGTCTAGATGTTAGTTGTGTTAGATATAATGAGAGCTCTAGACCACAGGTTCCCAACTCTTGAGCCGCTTGTATGACTTTACTGTATCCTGACACTGTTCTACTACCTTTTCGGGGAGGTGGTAGCTCAGTGTTAAAGGCATTGTACTTTTTTACCAGAAGGTCACAGGTTCAAATCCCACCACCATCAAGCTACCACTGCTGACCCTTGAGCAAGGCCCTTAACCCACCACTGCTCAGTTGTAAGTCGCTCTGGATGAGGGCGTCTGCTAAATGCCATAAATGTAAATGTTCCAATGGGACGCCGCATTGTGTTAAGGTGAATCCCCTGAAATGACGCAAGTTTCTATTTTCAGTTACAATGCACTATTGAAATACTGCTAATGATTTTATCGCCTTGTTTTAGAGATTTTAGAGTGATTTTTTTCCTCATATTTGCTCTTTTACCAAAACACTATGTAGTTCATGTCAGAGGCTTTTCTTTTTTTTTATTACTTTTTGGAACTGCCCCTTCTAGGATAAAAAAAATGCTGGTGAAAGTACTTTTAAGGATTCCCACAGGATTAGATGTAAAATGAGGTTGAAGGGGAAAATGGCAGCAGCCTTAAAGAGCATGTATCAACCAAAGCAATACTGATACTTTTATAATACATCATACATAATCATCACATATGCATTATGGCAAAGTGAAATTCTTACTTCGTATATCCCAGCTTATTAGGAACTGGGGTCAGAGAGCAGGTCAGTCATGATACAGCACCCCTAAAGTAAAGAGAGTTAAGGGCCTTGCTCAAGGGCCCAACAGTAGCAGGTAGGCGATGTGGGAGCTTGAACCACCGACCCTCCAATCAGTAGCCCAGAGACATAACCAATGACAAGTAAATATACGGTTAATAACTAGCTAATATATAAAAAAAAGCCCTTATTAAATGTTTAAAGCTAAATAAACATTACTATGCTGCACCTTGCTCAAATTACATTGCACCTGAGGAAATGAGGCGAGAAAATGATTAATAGTGATAGAAATTCAATTTACCAGACACCAGTATGACAATGGTAATTAATTATTTGATAGTAATATTTATAGCTATTTAACAAAACATTGTGTATTGTTGCTTTACAACATGCAGTCCCCTCAAAAAGTATTGGAACTGGGGAGGTGGAAGCTCAATGTTTAAGGCATTGGACTTTGGATTGGAAGATCACAGGTATAAATCAGACCACCACTAAGCTGCCACTGCTGGGCCCTTGAGCAAGGCCCTTAACCCTCCCCTGCTCAGTTATGTCACTATGAATAAGGGCGTCTGCCAAATGCCATTAATGTAAATATAAATGTGTCAGCATAGCCAGTTCTTGATATTTTGCTATAACTTTAACACATATGGATTGAAGTTTAAACGTTATATTTATAAATGACACTAGAACAGAATTTCAGCTTTCATTTATTAATATTTAAACATATTTAAAACATGCCACTTAATTTTTTAACTGAGCAAAAGAATAGGAACACCGAAAATTAAACAAGAATTCATTGTGGCTGCATGTGAGAATTTACTCAATCTGGTGACGCACTAACGTCACCGAAGTGTTTCTCTTATGAGATGCTTTTCTGAACTTGTACCACAGCTTTTTTTAGTTGTTTTGGGATAAAATGCTGTTGTTTTGTTATGGTGACTGACTTGGCCAGTCTAAAACTTTTCACTTCTTCCTCTGATGAAGTACTTTTTGTATTCTTAGTGCATTTTACCTCAACGTCTCGCTGCATGATACATTTCTCCACACCTGTCAGTTACACGTTCCAACATTTATGATTGCTTGAGAGATGGGGCAATATTTTTTTTTAACTCATCTGGATGTAGATAATCAAAAAATAAAAGCATAAATTAAAAAAATTGTCTCTTTTGATTTCAAATTGAAATGCCTTCACTATCTATTTAATGCTTCATTTTTCTTTTTCATTAATTTTGCAATAGTAATTACATGTTATAGACTTTTTAGACAAAAATTAGACCTGGCTGCTATATAGCTCCAAAAGAATATGCTTAGATTTTATCTATTTAAAAAAATAAATACATTTAAATATCCTGTTGAGATGAATAAAATATCTATCTAACTAGATAGACTAAATATTAAAACATTTTTTTATGAAACTTTATGAATTGTACTTTAGCTTACTCATACATTTGGGTACTTATTGTTTACAGCTTTATTATAATTTTTTATATTATTATAAATGAATTAGATTAATTTTTAAAGATATCTTTTCTTTACGTGCACCTACAACACAAATATGTTACACCTACACCTTTAACTAAACCCCCTTTCAAAGCAATGTAAGATTTTTCTGTCCTTCACTCGCTCTCAGTCTAATGCGTCACCAGTGCTCTTTGACTGTTATATGATCAGCATCTCCCGAATCCACGTTTTTAAAGCTTTTGTTCATAGTGATGTATATTTCTATTTGAAAAACAAGCAGTAACGTCTGCACACAAACAGGTACAAAAATCATTCAATCTGTGTGTTAAAAGGTCACCCTGAATCTTTATGGATTAACAATAAGTCACTACACTGACGCCATCCACCTCTATCGTGCTCTCTTTTGCTGCACCAGGGTGGATGAATGGGATATTGAGCGTTTCCGCTCGTAAAAATGGGTCAGCCACAGAGAAAGCCAGACAGTCTGTCTCAGAAGCGATCAACAAGCTGTGGTGAAAGTGGAACCCAGTCACCCCTCCCAACCCACACTGTATGGTGAGATCTGCAGCCCTTGCCTTCCACAACGCAGCTCTTATTGAAGTCAAGGCTTTAACGGAGCAGGGGGGAATTATACCATGCATTCGGTAGCTTGCTGTGAACAAATTGTGGGGCGTCGATTTAATTATTTTTCCCAAACTCTAAATGAAACGTCACATAATTATACATTAAAAAACGTCTCTCTTTTGTGCCATGTCTGGATCCAATGTTTAAAATGACTTACTGAAGCTATACCAGTAAGAATTCAGAGTAAATAAAGCTACAAAAGAATAAAATACTTTGAGGCACTGTGATGCTGTTTATACAGTCAGCTTCAGAAATATTGGAATGATGCAAATATGAAAAAACCTGAAGTAATCCAGAATGATTCCACTCAGCCACTGCACCTAAATGGATCACATCAAATAACTGTCTGCACCAGATTTATTCACATTTTAATTTGGTCTATGTATGTTTTATTGCATTGAAACCATAATTAATATATTATTCCCTAATTGTTTTTGTTTTTTTTTTTAATTTAAACAGAAATCCGCACTTGCATTCGCCTCCTCTTCCACATCCTGACACTTTCGAAAATGATCAAAACATTTGAATTTAACTAATTTAACCAAATGTCACACAAACTGGCAACTCCAAATTGTTTACTAAACAAAATGTAACTATAGGTTCCAATTTATATTTTACACTAATTGAGCCAATTGAGTTTTTAGGAACTGTTTATGTGGTCATTCATGACTTTTATCAAAACGGGAAAATGATCCTCTGGGATAAATCTGGGATTATTGTGCTTAAGAATCACTTTTGAGGATTTGCAGAACAAACTGAATTTAGCCTTCCCCAAAAATACATATCTATTATAAGATACGACCTCCATGGCAAAAAAAACTCAATAAATTATATAGCTATTCTTAAAATGTGCTAAAAATAGTTATATAAACCCTTACAATTATCTAACCATAAACATATGAACCTGGTGCTCAATAGACTCCTAGAAAGTCTGAGTTCTGCAGTCAGGAAAGACCAAAAGAACCAGATTTGCTTTGACTCCAAAGGCCCTGGAAACCTTGTAAGGCCACATGGTATCATGAACTACAAAGTAGCATGAGATTTTAAAATTAAAATCCGGCTTCCACTGCCAAGAAGCAATAACAGGGTTGTGGTTGGATCATTCAGGAGCACAGTGATCCAAAAGACACGTCCAAATCCGCAGAAAAAAATGGTTCAATGACCGCACAATCAAGCTGCAGACATGGGCATTCCAGTTCCCTGACATAAACCCCATTAAAAACCTGTGGGGTAGTTAAAGATGAGAGATGAACCCAAAATTCTGATGAATGTGGAAAAATTAAATAATATTTTCCAATCTTTTTAAACATTACAGGAGGCATTTGAGTGCAGTTATGTGGAAAAAGGGTTTTTGTACAAAATAATGAAGCGGTGACAGTAATATAAATATAAATATAAAACATTTTTTTTTACCTCAATTGAAGGTTAGATTTCTCTCAAGTTACTTGTCAGATTGAGCAAATTTACCTATTCTTTTGTTAGCAGTGAATATTCGACAAAACAAATTTACAGCAAAAAAAGAATTTCTATAAATGATTTAGAATATAAAATGAAAATGATTAAATATATCAAATTGTATATTATCGTATAAATAGCAGCGTGCCAGACACAACAGTGGCAAGGAAAAGTGTGGCAATTATTTAGGAGTTGACTAAATACATGTAAATGAATTCATATAAAGTTAAAACACCTATAAAATAATAAAAAATACTAGCAATACTACCCAGGTATTACCTGATGCTTTCTGGTTACATAAGCAGCCTGTAAAAAAATCTGTACTGACAAAAGTTTCCAGGCCTACAAAGAACTGGCTTTTCTCTCAAGCTGCCAAAATATTCCAGGCCAGCTAAATACGGAAGTTTAGCATTGTCCACTTCTCACTGAAAGGAACCTCTGACACAAAAGCCCAGACTGTTCAATGCAGCGACCCTGTGTTTGAAGCTCATTTATTCCAGTCGAGAGGAAAAAAAAAAAAAAAAAAGAAGATTAAGAACATTTATATCAAACCTAAACCTGAATTCAGGAGACCTGAGTGTGATCTTTCTTATTTAAAAATGTGAACAAAAAAGCATTTGCTTCTTTTAAGTCGAATTCTAACAAATGGCAAAAAAAGCTGGAAAAAAACGGATTTTGGAAACAACAAAGAGCCCTGAGAATAAGGCCACAGGAGAATTTAATTTCTCACAGTTTGGAAGCCTAGACTGAGCTTTACCAAAAAAAAGGAAAAGAAAAGAAAAGGCGCATTCAATAATCATCTCTCGGCTGTGCCTACCCTCTTGCTAAGCCTTCTTAATGCACTTGAGGTGTGAAAGAGGGGAAAAAAAACGTGGGTCCTTGAATACTAATGAGACATTTTCTATTTCTTTCTTTTTTCTTTATGCCCTGCCAAACTGACAGATTGGGAGCCAGTGAGGCAAACTGCTGTGATCCTTTTCAGGTGTTGTGGGCCCCTCTGGGACTGTTTCTGTAAAATACACAAAGCCCCGATCTCAAAGACGCTTCTGGGGCTGGATACAACAGACCTGTACTTTCACATCAGCTTGCCCTGATCCATTTGTGCTAAACTGTCCGTGGTATAATCGAAAGCCTGAATAGCTATGCAAAGTCAGGTTCAAGTGTGTCATGTTCATGTTCACACCATGTTGCTTAGATTATAAAAAGTATTATTGTTTATAGCACAAACTTGTCTTATATGTCTTATAAGTGGCGTATAAGACAATTCAGAAAATAAACAAAAACACTTTAGATTTTGTGAAGATTCAGTTCTAGCATATAACTATACAAAATGTGTTCGTGGGGCAATTGTGTGACTATATATAGCGTAATGTCTGGACTATAAAGCGCACCCATATATAAGCCGCTGAATTTGACAAAGATTTTTATTTTAAACATAAATAAGCCACATACATCTACATTGAAACTAATGAACTTTACACAGGCTTTAACGAAAGACAGTGACTGTTACACGGTGTAACGGGTGAAATATGTTAGTATCCTTTAAGAGCAGAGCAGCATTTTTCCGGTATTACTGCATGTGTGCAAGACCTAGGAATATGTCCTTATTATTTTCTGATGCTCATTTCTAAGTTTCTTTGACTAACCCATAACGCTGTTGCCAAGAAAAATAAAAAAGCACGTGTTTTGGAAACCTGTCTGTGCTTATATGATTTCTGTTGCAACTGGAGTTAGCGAGCTCTCCCATGACCCAGACTCAACGCGCTACAACGGCTTGTATCTAAACAGTAACCTACCAAGAAAGTCATTGTTTACAGCCTCCTTCCTTTTACAACTATTTCTCTCTGGAGTTTACCTTTTGGCATCGTCGTACGTTTAAAAAAAAAGTTTTTTCTCCCGATGCCGTACAGCTCAGAACACAGGTGAGGGGCGTTTTTCCGTTTCCGTTCGGAAATTTTATTGGTCTAATGTTATGGGGTTAAGTTTGTGAACCCGGGAAAAACCCAGGAAAAATTCATAAATAAGCCGCTTCGTTGTTTAAGCCGCGGGGTTCAAAAAGTGGGAAAAAAGTAGCGGCTTATAGTCCAAAAAATACGGTATATATATAAAATAGTGAACAGTGCTGATATTGTTACATATGCTACCCGGACACTTTCTTAGGAACACAATCGCATAGCATTAAAATATCAAGCAGATACTGGACAAGAGTTCCAGGTAATGTTCAAACACCACAAAAAAAAATTTCATCTTTAACTGTGGCATGGTTTTAGTAAAAGATTGGCTGCTTCGAGTATTTTAGGAATGGAATCTTTTAAGTTTTGTTTAAAGAAAAAAAATCTCTGGAAAATCAAAAATCTAAATCCAGTGAGTAGCAGTGGCCAAACTGGTTCATACTGAAAGGAAGGCTAAAACAACACAAAATAATCACTCTTTATATCCCTGATGAGCTGTATCAGATGTTGCCCACATTCAGTTTTACTCCTGGCAGCCAAGAACAAAAGCACACTGGTCCTTTGCCCCATTCTGTAGGTTTGTTGAATTAAAGCCTCTGACCTGGGTCTACATAATGCCATGCAAATGGGCAGTTGGCTATGAATATGTAAATACAAATCATGCACTTTTTTTGAAAATGATGTGAAATGAAACTGATAATATCCACTGCAGACAAAGTAAAATGCAGATTAGTCAAGATATTTACAGCACATAATAAAATATTTATGCTTTCTACATGGGAGTAGTTACACAAAAGATATGAATCTGGATTATATTGAAACAATAGCTGAACAAGATGATCTAAGCCTGCTGGAATCCAGCATGTACTCATAAACACCTCTATTAAAACACTTATAGAGATGTTCTGCTTGTATGAGCAGCATAGAAATGTGATCTGCCCATTATCTGTCTTCTGAAAGCAGCAGACAAAGAGAGAATATTGGCTCCGTAATTCCATGCGAAAAAGAGCTCATGCACTCGATGTGTCTTTAACCTTCAGCGAAAGAGGCAGTGCAGGCGCCACATTCCACTGGGGTTGTTAGATGTAAATAATAAAAAAAAAGTCCAAATAGAATCTGAATGTAGAACTGAGTCTAATAATTATAGATCACAAGCACAATTCATGGCTCTGTACCAGAGTGTACCAGAATTTGCTTTTAGTCTCAGTTAACTATTAAATATAATTGCTGTATCAGCAGCGTGCAATACAGTATCATGCAAAGTGCAGTGATCTCATGTTACACATTTCATTCTTTCAACTTATTTTTGAAATATACCATATGACATTGGATTTCTATTTGGAAATATATTCATGAAAAATAAGAAACTGAATTAACTTTCTTTGCATACACATTCAACCCCTACACATTTTCTTCTTCTTTGCGGGTTTGCTCGAGGTTGATTAGGCTGTTTAGACAAAAATAGACCAAATACTGCCACAGATTCTTACTGGGATTGTGGACTTTGACGGGGCCACTGTAAAACATTTAACTTCTTGCTTTTAAACCACCCAAATACTCCTGAAGCAGATTTTCATGCAGTATTTCCCTATATTTTGCTGCATAAATTTTTTCGATCATTTCTAACAAGATGTTAGTAACTACTAATGATAAGATATCCCCACAGCATGATGTAGCCACCACCATGCTTCAAGCTTCATGGGTTGAGGCATGGAAAACTTCTCTATATATAAAAAAAATCTCTATATTGGTTTCATCTGACCACAAAATATTTTCACACATTGCAGCTGGTATGCTCTCGTAATTTCTGTTATGCTTTGAGCGTCTTTGATGGTATTTATTAAAAAAACAGCTCCTTGCTGGTCTAATCCAAGCCAGTGCTCTTGATATGGTGCACCATCACAACACTCCCATACACTAGACTCTGTAGCTCCATTAAAGTGATTGGTGGCCTGTGACGTACGTGTTTTGTTGTTTTTGTTCTCTCTCGTTCTCTCTGTCTCTGTTTCTATACTGCCAGTAGGAAGCAATGGCCACCACCTGTCATCAATGATTGGCTGTAATTTCTGATTGGAGGGTGTGAGGGACTGGGGGCGGGGCATCTTTACAACTAGCAAATGTGTCAGCGTACGATGAACTGTTTGTATTCTGTCTTCTTATGGGATTATGTTAAATTTAAGATGTTAATTTGGGACAGAGTTAAGTAGAGAGGGGGTGCTGTTTTGCTTTTGGATTTGTTTTCTCCTGTCCATTTTAGTAATGGAGTTTGGGTATTTTGATGTTTGTTTTTTATTGGTCTTTTGGTGGGTTAGTTAGTTTTTTTATTTGTTATTAGGTAGAAGTATTAGGTTTCTTATTCTGGCTTAAGCTCCCTCTCAATGTTACTCAAGACTTTCCTGCATATGTTTAATAAAGATGTTATAATGTTTTTTTATTTTTAGGTTGGTTACTGCTTTTATTGCTGACGCACACACACAAACTCCATTTTCATTCTGTTACGTGACCTACCCTCTCCTAGACTTGATACGGGAATGTAACATGGCCTCTCTGTATCTTATCTCAAAAGCCTCTTTCTTGTTTGAGTTTTGAGAGGTGTACTTTTCTTAACACTGGCTGATGTGATGCAACTTCTGCTTCCTGATTATCCAACTGTGCTCACTGGGATATTCAAATGCTTTTATACTATTCTTTATTCTAATAATTTTCCTAGATTCACTGCAAGTCCAATAAAGTTTTTATCCACCAAATGTGACAGGAACATTAATTATTAATTGGGGGACTTTAATAGTAAGGTACATGGG
The DNA here is from genome assembly GCF_014805685.1 of Silurus meridionalis. Classification (NCBI taxonomy): domain Eukaryota; kingdom Metazoa; phylum Chordata; class Actinopteri; order Siluriformes; family Siluridae; genus Silurus; species Silurus meridionalis. The sequence continues at coordinate 10,510,919 of NC_060889.1, forward strand.
TACAATTAATTTTACCAGTGTGAAGCAGGTTTCAGTGCAGGGGCTAAAGCTGTAGAACAGATATTTCATTTTTAACCCTTATATTTTCCAACCCAAATCCAATGTCACCTTACAATAATTTTGATTCAATGTTTAAAAAAAAAGTAAAACCGAATGAAATTCAAATATATTGATAATCAAGGATCTGAATTCTCCAGGATCTGAATTCTGTAGCTGCTGTATTTGACAGGAACGTATATTCTACAATAAACATCCAAGGTTTTGTGACATTAAAGACTTACTGTGGACTTCATTGTCGTTATGGTCTTGCAATAAAAATCTTTTTCCACTATCTCAGGCATCGCGCATTCCTGCGATGCACTCTTGCAGAAGGGATGCGAGTTAGATTTAAATCCAGCCTATTCAGCTTTTCTGATGAGACGCTACACCAGAGACACACTACTTACGCAAGTCAGAATTCATGGTTCACTGTGACATCCTGTTCAGTGTTCTCTTTTGTTCATAGATTGTACATTTAAGGGTGAAATTGTGTAATGACCAGAACGTTCCTTTGGCATTGCCCACTCTTTTCAGGAGAATGTCTCCAGATGGTGTCACAGTCTAATTTGCATGTTAATCTAACTGGCACGCTCATCTGCATAGCAAAAAGTATTACATGATGGAGGACAATTTTCTAAAAATGTTTAGAACCCAATAGAATGTTGCTTTATACGAATAATGTGGATTATTGGGACACACGACTTGTGTGATTCTTCCCTTAATATGTTACCACAAACTTGCAGGCACACAATTGTCTTTGGATGCGATAAAATATAATTTTCCCTTGAACAAGGAGACTAAAACTTGTTCCAGCATGACAAAGCTCCTGTAAATAAGCCAGCTTCATGAACATATGGTTTACATGACTTAGAGTGGAAGATCTTGAGTGGCTTACTATAGAGCTCTAACTTCAACCCTACTGAATGAATTGGAACACTGACTAAACTAAAAATCCTTGTGGCTGAATGAGCACAAATCTCCACAAGCACACTCCAACATCAACTGGAGCATCTTCCCGAAAGAGTGGAAGTTATTGTCACAGCAAATGAAAAGGCATGTTCAAAAAGCACATACGAATCGTATGATCATCAGTTCAAATCATCTGCTTTTACTAGCAAGAAGAGAGTTTATAACAAAATGCATAAATAAATGAACAAATAAATGAACAATCAGAGATCCGTCCACGGGAACAACAGCTTGTGCAAGTGCAAATAAGGCATGCTTCATAAACGGGTAACTGACCCTGCTCTTTCATCTTGAATATCTAGCAAATGTGATCTGGTAAATGTCTGCTTAAAATGTCACAAGATAGGCCACCATTTTTTTTTTTATAATAAACTCTGTCAACCCTCTCAGCAAAACATATCACTGCGATACCAATTACAGAAGTATTATTATTCAGAGCTATTATAACATACACACTTCACACATCCATGCCCATATTATATCACTTCATTACTACAAACTGTTTACAAGCTGTTTTTTGCACAAACCATTTTGTTTACATTTTGTCTAATTGCAATGTTCACTCCTGGAGTGTTTAAAGGCTCTGGCATGGAGAAGCTGGTGCTGGATCTGTGATGATCACAAATGTTGAGCTCAGTAGCTCCTAGTTTTATAACCATAAAGACTGTATAAGGCTGTAGAAAGAACATTACTTATAATCTTATACTCCAGTACTCATGTTAGTTCTCACTCTTCAGTGTTCTGTATTGTTGAAAGATTTATGATCAAACTCTTGATGTCACCCAAATGAGAATGGGTTCCCCTTTTGAGTCTGGTTCCTCTCAAGGGTTCTTCCTCATAACATCTAAGGGAGTTTTTCCTTGCCACAGTCGCCACGGCTGCTCATCAGGGATAAATGCACACCATTCACCTTCACTGTTGATTTCTGTAAAGCTGCTTTGAGACAATGTCTGTTGTAAAAAGCACTATAGAAATAAGCTCGACTTGACTTGAATCCTGTACTCAGTTCTCTTTTACACACCGCACTGTGTAATTATACAGCAGGTTTACTGGCGGCGCTATTTTGTGTTTTGTGTATTTGTCCTACGCTGTCTTGTGTTGTCTTTGCACTGTCTGTCTTGCACTGTTTACACCAGGTTGCACACTTTATGTGGCGAGGACACTTACTCATGTAGCTTTTATGTTGTCTATGTAGCACCAGGGTCCTGCAGGAACGTTGTTTCATTTCACTGTGTACTGCGTCAGCTATATATGATTGAAATGACAATAAAAGCTTCATGACTTGACTTGAGCGATTCAGAGAACGCTAACATTTTTTTTTTTACAGCTGCAGGTTATCCAGGGTGAGAAATACAAACAAGAGACCACATTGATTTTCACCATTTCCCACAAAATAAAGGATAAAAGGAAATGTTTAATGGCTATAACAAATGGGCGTTCATATGGCAGAAATTAAATACAAGTGTTCCAAACACACAGACTGTGAGTTATCTTACCGTGAAGTTACTGCAATTGTCGCCAAAGACCGATGTTTACAGAGAAAACGTGACACAAATGCACATTATTTACCTCAAGAGAGGTCTAACTGACATAAGATGAAAAGGTCCAGATTTAGTGTCTAGAGTTATATTCACCTCCACTCTTCTGAGAAGGCTTTCCACTAGATTTTGCAGCATAGCTGGAGGGATTTGTGCCCATTATCTACAAGAGCATTAGTGGGGCACTGATCACTAGTCAGGCACTAATGTTAGGTAAGGAACTCTGGTGTGCAGTCAGTGTTCCAGTTCATCCTAAAGGTATTTCTGTTATTTGAGTTGAGGTCATGGTTCCATACAGACAATTCAAAATGTTCCACTTGACACACCAAGTCTTCATGGCGTTAGCGATGTGCTGGAACAGGTTCAGGTTTCTTGGTTCCAGTGAAATGAAAATGCAATTCTACAGGACACACAACTTTTATACAGGATACACAACCGTGTGCTTTCAACTTTGTGGTTTGAAGTGGTCAGGCAGTACACACACTTTTTTGCCGTCTAGCTAAATTCTTGCAAACTTTTGCTTTGGTTTGGTTGCCATGTAGCTATATGCTTGCAACATCACCCCTTGTTGCCATTTTAGATTAGTTTAATTAATCGAATGGAGTTTCACTACTTGCTAGTGAGTGTCATAAGGGTAGGGTTTTCTTGTGATAATATTTCAGGCCATACTCCTTCACCTTTCCAAGAGACAAACAAGCAATAGATTAATCAGTTTAATTAATCAAATGTTAATTTATATATAGTGTCTGTTAAGTTCATTTTAATCGATCAAACATCCCTGATCAAGCAAAATCTGGAAAAAACAGCAGCTTGACCAGTGTTTCGGCAGCTGATAGCCGATAGTCAGACCGAGCTGGATGTTTCAGCAGGGTAGAGTTATATAAGTACCATAAAATGCTCAGCACTGGGGATTTTGCAGTGAGAGATGAGGCCAGAGAAAGAGTAAAATGGATGGATGAGTAATCCCACCACTCCAGCAAACCTTGTATGTTTGTTAGAGGGGGTATAGAAGAGAAGGCACAGGTGCCAGGCCTGTTGCATACATTACAGCCTGGTTTAAGGATTTGTGATCAATATTGTATAAAGGTCCTGAGGGTTGCATCTGGTTCATGCAGATCAGAAAAGTTACGAATGGTTAATATTTGGGGAAAAGAAAGGGGGCGTGGCTTGCATGAATTTTTTTTTTTTTACTTGAAACGACAAAAAATGGCCAACCGTATGTTCCCTTTTCTCTCTGTCTGTGTTTTTCTTCACATAATCATGATAAAGCATAGTGTCCAAATGAGCGTGCGTTTAATGTGTTACGCACTTGACATGATGCAGAAGATGATGCAGGATGAAAGGATGAGGACAGGCACTCTATCGGTGACACTAGTGCATGCCTGCTAGTGTACGACTAGACAAGCCGCAGAGCTGCTCTACATTCCCGTTTCCTGTAGCCTAATTACATACAGCACGGGATTACAGGCGCTCGAGCCGAACAGTGTGTACGAACACCTCCGTACAGGAAACGCAACACTCCTTTTTTTTTCCTTTCTGCAGCTTAGATTTGTTTTTCCATTTTGTTTCCCCCATTTTCAGCTCAGAAACTAGATCCAGTGTAGAAAAAGCAAAAAACTCAGCAGCGCACTGATCTGGCAAAGAACCGCGGGGATCAGCGTGGGCACAGGGCTGGCACACGCACACACTCATATATATACACACACACACACACACACACACACGCACTTTCCGAATGCACAACAGGCATGCCACATGTTTGGTTCCATCGTATAGAAAAAGCCCAAACCAATGCATTTCCTACCTTTTTCTCCATGGCAGTGACGGCAGTGAAGAGACGGCGGATGGGAACGTGTGTGTGCACGCGCGCGCGTGCGTGTGTGTGTGTGTATATGTGCGTGCGCGCGCGCGTTCTCCGGAGCTTTTCTTACTCGTTCGCAATTTTCTTTTCCTTTTTCTCCCCCCCCCTTTCTTTTCCTTCTCTGTCCCCTCTTCCGCGCTGTACCGGGTGCACGCGCGACCACAGCGGCCGCGCTGAAGTGCTCAACGACCCCGAGATGCCAGAGCGCACGCGCGAAACATCCGCGCTCAACTCGACAACAACGACGTCCACTGGGATGCACACAATCAGCACTTTATACATCCAGGAAACCGAAATACATAAAACCCCGAAATTACCAACTCACACATCAACTGTCATCTGACATTATAGAATAAATGCAACTTTATTGTAATTTTATAGCACAAGTACACACAAACGTTATGCAGTTTAGCATCTGCCATAGCACATAGGAGCAAGTGTGTAAACTGACAATTGCTGAAAATATGCAAATTAATGTACAGAAAATAAATATACAGGCTCTGTATAGAAGTATGGGCTATATGAATTTATAATGTGTTTAATGTGTATTTAAAAACATGGCATAACATTATGACCATCTGCATAATATTGTGTTAGTCCCCATTTTGCTGCCAAAACAGCTCTGACCTGGCAAGCCATATACTACACTAGACCCCTGAAGGTGTGCTGTGGTATCTATAACGCCAAGATGTTAGCAGCAGATCCTTCAAATCCTGTAAGCTACATAGGGCCTCAATGGAGCTGGATTTGTTTGTCCAGCACATCCCAGAGTTGCTCTGTTGGATTGGGAATTTGGAGGCCAAATCAACACCTCACTTGTTGTGCTTCTCAAGGCAATGGTGCATTATCCTGCTGAAAGAGACCACAGCCATCAAGTACTATACAGACTTTCTATTAAAGGGGGGGTACATTGTCTGCAACAATGCTTTGGTAGGTGGTACGTGTCAAAATAATATCCGCATGGATAGCCAGACCCAAGGTTTCCCAGCAGAACATTGTCCAAAGCATCACACCGCACCTTCTTCCCATAGTGCATCCTGGTGCCATGTGTTCCACAGGATATCCATGTGATGTAAGAGAAAATGTGATTCATCAGACCAGGCCAGCTTTTTCATTTGCTCAGTGGCCCAGTTCTGATGTTCACATGCCCATTGTTGGCACTTTTGGCCGTGGTCAGGGTCAGGTCTTCTTCTGTATTAGAAAGTGCTAAAGTTAGTGCAGCTTTTTTCCACAGTAAGGAGCCCCATCTGATTCCTTGTATTGATTGATTTTGGTCTTCAAACCCCCATCAGTTGCTTCTTTTTAGTTGGCATGAATCGTCTCTAGGATACGTATGTAACCCTAGTTCCCCGACGGAACAAGACGCTGCGTCTCAACAGTTTGGGAACGTGACTGTATTGTCCACGCACGAAATGTGTGTAATTAGTCAAAATTGGGTGACGTCATGACCAGGAAGTATAATACGCACATAGAGTGAACACCATCTTCTGTAAAAGAGAAGGAAGTGCTACAGAGACAGCGGCAGTGTGACATGGAAACGCAACTTCTAGTTCCCTCAGCAACGCTTTGGAAACTAATGTTCACGCTCTGAAATAATGTGTGTAATCAGTCAAAAATTGGATGCTGGCCATCACCAGCGGGTGACGTCACGACCAGGAGTATAAAACGCATATCGAGTGAGGGCAGCGGCAGCTTCTGTTTGTACACGAAGCGCTCTGTGTGTTTGTGTTGTCTGTCAGATTGTTTGTCGATAAAATTAAAAATAAATTTTAAAAAAAAAAATTCAAGCAAGCAAAAAAATTTAAGCACACTTTTCGGCTGTGCACTCCTCTCTGCCCCCGCTAAATTATGGAGGGGGGGATACATACAACTTGTGTGTCACTTGCTTGGGAGCGGAGCATGCGAAGTTGGTTCTTGAGGGAGCCAACTATGGTCACTGTGTTCTGTTAAAAGATTCTTCTGTATTGTTAAAAGATTTATAATCACACGCTTGATGTCACCCAAATGAGGATGGGTTCCCCTTTTGAGTCTGGTTTCTCTCAGAGGTTTCTTCCTCATAACATCTAAGGGAGTTTTTCCTTGCCACAGTCATCAGGGATGAACACACTGCTTTGAGACAATGTCTCTTGTGAAAAGCGCTATAGAAATAAACTTGACTTGACTTGTGCATGCATGTCTTTGCGTTCGCTCCACTCCTGCTGGGCACTCTTCGAGGAGAGTGCCCTAGCTCCTTCCGGGTCTGGCCCTGCTCTTGCCAAAGCAGAGCGCTGTCCCAGCTTCTAGGGTTTGCAGCTGGACCTTGCAGAAGGTTTCGAGAGATCGCCAACCTCACTTGCTTGGTCCAGAGCTCGATCTAAAAAGAAAAATAATTTAGGTAAAAGAATGATATTTATAGTAAAGTCAACTTGAAACCAAGAAGTGGGACACATTATTGGCATAATATTGGGAGCAGAAACATATTTAGCAAGGACATTGATGAATGAATGTGCTTAAATTACTCTTATGCTACAAACTGGTAAAAAAAAATCAAGATTTTTAATTACAGTGAAAGATTTATGCTTCTTACTAGGAAGTCCGTGTAGGATCTGTATGCCTATTCACAATCAATGTGATGAAGAAATTTTTCATTCTGGTGAAAGGTTCTCAGCATGTGGAAACATTATTGTGGATAGAAAGCATGCAGTGAAGATTAAGAACTATGTGGAAAAAATGTGAAAACGAGTTCCTCATTCAGCTTAGTGGTGCCAAGATGCTCAAAATCTTCTCCAGGGACATATAGGTATTCATGAAGTCTGTATGTGGCCAGCTTTTGGAAGGTTAATATGACCAGTGAATCTGTGCTTACCAAACAAATTGTTTTGTCCGACGCCACAGGAATTAATCAACTCGCCTTAAAGTTCACAAAGACATATTTTCACCTGCACTTCCACCATCTTCCTTTGTTAAAAATAATAAAATCTTCTGATCATCAGCCATAATATTAAAACCACCCAGATAATATCGTGCCCATTCAAAACAGCTCTGACCCAGAAAGCTATGGCCTCCACAAGACCTCTGAAAGCACCAATCTGATAGCAGGCTTGATCAGATTGAGATCTGAGGAATTTGAAGGCCAAGCCAACACTTTGAACTCTTTCTTATGTTCAGGAATGGTTTGTGGAACAATCAATGCAGTGCATTATCCTGCTGAAAGGTGCCACTGCCGTATGGACACTTGATCTATAACAATGAATTTTTAAGCAATCTATGTAGGTGATACATCTCACATTCATGAATGCCAGGATACAAAGTTTCCCATCAGAACATTACTCAAAGCATCACACTGTTATTAATTCTGGCTTGCCTACTTCACATAGTGGAGCTTGGTGCCATTTCTTACACAGGTAACAGTGTATGAACTTGGCCTCCACATCAGAATCAGGCCTCTTTCTTCTGTTGCACCCTGGCCAAGCTCTGATGCTCCCATGCTCATTGTAGGTGCGTTTGAAGTTGAACAGGGGTCAGAATAATCACTTTGTTTAGAGGCTATAAAGTATGTGGCTATGCAGTAAGCAATATCCTTACAGGTTTTTGCTACAGTAGCTCTTTTGTGGGATTGGACAAGACAATCTGACCTTCGCTTCCCTGTTGTTTCACCTGGTTGTTCTTCATTGGACTACTTATAGTAGGTACTTACCACCCGATCCTAAGAACACCACACAAGACCTGCTGTTCCAACTTGCCCCTTTTTTAAGTTGCTCAGACTTTTACACTTAACCATTTTTCCACCTCCAACACAAGTACTGACTGTATTAGACACATTTAGTGTCTAATATATACATTTCTACTGACAGGTGCAACTAACAAGATAATCAATATTCATTACTTCACCGGTCAGTGGTTTAAATGCTATGGTTGATCAGTGTACATTTTCATCTTATGAATAATTTCTTTGTTTTTATATTAATATTATATGAAAAAAAAAAAAAAACAACAACAGTATTTTATACTATTACATAAAGATTTACAGGATATAGGTTTATGCTAGCAAATTGAGCAAAAAAAAAAAAAAAGTATTATTTAAAGCATATACAAAAATACTGCCACACTTGTTTTACTAAAAAAACAAACAAAAAACTAACAAACGAACAGTGAATCAAATTTCAGTATTCCACAGAGTAATAATCAATAGAAGTCTTTAGAATACATTCCTGTTAACCTCCTGAATCTGGTTAGTCATTTTGTACATCAGCATACAAATGTACTAAACTACAATGTACTAAAAGTATGATTTTCAGGTACTTAACACACCATGTGGTATTAATGTGTAACTATTTTTATAGTCATATCTTGATCACAAAAACTTATACAGTTGACAATCTACAAATATCAAACTAATTTCTTTCAATATTTACATTATAATGGTGCAGCTTTTAGTCCAAAGATTAATGGAATAAGTCTCAGGTGTCAATATTGTTTAACAGTTTCCACTATGGGAAAGTTTCCAGGACAGAGCAATTTGACATTTTTCTGGTTTCCTTGCACCATTATTCCTTGTAAATTTAAGACAGAGATTAAATGAGACGCCTGTGATCAATGTCCCACAGCATTAAATGCAACAAACAACAGAAAAAAGTGTTCTTCAATTTTACATGTAACTGCTGGGTTTGCTTTGAATTATTCTCTGATAACAGACTGACACACACGATTTACTCCTTATTTAATGAACTTCCCTGCTTCGGTTCAGTCTATTGAAGTGGTAAATGACCTGCTATTGGCCTCTGATCAGGGCTGTGTCTCCTTACTTGTGTTGGAATAAAGGGAACAGCTCTCTTTTGGGGTTCTGCAAGGATCTGTCTTAGGCCCACTGCTTTTTTCTTTATATATGCTGCATCTGGGTGAAATTATACATAAACATTGTATTCCATTGCTATGCTGACGATGCACAGTTGTATGTTTCAGCAAAACCAAATGAGTGAGATCAGCTTAACAATGTTAAAGAGTCTGTGAAGGACATTAGATGATAAAAACGACCCAAACGCTAAAAAAAATATTTTCTAATATATTTTGAAATTTATTTCCAAATATACAAAATTAAAAAAAATTATAATTTGCTAAAATATATTTCCAAATATATAGAGATTTTTTTATCATTTGGGTCATTTTTGTCTGTATATTCTCTATAAATCTAGGTGTGCCTAGTGTTGGAATATCAGCTGGAGGGCTAGTAGAGACGCATGAGGTGGTCTGACTTTCTCTGAAATCAGTCAGACTTGCAACCAACATTGAAACAGCAAATTAAATTGCAAGCTTTACATTAAAACTTATTCTGGAAACCTTAATGAGAAAACAGTGGTTGCTGAGCAAAGTGTACTAGTGTCGTGTCTACAGACTTTAAAAAAAAAAAAAAAACACCCTAAAAATGTAATTAAAAAGAGGCAGAATCAACATGTGCCCAGTTTTATTTGATGTGGTTACAGTGAACTGAACAGTGACCATTAGTGTGGATGCATCACAGTTTTAATCAATCCTGAACGTCAAAGTAATCAATAGCCTCCTCTCTAGAGTTCCTCCGCCAAGCATTTCTACTGTCAGCCCTGGGGAGAAAAAAAAAAAAAAATAGTAAACAAAGAAGAAAAATATAAATAAATTAAAAACATAAGAAAATTCCAGCTTTACAAATTTCATTTGCATTTTGCACCTTTAAATGTGATCCATAACAGCAAAAAAAATGGAATAAAACAAACATTTTAGAAGAAACAAACATGCACTAACCTGCTTACTTAAGTGTGTACACCCTTTATAATATCAATTAAATAATTGAAGAATAAAGACATTTAAGAGCAAAAATCTTACCCAAAAATAGAGTTGTAAATTAAAAAAAAAAAAAAAATATTATATATATATATATATATATATAAAAAATTCAATAATTTACATTTAATTGGTTGCAAGATCACATCAAAAGTGGAAAATTGATTAGTCATGATTTGTCTTGGTTTTATTTGTGCATCGCAAAAACCTGTAATATTCCAGCGATTATTTCAATGATGTCTAATAAGAGCTAATACATTTATCTTCTCCCAGTTTTGAAATCTAAAACTCAGCACATAGCAATTGTGTATGTGTGTGTGTGTGTGTGTGTGTGCGTGCGTGCGTGCGTGTGTGTGTATATATCCACATACTTGCTGCTGTATTGTTTGATATGGGCAATGGGTGGTGGGGCCCGGGTCGCAGTCTCTCTCTCGATTAGAGCAGTCAGAGTGGAGGTAGGGCATGCAGATTTCCCCCTGCACACATTTCAATAAAAACAGAGCAAAAACTGTTACAAACATGTCTGAATCCACAATCATATTTCCATCAGAAGAATCTATAAAATGAATTGCTGTGCTTTGGGATGCAGTGGTACGTCGTTAGAAGATGGACCGTTAATCTGCCAAATACACTGTATATGAGAAATCGATAATCTATTTAATGCAATGCTCTGATTGGCCACCAGAGGTCTCAACCTGCACAACTCAGAGTTAAAACAAAATCACAATGATGCCAAATTTATTTGATACAATTTTAAATGTTTAAACTTTTAGTAAAAAAAGATTGTATGCATTCTTCTAGGATTTTTACAGACAAAATGCCCATTGTTTAAGATTCAGAAATAATACACAAGACTGTACATTCATAATTTCTTCATTTCAATTTTGTTCAGACTATTCTGAGAATCAAAAATCATGAAATCAGTATTTTCAATCGACTTTAGATAATCGTGTAAGTCACAAAATCTGCTAAATGTGTCTATAATATGCATATGTTAATATGCTTTTAATATTATAGTAATTTCTAAATAATAACATTAAATACATAATAGACAATTAATATTAAAGCTACAGCTTTCTACAGTTTTCCTTACAGTTCTCTGACCCTGAATCTAACACTGGTAAATCTGGATAATAAAGATGCTGATTATTAATAAGCTGTTTCACATTACTGAAAAAGGTAAAAAAAAAAAATGTGAATTCAAGTGAAAACACACAAAACCGTAAAAGGGAACTGGTTTTCCAAAACAGCAAATAATTTTCAGACCTGAAAGCTGTGATAACAACATTGCGTTTGGGCTCGCCATCATAGCTGACGCTCTCTAATCCATACACCTCGGCCAGCTCGTGAACAATTCTCCGCTGATCTCGCTTCATGGGTGGGAAACTGTGACTCCTCTTTGGCTGTTTACCCTGAAAAGCAATAAACCAACCAACAACAAGACCTGAAATAAAAGCTTTAAGACTTTAATGCAAGTCTCAGTGAAAAGCACTGTTACCTTGTTTGCTAGTTCCACCAGATTCCTGATTTCCTCTTCCACCTCACTGACAAACTTGAAGTCCCTTCTACATAAGAAGAGCAACCATAAAAAAAATATATTTGGCATTAAAATGATAAAAGACCGATGAACTGATGAAATCTTTGTATCGGTGTTCCTATTTAAGTAGATAGCAAGCATGTGTACATTATATATACAGCGTGTTTACACAATCAGATTGTTTTTTTTTCCATTAACCAGACTTCCTTCTTCTTCTTTCGGCTGCTCCCGTTAGGGGTCGCCACAGCGGATCATCAGTCTCCATATTACTCCTCTACATTTGTCTTTTTCCAACAAACCACCTGCATGTCTTCCCTCTACTACATCCATGAACCTCCTCCTTGGTCTTCCTCTTTTCTCCTTTCTGCCGGCTCCATCCTCAGCATTCTTCTACCAATATACCCCATGTCCCTCCTCTGCACATGTCCAAACCATCTCAATCTCACCTCCCTCACCTCGTCTCCAAAACGTCCTACATGCACTGTCCCTCTAATAAACTCCTTTTTAATCCTGTCCATCGTCGTCACTCCCAACGAAAACCTCAACATCTTCAGCTCTGCTACCTCCAGCTCCACCTCCTGTCTTTTACTCAATGCCACTGTCTCTAATCCATACAACATCACAGGTCTCACTACATTCCTAAAACGGTCTCTTTCACTCTCACAGATACTCTTCTATCACAAATCACTCCTGCCACTCTTCTCCACCCACTCCACCCTGCCTGCACTCTTTTCTTCACTTCTCTAACACACTCTCCAATACTTTGCACTTTGCTTCTCTCAGCCTGGCTTCCACTACTCTTTCCCATAACTTCATGATGTGACTGATCAACTTTATTCCCCTGTAGTTACTGCAGGTCTGCACATCTCCCTTATTCTTAAAGATCAGTACCAGCACACTCCTTCTCCATTTCTCAGGCATCCTCTCACCTTCCAGAATCTTATTAAACAAACTGGTTAAAAACTCCACTGCATCTCTCCTAAACATCTCCATGCTTCTACCGGTATGTCATCTGGTCCAACCGACTTTCCACTCTTCATCCTCTTAATCACTGCTCTCACTTCCTCCTTACTAATCCTATCCACTTCCTGCTTCACCACCTCCACACCATCCAACCTTCTCTCTCTCTCATTTTCCTCGTTCATCAGCTGCTCAAAATACTCCCTCCACCTTCTCAACACACTCTCCTCACTAGTCAACACATTTCCATCTCCATCCTTTATTGCTCTAACTTGCAGCACATCCTTCCCAGCTCAGTCCCTCTGCCTGGCCAATTGGTATAAATCCTTTTCTCCTTCCTTAGTGTCCAAGTTCTCATACAGCTCCTCATTTGCCTTTTCCTTGGCTTTCGCCACACCCTTTTGCCAAACCAAATCCCACCACCACATCTCTTTGTCTTCCATTTCCATATGTCACAAGTACATTTCTAGCTGTCTCCCTCATCACTTCTGCAGTAGTTGCCCAATCATCCAGCACCTCTTCACCACCACTGAGCCCCTGTCTGACCTCTTCCCTAAATCTCACACTACACTCTTCCTCATTCAGTTTCCACCATTTTTTTTTTTCTATGTTATTCTTCACTCTCCCACTTCCAATGCTCCTTACTCCCTTTCCTCTTGGTCTTCTGAACACACGTCAACCTTTCTTAATCTCATTTTTCATATACCTCTCCCCCTTTACCAGTCAGAATACCAACGTTTAATGTGCCCATTCTAAACTCATACACTTCTCTTTTTCCTGCTGTCTCTGTAGACGTCTCCTCTCCTTCTTGCTCCTTTGGCCAACAGTAGCCCGATTTCCACCAGTACCCTGTTGGCTTACAATACCTGTGGCGGTCGGTGGTAAACCGGGCCTTGACCAATCCGCTATGAAACTCTTGTTCCTGAACATTTGGTTTTACGCTGGATGCCCTTCCTAACGCAACCCTCCCCATTTTTCCGGGCTTGGGACCGGCAATAAGAGTGCACTTCCTTGTGCAACCCTAATGGCTGGGTTATTCACCAGACTTCCGCTGAATGTGTATAGAATCCAAATCAATCTCTAGATAAAGATGTGAGGGGAATCAAACCTGGCATCATCTTTGAGAGAATCGCTGTATTTGCACGTGGAGGATTTATTGAATGGATCGACTGTTGGATCGACCTGGAGTGCCTCCGCAAGTCGTCTGTTAGGAAACAACATAAAATATCATCCTCAGGAGAACATTCGACCAGATGTAGACACAGGACTTCTACCGTGCAGGAGAAATTATGGCATAAAGGACATTAATACTCGTGTGACAAAAGAAGGCTCACCGATTTCTTTCCAGGGTAGCGCACTCCTGATCACATTCTAGTCTTTAAAACACGGAAATCAGAAATATTAGTTAGATGGAATGTTGTGATACTGCAAATGAAGGTCGGGAGAAAAGAAAAAAAAAACAGGTAGTCAAAGATCACCTGGCCTGTTTCTGGTTCTTCTTGGTAAGCTGGGCAATGTTCACAGACTCTCCTAACTGCATATCTGACAACTTACTCGCCATGGCAATAGCTGCATATCTGAAAAAAAGATGAATCATGAATGCATTGGATGCATCACTGACTAGAAAGTAGCAAGAGTAGCTGGTTGCAGTAAAAAACAAAAAACAAAAACAAAAACCAAAAATATATATATATATATATATATATATATATATATATATATATATATATATATATATATATATATATATATATATATATATATATATATGAAGAAAAAAAAAAGTTTCTTCTGTAGTTTTTTTTCATCAAAAAAAAAAAATGTTCAGCTACTGTATACAAGCTTCACAGTGCAACACTACTGCTGTTACATTGTTATAAAGAAAGGTTTACATCGCTCTGGTTTGATGACTGTGCCACTTCAATCAAGCACCATATGCAATTTCACTTTGTTTCTTGCAGAATTAATATTTGATGCTCGCTCTAAGACACAGCAAGGAAGCAAGTGTGAAATTGATTTCTTTTTCTTCCCTTTTGGAGCTTGTGTAAAGCAGAATATCTAAATAAATCAGTTTTCTCTTGCTCTTCAGTTCTCTTGTACAGATGTGTTAAAAAAACAAAATAAGAAATTTTATTGCTCATTAATATTCCTAATAATAATAATATCAAATAGTATTTGTATGTGAATTGCCCATTAGGATTCAGTTCATTTTACAAAAACATTAGGATAAAACATAAAATCATATACAGTTTTAATTGTGGGTAATGTAGGGCATACGTAGGTAAGTAATGTAATTGTAGGTGGGATTGTAAAATTTACCATGAATATCTTATTGTACTATAATAAGACTTTAAAGTACAGAGTAAACTCTGTATACGCTGAAATCCTGACCTCTGAGAGGAGCAGGCTGCCTCAGTACAGGGTATAGTCTCCTTCCTGCGTCCACATTCGCACTGCATTGCCACCTAGAGGACAAAACAGACTATAGTGTGACTACTGTGATTATTAAGAGTGCATTTTAGTGCAAATTAGTGATCAGAAAAAAAAAAAATGTGTAAAGGTCGATTCTTTTTATTTTTTACTCATTTGAGCCTTCTACTTTGATCGTTACCAAAAACACATTATTAATGATCCAACATAAAAGATAACGTGGAAAGAGGTTAATACCCTGGCAGTGCAGGTAGAGTGGGGGCAGGGGGTGCCAGGGTGGCATGGAGCGTTACAGGGGTGCCCACACTCGGATCTAGGGTGTGGGCAAGGCTGCTTACAGTCTCCTTCAGTTTGGCACTCTCCACGATGGCATATTCTTTTGCAGTGGTGAAAGCCACAGGACAACAATTTATTACAGACCAGACCACATGAGATCTCCTGGAGGTGACATGGGATATTACTTCTTTGCTGGAGAGGAAACAACAGAGCAGAAAAAAGAGGGAAAGAATAATGACTGATGTCTTCTTTTTGCTTTGCCACTATAGAGCATTTAAAAATGCTAGTCATAGTGATGAGACTAAAAGTATTGTATTGTGTCTTGAACAGACATCTTGGAGCTGGCTGTATTGTGCATTGAACTGCTTTGTCATTTAAGCATGCATAATTAGAATTCTGTGCTACCTCGTGGTTGCCCATGCACCACTTCTTGGTGAGGTAGGTACAGGGAGGGCATTTCTCCTCGCTGTGACAGGAGTGCATAACTGTAAAAAAGAATTTAATTAAATACATGTACAATCAGGTGGCAAAAGAAAAGAATAGACATTTGTTCTCAATTCTCCTATGTAAGGTCTTTCCAGTGCTCATCTGTATACTCTGCTCAAAATCCTCTTCACCTTGATAGAATACTCAAAAGACCGGATTACAAAATCCTACAATTCATGCTAACACGGTCGTTCTTGAACAACATAACATTTTTTTGTCTAAGGAAATTCAGTATTTGAGCCCTTTCCATAAATCAGCATAACTGTATTGTGTAGGTACTTTACATTTTTTGCCTAAGAGTTGCTGATTTCTATGTTTTGTTTTGACCAGGACACAAAACATCAATGGAAAAAAGGTAAATCAAGAAAAGCTTACTCTTTAAGAATATATTGCAGACACCTGGTCATTAGTACTTTTTGAGCATCACATTTCAAATTTAGTCCCAATTTGATCTTATAAAGTCCCTTCACTCTTCTGAGATGATGTTTATTTAGATTTTGTAATGTGCTTGTGGACATTTGTGTTCCTCAGCCACAAGGGTGTATGTAAAGTCCGGTACTGATGTAGGTGAGGAGGCCTGGGGTGCAGTGTTTTAATTAATCCCAAAGGTGTTTAGGGATGAGATCAGAGCTCTATAGCAGGCCACTTAAGATTTTCCTCTTCAAACCATGTAAACTATATCTTAATGGAGTTCGCTTTGTGCATCACATGCTAAAACTGGTTCAAGTAAGCGCAAAATTTTATTATACCGCATCCAAACACATCCTATACAATTGTGTGCCTCTGGCTTTGTGGTAACAGTTTGGAGAAGAACCAAATATTGCAGGAAAGGTCAGGTGTCTTAATACTTGTCCATATAGTGCATTTCCTTCATCTTTAAATAATACATTCAGCAAAACAAAAGACTGAATGAGTGAGCCCTCCAATAATGTTTGATCACTGAACAGCAGTCAGTGTGACAAGGGTACCTGGGTGATCACAGTCATGCTGGCGTGTGCAGGGGTTTTTGCACTCTGGAGGTTTGGTACCACAGGGGATGGGTGGGAACATCACAGTTTCACCACAGTAGCAGGCCAGCTCATCAAAACCTATACAAAGTAAGCAAATATCATGGCTGCCTTTTCTTGTACCCAAAATAGCTTCATGTTTGAACAGGGAGGAAATTGCTTATAGAATGTGTATCAGTAAGGACTCACTGGTTTGCCAGCAGGGCTGGCAGTTTCCTCTGTGACACACCTCCTGACACCGGTGGAGGCCACAATTGAGCTTGTAGCCACAGATAATTGTGCATTTATGCTCAGTGTCCTAAATTGAAAAAAAAAAAGAATGAATCTGCTGCTGTTAAATGTTGTCAAATTGAACTGATTTAGAAGTTACCTACCACACAGCATATCTCTCCACACTTGTGTCTGCCACACGAGCGCTTCTTGTTGCAACGTCTCTCACAGGTAAACAGCAACTCGTCTAGGAAACATTCATATTTTAGGATCATTGAGTAAAATGACTAAATGTTCATTTTATAGACTGACTGCAATTCAGATGATTATACCAGAAACACATCCATTCCTCACCTTCACTATGGATCAAAGCACATGGTACCTCCTGCAAAAGGGAAAATATGGCAGAATTATAGTATTTCCAGCTCTAGTAAGTACATTAAAATGCATTTAGGCATTAGCTGAAAGACTAACCTTGGTTTTAATGCCACATTTGCACTTAATGGTGGAGGTGAGAGCACACGGACCACATTTGTCTTCATGGCAAAGTTTATCACACAGATGAATAGTGTCTGTAAGGGTTCGGGTTAAAAGGAGACAAGGAAGAAAATAAAATAAAAAAGAATTTCCAACTACAATTGAAAACTATTAAATGAGAACAATGACCGTTGTATCCAGCATCTCGTCGATACGATATTTCTCTTGTATAGCACTTTAAGCAGAATGGGTACAATACTCGTCATTAGAAACTAATATTCTGCACTGGATAATCATGTTTTAAACTCGTTTTATATATAATCTCATTAAATACTACTAAGAATTACAATGATCTGAAAATATGATTTATAGTTGGGGGAAGAGATGCAAAACACAACCTGCTTTTTATTAAAGCAGTTTATTATTATTATTAGTAACATTTGTGAATTTTATTTGATTTTATTAAATTCATTAAATACAATTAAATAAATGGAAAAATAAAATTAGTTTACATTTGTTAGACTCCATTTGTTTTACATTTAATGTTTAATTTTCTAAAAGATTGAATCTACTTAACTGTTCTACTTATTTCAGAATACTTTAACAAATGTCTTCATTCCTTCCACCTTTTATTCCTTTACTCCCTCCATATGTGGAAAATTAAGAAAAATTCTTTTGAAAGAGAAACTAAATATCATCTTAAATACATAAAACGCTAAAGAATCCATTAAAGATCCTAAAGGTTTTTTATAGCCACTTCCTAGCTAACTATTTTTTTTCAATTTTTATACCCCTGGCAAGTTTAATAATAAAAAATGCATTCAAAGTGTGAGGTGGAGACCACACCTACACACACACACACACACACACCTACACACACACACACCCCCTACCTACCTACGTCACCGCAAGGCAGGGGCTTGCTGCACATCTTTCCACAAGATGGAATAGGGTCAGTGCAACACCGTCTCTCTGGATAGCCCAGCTCCAGGAGTTTAGCTATGGCTGTCTGTCCACAGGGGCAGCGACACACCAGAATGGGCAAGCGAGGACATGGCTGGCACCTGCCTGGGTGGCACACCTGCTGGCAGTGGTGGGCTTGGCATTCCAGAATCCTGGAGAAAAGGTGATCTTTAAATTATTTTTTTCCTCAAAACAGCTACTTTCAAAATACACTTTATCTTCTCACAGATCTTTAATTGTATATATTAAAAGCAAAAGAGGAGCACATTAACAAAAATGGAAACTGACTTGCCACATGGCTTGTTGCAGGAGAAATATCCAAATCCGTCGAAGCTAGCCGAATCGGTACCACATGCCTCCTCCCTTTGCATCGCCCCGCAGTAACACACTACATAACACACAGAGAAAACAAAAATGGCTCCAGCAGCACATGAACTATGACACACAAATGCTGGTGCTAGTTTTAGAAATGAATTAAAGATTCAGTGGTTTGTTTCATAATTAAAAAAAATGTGGAAAAAGAGGTTTGTAGACACCTAATTATAAAATCCCTAAGACACAAAGCCACAAAGTTGTAAGACTACTATTGTGCAGAACTGTATGCTGCAGCAAAAACTCATATCCCAGCAACATGATGCCGTTTCCTTAACACATGTTTTTCTATAATAGGCGTAGCAAAATTCAAGTGGTCTACACAAACCCTTACACTGACCCAAATGAACACCTTGAGAATGATCAAATACTGGCTGCACCCCAGGTCTCTTAACCCAACCTCACTAAAGCTCTTCGGAAGAATGAGTACAAATACCCACAGAAATGCTCTTCTAGTGAGTACACTTACCCTGCTGGACCTGGAGCTGGCAGGGCTGACAAAGGCCCTGGTGACAAATCTGTGTACAGTGGTGCTTCTTGCAGTTTAACTGAGCGCCACATTCCTGGTCACAGCACAAAGCTCCTGTCTGACTGCAGCGCACTTGCTTACTACACACACAGAAAAACACTCAGAGGAGGTACGACGTATATGATTGTTCGGTGACAGATTGCTTGACATGTATTACCTGATTCTTCCACAAACACAAGATTTGGTGGTAAATGCTGGACACTGTGGACAAGGGCCTGGGTGGCATAAACTGCACAGAAGGAAACTCGGATTACTCATCAGCAGTATTACAGTTTCAAGTAACCCTATATTATACTCTTGCTTCATGTAGATAATTATTAATGCAGCACTGATTTGAGTTCATGTCTTTAAGTGGGCTTCAGTAAATTATCGGATAATCTGCTGGAAGTAAACATAAAAGTTACATGTTGCAGCGGTGATTGCAGTCTCCACTACTCCTCTTCTTCCCACATACTTCACCACAGCTGTGTGGAATCTCTCTGTGCTGATACTCCGGATTGGTCACCTTCCCTGAAAAGTCAAACAGCGACAGGAAACGATGGGTACTCCTTAAAAATGATGCTTAAACACCCAAAATATAAAGATGGTTATAGAAGCCGCTTCCTACCACAGAAACAGATGTAAGACGTTGGAAATTTTAACGCCACATTTTGGCAAGCAGGACAACGCCAGCCTTTGCCAGTCTCTGTAAAACAAACATTTTATTTTACAGCATGTTTATTATCAGTGGTAGACAAATATTCGATCATAGCTAAAGATGCTTTTCCCCCCTGTATGTGAATACTGTACCGTCTGCCTGTGAGGCAGGGGAACGAGCCCATTTCTTGATGCAGTTCAGGTGGAAGACGTGGAAGCAGCTCTGACAGCTCCAAACGGGAGCCATGACACGAATCACATCACAGCACACCATGCACTCGTACTTCTCTTCAGTCAATTGCTCAATGAGGCACCCTGAATACACATACACCAAATATTCTGATATTATAATTGTTATGGCAGAAAAAAAATTGCACACAAGTGTTCTACAAAGGAAAGATTTACAGAGGAGAATTGATTGGTATTTAGCTAAATTAAATGACAAGGAACAATACAGGAAATATGAATAAGCCCACCTAGACAAGTACAGTTTAATCTAGATTCCACTGCCACAGCTACAAATAATTGCTCAGAATGTGTAAAATAAAAAAATTTAAACTTCACCAGTTTGGGTCTCTTTGTTCTTGGGTGGCTCTACACGTTTCACTGGCCCAGTCCTCCTCTCAGTATGCCCTCCTCTCTTTTGTCCTTGCTCTTGAAATTGGGGTTTCCTCCACTGGTCTTTTCCACTTGCTCCACCTCTCCGGTTAGGCTCCTCTTTGCTTCCTCTGGCCTTGTCTTCTCTTGGTTTCTCCTTGTCCATATCCACTTGTGGTGGATCTCTCTCTCTCCAGTTCCCTTGGCTGCTAGCATGAGAGGCAGGCCCCTTCTTCCTTGGGTAACCTTGTCTTTCTCCTCCTCCTCCTCCTGCTCTAAATCCTCTGTTGTTCCTGTGCCCATGTTCTAGTTCAGTGGGCACTACACTGGCTATATAATCGACCTCTGCTGCAGGATTGTCCTGATTGCCCTCTTTATGTCTGGGTAATGGCTTTCTTGCATCTCTGCCTCTCCTGGGCATTGGTGGCCAGGTTTCTCTGGGTTCATGTTGGAACTTGCCCATGTAGGATTCTTCAGGGTTTTTTTGCTGATCCTCCACCTCCGTGGATCTGTACGCAGGTGAGGTCATTGGTTGCTGGCCAACATATGCGCCATTATCCTGGACTGTGGAGCCATTATCACCTTTAGTTCTTGGCCATCTTGGACCATGGAACCAACGCTCACCATTACCCCGACCTCCCCTCCCTCCTCTCCCTCTTCCCCTCCCTCCCCTTGTTTCACATCTGGTAGATGAGTTGTTGTGTGGTGTGTCTGCAGCTGCATGGTCAGAGAAATCATTCTGCTCTTCTGGATATGTGGCTTGATTTAAATGTCCTGAACTTGCATGCGCTCTACCTTGACCTCCACGCTTTCGATTGTGGCCTGACCGTGGATGACCCCTTCGGGACGCTGACTGGCTGGGCCTCGTGGATGCATAATCAGGATTATCTTTGCCTGGTAACAATGGGGAATAATGATCAGTATAGTTGCCAATCATATAATTCACTAACTGTCAATTCAAATGGTTCATAACAGATTCTAGCATTAAACAATATTTCCATATAAATGTTGCTGATTATCAGTTTCACACTGAATAGTCAATGATCACCACTGTTCATAAGAAGCATAAAATGACTGCTATTGTTCAATCACTACTAATTCACTTTGTTCCTCAGTGATCTTTTTAGCTGTATATATTTAAATTAGTAAAAGTCTACATTCTTGACATAAATTCTAATATTATTTAAATGATTTGGGAATCCATGACCAAAGATGATTTTAAAATATGTAAAGTACTAGTCTAAATTCTTAGACACACCTTCTCCTTCAGTGTTTAACATTGTACATCAATACTGAAGACATAAAAAAAAAATCTCAAATTGGCTCATCAACCAAAGGATATATATTTATATGTTTTTTTTTAGGGGTGTAAAGGTACACAAAATACCTTGGTTTCAAGTCTCAGTCAATTTTAGATAAAATGCCTGCTTGGTTAAACTATATTTAAATTCATATTTTATAAAAAAATAAATATATACAAATAAAACAGAGTAAATCAAATTATGCAATACACTATTATATTGATTATATCTATCTATCTAAAAAATATTTAATCACATGATTGTCATGAGTTAACTCGGATTAATCGCAACTTAATTGCACATCATCTGTTCTAAATATTCCTTAAATTCATAATTAAAAAGTTTTAATACTCTAATCAAAATGGGCATGGACAAATATAGATGCTTTATTCAAATGTATGTGTATTATTAGTGAAACCACACTCAACATAGAACATGAGGACAAAATGTTCTTTTAAACGTTTAAATGTAATTATGTTTTTTTAAATTATGTAAATCATCGAGACACCAAACAGCAGCTTTGCTATGTTTCCACACGGACAGTTTTAATTGCTGGATTTTGGGCACATTTTGGACTTGGCATATCAGTAAAACCAATGTTTTGTGATTGAAAATAATTGCTTGTTGTTTTTTTGGTTAAATGAAGCACATCTTGAATAAACGTGTATTGTGTTAAAGGCTTTAATTTCACCTCATATATTTAATTAGATTTCTTAATAAAAATGGTCAACCAGAAAGCTGCATTAATTGCATGTTAATAAAATTAGTGTCATTAAAATTTAGCACAGCCCTAATGCATATATTCTATATATATATATATATATATATATATATATATATATATATATATATATAATATAATAAATATATATTTTTTACAGTTCTGATTAACTTGTTAGTGTTTTAATGATATTCTTCCAACTTTCATAAATGTAAGCAGTTCATGATCATAAAAGATCAATACGTCAGAATGAATCTGCAAATGATCATATGACGTCATCTCGGGACCTTTTACCTTTTTATAGCTACCTTCCCCTTAAAGGTTAATCAGTTAGATTGTTGCTTGTGGCTAAAGTACACTGGTCAGGGTAAAACCTGAATAATTTACACAACAGGCTGCTCCTTTTACACACTATAACAAGCCAGAATGTATTATATCCACCTCATTAATACAAATATTAAACTTTTATTCATCCGATTCACACTGAGTGTGTATCAGCATCAGATCTAACACAAACCCTGCTGTACGCCGGACAGGGAATAAGTTAGCTAACACACTAAATAACCAACCAGCTAATTGAATTTATTTTAGCGGTTTATGTGTGGGAGCTAGTTTAGTGTGACAGAGGGTAAGCAGCTAACACGCGAGACCCACACCGCCAGACAGAGTAGCCGGTTAACCTGCTAGCTACATACACTATTAGCAAGCTAAGCGCCTCACTGTTAGCATCACAACAAACTAGCATGCTGAAAATAGCGGACAAAGTTAACGGATTAGTTAGATATTTACCTGTCTCTGAGGTTTCAGCCATTCGGATACATGAAAAGAAAACAAAGATATTTGTTCTCTAAATATTTCTGCGGCGTCTCCTCTACCGGCTGTCAAACGCAAATGAAGTGCCTGTCGCTAGCTAACAGTAAACAGGGCTAAAAGTCATTCGCTAGGCGCGTTCAACCAATCAGAGAAGACGACGGAGCTCGCAGCCGTTACGTCATCACCCCAGGAGAAGACCTCGAGGAACTCTTTCCAAAAGTTCTTGGAACTTCCTAAAGGGGTTCCATAATTCCCTTTATCATTCTGTTCAAAGTTTATTTTATTATTTCTGCCCTTGTTTTGATTGTCATTATTAAATATGATTTCTATATTTTCTATGTCTATAATGCACTGACTGCCTTAACAAACTCTCTATACTGCATTGACAATGTAAACTCTTGAGAGAGAGAAGATAAACGGTATTTTGATTCCTCTGTATGTCTCCACATATAGTGGTGTTGACAAATCAAAACCTTGAACCTTGAATTTTACAATATCAATTTTTACATATTTACATCTAATCTATTAGTGGTGGACAGTAACAAAGTAAATGTAATTCTATACTGTACATAAGGAGCCTTTTCGTGTATCTGTACTTTACTGAAGTATTTCCATTTGGGAGATTTTAACTTTGACTTTTAATTTAGACTTTGACTTTAATACTACATTTCAGTCATCCTCATTTTGCGATATCATTCGTGCCTTTTTTATTTATGTGTTTATAAAAATTTAACTGGTCAAGCATGTAGCAATCCACCAATCAGGACAGATCGAGGGCTCTTGCTTAAGTCAAGTCAAGTCAAGTCAAGTCAAGTTTATTTCTATAGCACTTTTCACAACAGACATTGTCTCAAAGCAGCTTTACAGAATTAAACAGTTAAGGTGAATACTGTGTGTTTATCCCTGATGAGCAGCCATGGGTGACAGTGGCAAGGAAAAACTCCCTTAGATGTTATGAGGAAGAAACCTTGAGAGGAACCATCCTCATTTGGGTGACATCAAGACTGTGTTTATAAATCTTAAAACAATACAGAACACTGGAGAGTGAGAACTAACATGAGCACTGAAGTGTTAGACTATGAGTAATGATCTTTCTATAGTCTTTTACAATCATCTGTGGTTATAAAACTAGGAGCTACTGAGCAACTCATAAAATAGCTCAACATTCGCGATCGTCATAGATCATATGTGTCAAACTTAAGGCCCGTGGGCCACATCTGGCCCGATGTACAATTATATCCGGCCCGCAAGGTAATTTTATATAGATCTATTATTATTGTTATTAATGGCCCGGTAATATGAAGCGCTGATAACCCACAAACTACAGATCCCATAATGCAGCGCTTCAGCTGCCTTACCGAACGCTAGGCCACCTGGGAACATTCCAGCATCAATCAAGTCGAGCTGCTGTTGATGTATTTAACCCTATTGTATAGTTATTGTGAAGCCTCTCACAATGGCAAAGAGAAAAGCTGATTCTGAAAACAGAGCCTTTCAAAACCGATGGGATTCTGAGTTTATGTTTACTGACACTGCCGGTAAACACATGTGTCTTATATGTGGAGCGAATGTGGCTGTAATTAAGGAATTGAATTTAAGACAGCACTATGAGACAAAACATCAGGAGAAGCTGAAAACCTGAATGCAGAGCAGAAGATACAGAAAGTAGAAGAGTTAAAGAAGAATCTGACATTTCAGCAGACGTTTTTCACCAGAGCATGGAAGATGTGAAGATGCTGTGAAAGCAAGTTTTATTGTGGCAGAGGAGAAATCAAAGGAAAATCAGCCCGGCCATTTACCAAGGGAGAGTTTCTGAAGGAGATTAGGAGATATTTTTATGAAGAGCAAAATATTAAATAAAGTTTACGTTTATATTTTTTAATGGAATAAGAGCAAAGAAATCTTACTGTTTTGATTTGTTTTTATGTTAATGTTTACTTAAATGCACAAGGTTTTTTTTCGCAGCATGTTCATATTTCTAAATTGTATAATTTTGACAGGATACATTTTTATGGAGAGCAAAGTATTTTAGGTTATTTAAAGCTGAAGTTTATTTATTTTTTATTCATATTTATGTTAAAAAAAACATTAAGTTTTAGTGTGTTTATCCTGTTTGGCCCGTGACCTAAAGTGTGCTTTAAGTTTTGGCCCCCTGTGGAATTGAGTTTGACACCCCTGATCTACAGGGAAATAAATTTGATCAGTCACACCATGAAGTTATGGGAAAGAGAAGTGGAAGCCAGGCTGAGAGAAGATGTGACCATCTGTGAGCAACAGTATGGTTTCATTCTGAGGAAGAGCACCACAGATGCATTATTTGCTTTGAGAATGTTGATGGAGAAGTATCGAGAAGGTAGGAAGCCGACAGAGGAGTTGTCGTATTGTATAAGGAAGTCAGGTGTGTCAGAGAAGTATGTGAGGGTGGTGCAGGACATGTATGAGGACAGTGTGACAGCATTAAAGTTTGCAGTAAGAACGACAAACTGGTTCAAGGTGGAGGTGGGACTGCATCTAGGATCGGCTCTGAGTCCTTTCCTGTTTGCATTGGTGACGGACAGGTTGACGGACGAGGTCAGACAGGAGTCTCCATTGACTATGATGTTTGCAGATGATATTGTTATTTGTGGTGAGAGTAGGGAGCAGGTTGAGAAGAGCCTGAAGAGGTGGAGGTACGTGCTGGAGAGAAGGGGAATAAAAGTCAGTAGGAGTAAGACAGAGTACATGTGTGTGAATTAGAGGGAGGACAGTGGAGTGATGTGGTTGCAAGGAGAAGAGGTGGAGAAGGTGGAGGAGTTCAGGTACCTGGGTTCAGCAGAGCAAAGTAATAAAGAGTGTTAGACAAGTGAAGAAAAGAGTGCAGGCAGGGTGGAGTGGGTGGAGATGAGTGGCAGGAGTGATTAATGATAGAAGGGGATCTGCAAGGTGAAAGGGAAAGTTTATAGGACTGTGGTGAGACCTGCAATGTTGTATGGTTTAGAGACAGTGGCATTGAGTAAAAGACAGGAGGTGGAGCTGGAGGTAGCAGAGCTGAAGATGTTGAGGTTTTTGTTGGGAGTGATGAGGATGGACAGGATTAGAAATGAGTTTATTAGAGGGACAGCACATGTAGGATGTCTTGGAGACAATGTGAGGGAGGCGAGATTGAGATGGTTTGGACATGTGCAGAGAAGGGACATGGGGTATATCGGTAGAAGAATGCTGAGGATGAAGCCACTAGGAAGAAGGAAAAGAGGAAGACCAAGGAGGAGCTTTATGGATGTGGTGAGGGAAGACATGCAGGTAGTTTGTGTGAAAGAGGCAGATGTAAAGGACAGGGGGGTATGGTGTCTGATGATCTGCTGTGGTGACCCCTAATGGGAGCAGCCGAAAGAAGAAGAAGAAGATTTGAAATCGTTGAAAATAAGGTTTTGGGCTCATTATAATTTTAATACCAATCAGTGTTTGACTCATTAATATCATTCTATTAATAGATTGTTGTCCTGAGAGTAACATTAAAGTCTTTTCACATAAACTGAGTTGATTATGCAAGAGTCTTGTGACAAAAATTGTAATAAGGCAATATAGTAATAATAAATCATAGTACTTTGGATACTTAAGTGCATCTGAAGGCAAACACTTTTGTACTTTTACTCAACTAAAGGGGAGCATTTACTTTTGTAGTTTTTTTGTACCACTACTTTAACTCAAGTACATTGTGTTTGAACTTCATGAACCCCACTGTACATTATACAGACAAAATTATGGGACACTACATTTTCCAGAGATATGTGGTTCTTCATCAGTCTGTTACTACAAAGATTAAAGGCACACAATTATATGAAATGTATTTGGATGTGGTATCATTTAATTTTTCACATGAACCAAGAGACCCAAACCTTTGGAGCATGACAACGCCCCTGAGCACAAAGCGAGCTCAATTAATATATGGTTTACATGGGTTTGAGTAAAAGATCTTTTGTGGCATGCTATAGAGCTCTTTGCTCCTCAACCTTATTGAACACTGTTAGATTATATCATGCCCAAACTTCAATAGGATAAATTTAATAAGATAGATAACTGATGTGATATACAATTCTTGTCCTAGTTGATGTCAGACAAGAAACACACAGCACATATTATTGCACATATGTTCTCAAATCATGAGTTAAACTTATTGCTCATTTGGTCAAAAGAACAAGACAGGAAAACCAGAGATGTGTTGGCCTAATGCTCTTGTT
The DNA here is from genome assembly GCF_014805685.1 of Silurus meridionalis. NCBI lineage: Eukaryota > Metazoa > Chordata > Actinopteri > Siluriformes > Siluridae > Silurus > Silurus meridionalis. The sequence goes on from NC_060889.1 coordinate 10,538,648, forward strand.
GCCAAATACGCACAAATTTGCACAACCTCGCTCCAAAATCTACTGGAACATCTTCCCAGAATAGTGGAGGTTTTGATAACAGCAAATGTACAAAAAGCATGTAGGAATCCTATAGTCAGGCATCCACGAAATGTTGTTCATATAGTTTACTTGATTGTCTTTATTCAATTGCTTTTGTCATTGGATTTGAATGGTTGCAGAGAGAGAAAGAGAGAGTTCAATAGTTCACAAACAAAAAAAGAGTGCTTCAACAATTTTACAAAAAGCCTTTTACACATGAGTGCAATTGAATTTTTAAAGCTATGGATTGTTCTTTTGGAAATAGTTTGGCAAACACAGCAAAACCTTCAAATAGGTTGAAAGTAAAAAAAAAAAAAAGGTGTTCCCACCCCCCTTTGTCTTCCTCTTCCGGATATTCTCTCTAATTAATATTAAAACCCAGCACAATTATTATCATGTCCCATTCAGTAATAATGACTAGAAAATTATAAAAAATATTGGCTTGGATCTGAGTATGTTTTCCTCACATCTCAATGCCACGCCCTGTGTTTGTAGTTTGCCTGCTCTCTATCTGCTTTTCTCTGCACACATTTGCACACATGTAGTTTAATGTGTAGGTTTGCTTATGTCTTAGTTGTGTGTCGCCTCTTATACATGTATGTACGTTCGCATAAGTTTTATGTAGCACCTTGGTCCTGGCGCAACAATGTTTTAATCCACTGTGTACTGCACTAAACTGTATATAGATGAAATGCGATCAAAAGCCACTTGATGTGATTTGGCATTGTTTCTTCCAGGAACTGTTTTTTTTCTCCAGTCCAAACACATGCATTGTGGGTTGAGTGGCGTTTAGTCCATAATGGGTGTGCAATTGTGCCCTGTGATTATTTGACATCCCATCCAAGGTGTCCCCTGTCTTTTTTTAGGTTTGATAAGCTTTACCTGTGAGAGAAGTCTGGACTGATCTTATTACTCTGCTGTAGAAATAAGTGAATGAAACCTTTAAACTTGTATGACGTGAAAATTCTAGAAAGAAGTACATTTAATGAATTTTATGCTGGATTTGAAAAACTTTTAAACTCATTATTGACACAAATTGTCTGCATTTAATGGCTAACCAGTATAAAGTCTGACTTTCTTTTTACGAAAAACTTGGCACATGCACCACTGTGAAATTCTTTCCTCACAAATCTTAGAAATGTTGGGAAGCTGGGGTCACAGCCCTGAGAGCACAGAGGGTTAAGGGCCTTGCTGAAGAGCCCAAAATAGTCAGCTTAGCAATCACCAGGGCTTGAACCCTCAACCTTCTGATGAGTAACCCAGAGTTTGAACCACGGAGCTACCACTTCCCCCACCCCATGCTCTGAAAAAACACAGATGGCATGGAATTGGTAAAAAGGATGCTGCAGCTTGGTGTATCATTTTCCAAAAGCTCCATCTGGAAAAAATTAGTTGTAAAGAAAATAATGATTACTGACTTGTTAGTTTGACCTCAGCCTTGGTAAAGTGCTTGGAGAGAAAGAGAGAGTTCAATAGTTCACAAACAAAAAGAGTGCTTCAACAATTTTACAAAAAGCCTTTTACACATGAGTGCAATTGAATTTTTAAAGCTATGGATTGTTCTTTTGGAAATAGTTTGGCAAACACAGCAAAACCTTCAAATAGGTTGAAAGTAAAAAAAAAAAAAAAAAGGTGTTCCCACCCCTTTGTCTTCCTCTTCCGGATATTCTCTCTAATTAATATTAAAACCCAGCACAATTATTATCATGTCCCATTCAGTAATAATGACTAGAAAATTATAAAAAATATTGGCTTGGATCTGAGTATGTTTTCCTCACATCTCAATGCCACGCCCTGTGTTTGTAGTTTGCCTGCTCTCTATCTGCTTTTCTCTGCACACATTTGCACACATGTAGTTTAATGTGTAGGTTTGCTTATGTCTTAGTTGTGTGTCGCCTTATACATGTATGTACGTTCGCATAAGTTTTATGTAGCACCTTGGTCCTGGCGCAACAATGTTTTAATCCACTGTGTACTGCACTAAACTGTATATAGATGAAATGCGATCAAAAGCCACTTGATGTGATTTGGCATTGTTTCTTCCAGGAACTGTTTTTTTTCTCCAGTCCAAACACATGCATTGTGGGTTGAGTGGCGTTAGTCCATAATGGTGTGCAATTGTGCCCTGTGATTATTTGACATCCCATCCAAGGTGTCCCCTGTCTTTTTTTAGGTTTGATAAGCTTTACCTGTGAGAGAAGTCTGGACTGATCTTATTACTCTGCTGTAGAAATAAGTGAATGAAACCTTTAAACTTGTATGACGTGAAAATTCTAGAAAGAAGTACATTTAATGAATTTTATGCTGGATTTGAAAAACTTTTAAACTCATTATTGACACAAATTGTCTGCATTTAATGGCTAACCAGTATAAAGTCTGACTTTCTTTTTACGAAAAACTTGGCACATGCACCACTGTGAAATTCTTTCCTCACAAATCTTAGAAATGTTGGGAAGCTGGGGTCACAGCCCTGAGAGCACAGAGGGTTAAGGGCCTTGCTGAAGAGCCCAAAATAGTCAGCTTAGCAATCACCAGGGCTTGAACCCTCAACCTTCTGATGAGTAACCCAGAATTTGAACCACGGAGCTACCACTTCCCCCACCCCATGCTCTGAAAAAACACAGATGGCATGGAATTGGTAAAAACGGTGCTGCAGCTTGGTGTATCATTTTCCAAAAGCTCCATCTGGAAAAAATTAGTTGTAAAGAAAATAATGATTACTGACTTGTTAGTTTGACCTCAGCCTTGGTAAAGTGCTTGGAGAGAAAGTCTGACTTCAGTTTGCATATATAATTGTCTTAATTGTAAAGTGACTACAAGCTAATAAAAATAAGTGCTAATAGAGCATGTACTTGTAAACTATTGCAGAGACTATTTCATCTAATGAAACCTGTGCTGAACCTGAATTTAATGCCCAAGGACAGTAATCTATAAAGGTGCTATTCTAATATATAGAGTTTTGTGGAATAGTGAAAGAAAATCTAATTTAGTATTTCCAAGAAGACAGAGCAGGATTTTTGGCTCTAGAAGGAATTGTTGAATGCAGGATTATTTATAACTAAATCCTATCTGGAAGAAGCTTAGATTTTCTTTGAAGTCATCATTTTTTGTTTTATATAATGCTATCCTGGAGTGCCTTGTAACTCTGTTTGAAAATCTGACAGATTTGTTGAAGAATGGATTTGCTAGAGTTGACAGGTCATGCTTGGAAGATCACAGGAGTTATGTAACCCTCTTTATTTCATTTATGGTTAGTCTGTAATAAGATAAGCAGAAGTCAGATTTCTGATTTAGCTCATGTTCTATACTCGGAGTACCAGATTCTTTCTCTGGGTAGGAGATTTATAATAGTGATGTATATATTAACCTGGTACAAAAATCCTTTTGTGTCTGCTGAACCCTGTATGACCAAAGAATGAATGATGTAAGGTAATTTATGTGTACTGGGATGACTGGGATGTGTAATGTGCAAATTCCTTGTTTCATATGAATCCTTTTACAAACCAAATATATGTATTTCAACTCAAACTCTGAAAATGTAATTCTCAAAAGTGAGACATTTTCACAGCTTAACCCACATTATATTTTTATTTAGAACATTCACTACAGGTACAAAAGTATTGGGACACCTGACTTTTTCAGCTATATGTGATTCTTCCTCAAACAGTTACAACAAAGTTGGAGGCACACAATATATAAAATCTCCATTTTTTCCTCAATAAGAATTATGCATTTATATATTTTTTTTATAATAATTAACAAGTCTATCTTTAACTTTTAACTGAAGTAAAAGAGTGAAAACACAAACTCACTGAAGATTACATAATATGTGAGTGAGAAAATAAAACCAGAGATGCAAATAGAGATACACAGTAACTAAGACTAATTAAAAACTTGTAGTAACAATCCGTTCATTTGAATCCATATATTTGTTTAAAAGCCAAAAATAAAATAAAATAAAATAAAATAAAATCATATAAAAGCAGATTCCAATACCATGGAATCTGCTTTTATATGATTTTATTTAGCAGCCTCTGGACCATTAAAAGAGAAGAATTAAGTGTATCAGAATTATAAGCAATAAACTTTTAAAAATATTTGATTTGTTGATTTGTACCTTCATCAGCTTCACCTCATTGATGTCCAGTTCATGGTTGGCACTTCTAGTCTTTCCAAATTTGTTAATACATTTGGCAACATTTTCATGTGTTTGCAATGTTTTTTGTTAACGTCCCTCCCAAGCATGTCACTGCTTCCTGGTGCAGCCACGAGATCAAGTTGAGTTTCTTTTCTCTTTTGTCAAAAGGCATTTTTAAAGGCTACCTATAAGAAATATCAAATATATAAACTAGGTATAAACCATTTTTAAAGACATTTTGTTTAAGTGTTTATTTACACTATAGGACTTTTGGCACCCCTGTACTACAAGTTACAATATGAAGACAAAATGTAGCTAAGATAGGAACATTTATAATGCTTAACTCTTATTCACATCAGATGTTATGACTGAGAAGATTATGGCAAATATCTAAATTTCTTTTGTTTGGTTCTTTTTTACACTATTTTTGGTTGATTTTTGCGTAATGATTTGGATTGTTGTCTTGTTGTAGGGTATATTTAATGTCCTAAATTTTATATGAAAATGTACTTTATATGTAGATAAATGTAGGAAATTTGTACTGATTTTTCCCACTTTAGATCCCATGAGTGCACATTTTTAGAGTATACAGCAAAGACAAGCCTTGTTTAAACAACTTTATTGAGTTTAAAATGCAATCAAAATGACAGTAGTTATAGAGGAGCACACAGAGTTACAGCATCAACTAGTCCAGCAGCTCTCAAAGAACTGTTATTGGGGGGAAAATCCAGAATTTGAGAGCTGTTAAAAGTAACGTTCTCCTCATCTGTCAAGCATTCATTAATTCACTTTTAAAATCACTCACACACATACAAACCCAGCCACCCACACACACTCAAAGAAAATCAGTAAAATCAGTCCAGTGATTCAGAAAAAAAGTAAAAAAAAAACCCCCAAACTAAAAAAAAAGGCCAACATGTCTTTCTTGAATTCCCATACATCATTTTCTTTATTGAAATGTGATGGTTCTGGTGTACTATTATCTGCATCGGTTTATGATTTGCATCTGTAACATAGTTAATTTTTTCCCCCCTACTTTTCCTCTGTAATTCACACAATCATGTTTCTAACTGAACCTGAGTTTATTATGCAGTTTCAGAAGACATTTGTCTTAATCTGTGCCTGTGTGTGTATGTGTGTGTGTGTGTGTGTGTGTGTGTGTGTGTGAAGGGAAAAAATAAGGAACAGTAGTTGTGATGCAGTGATTATGGGTCTTTGGTCTTTAAAACAGTAAAACATTTGCAACAGGAACAATAATGAATTGCTGTGATTATAGATATGACTGTAGAGCAAGAACCAACTTCTTAAAATTGTAATGACAATCACATAATAGTATTGAAATGATTGAATAATAAAAAAAAAGATTCGAGTTTAGTATTTATTTGTGTCTATGCTACATTAATAGAAATCTATTTCTCTGATCCTATATGGACAATGCATGAATCGCAGGATAAACCTAAAGAATGCTATATGTAGTCTTCATTCCATTAAAAAGACCTCACTCTATTCATATAATAAGAACACAGCTGATAACATTTAAACACTGTTATAGATTTATAGAGTAATTACATATGGACAGATATCAAATATATATTCTCATTTATGTGGTCACGTACACTGGCATGACTATTGCATGTACCGCGTTTAAGCAATTGAACAGGATTTAGTCAGAGCTAGCAGTAGGATGGGAGGAGTTTCTATGGGGAAAAAATGAAACTGTTGGAAAACTATTAAAAAGATATAAAAGAAACAAGAAAATCTTTTTATCTGCTGAAAACCAACCTCTATTTTGACACACACAGGATACAAAAATCCACAAGCGCCTGTCTTGTAACTTTGCGTTAGTAACCCCAGAAAAAAAAATATATATATATATATGTACATTAAAAAAAACTTTTGTGCAAAAAAATAATAAAGTGAGTATGAGTCATAGGCATGGAAAAGTTAAGCAACACTGTTGGATTTAGTGAGCAAACGTTTCCCAATTGTAGCAGACAAATGTAAATGACGATTTGATATGAGTATAACTGCCTTTCAAGCAACGACCCTGCACTAAATTCCTCCAAAACATCAAATAAAACCTGAATAAATGCAACAATAAAAAGCAATAATAATAAAAAAAAAAAAACTTAAAATCCATTGAAAAGATATATAAAGACCAAAACCAATTTTTCTGCTCTGAATTTTAAAACAGTTTTCAAAAAGAGTTTCCTCTTGTGGTGAAAAAAAATAAAAATAAAAAATGCATCTAATAAGAATCCAAATCTATTCCAGTGGGATCAGGGCTTCGGGTGCCGTTTCTAGATCAGCTCTAGAGCTCAGCATACAGTTTGGACAGTTTTAATGATGATCCAGAATCAGACATTTGTCAGTTTTCTCATGACTCATTTGATCATCAATTTTTAGGAATCTGAATCTGTGCTACTAATCATCAGCCAACCGGCTACTGCTCTTGATTTTATATCCACATTGTTGTTTTTATTTCCAGTTTGGACGATCGATGAGAGCGGGGCATTTCAGTTCTTACATGGATGTGTAGTGTGAATGAGAAGGGAGCAGGGCAGTGTATGGGGAACAAGGTCAAAGATTAAGACCTCAGCACTGCTCAGCCTCGATAAAGCCCTCTTTCTCCTGGCCAACGGGCTCAACCTCAGCGTATGCGGGATACCCAGAACCACGGCGGAACTTCATAGCAGGCCACCGGCTCGGTCGTCTCTACAAATCCAACAAAACAAACAAACCAAACAATGTGTTAATCCATGTTATTTGTGTTCTTGTGTTGAATAGGGAAAAACTGAATTCCACTAGAAAGCATTCAAAGCAAACAGTCTATGTACTCAGGTCCAATTCTCTCTGGTTGCAAAAACCAGAAAGATCGCTATAACGCTGATATGATATGCTCCCAACAGCATGCTCATGAATCATGATCCACTGGAATAAACTTTGTCAGGATTATCAATGGCAGAATATGAAGTGCTCACTGGCATTAACAACAAATCATTGGTCAAGAAATGAGCAAGTGGCTTGTTATAGAATATCTTTCCCTTCCATTTCTTTAACTGTTTACGCATTATCCATGGTGTTCCATTCAGTGCTGATGGCTTCAAACAGTTGATCAGTTGTTGAAAAAATTTCCCAAGTTTGAGTGTAAGAGCAAATCTGGACTTCTAGCCTGATGGACTTTTTGGTGGTCTTTGCAGTATGTCACCACGTCCTTTATGTTTTCACTACAGTAAAACCCTATTGTACGAGCAACTTATAGTACGAGCAAACGGAGATACGAGCGACCAAATTTCGAAGGCTGCCGGTTCCCCGCTTTCCGCTGAGGGAAGCATCAGTCATTTAGTTGATGACGGATCACTCGGTCGCGCTCGTTGTTCAGTGCAGCAAAAACGTAACTTTTTTAGTGTTATATCTTAATTTCACTAGAAATCTTGAAAAATGTCTGGGAAAAAGAAAGTAAATAGAATTACCATTGAAACCAAGAAGAAAATAGTGGAAAAGTACGAGAGTGGTGTGCGTCTCACACTCGCAATCAACCACAATCACATGGGTAAGTGTTAAATCATGTTTACAGTACGGTAATTTGTGGTGTATTTGTGTGGTAAAATAGGCTACAAATACTTTTTAAGGGAAGAAATAAGCGATCGAATGAGATCTCGGAACGGAATAAATCACTTTTACATTCAGTCTTATGGGGAAAATTTGTTCGAATGTACAAACAAATAGACCTACGAGCAATTTTCAAGAACGAATTATGCTCGTCCAACGGGGTTTTACTGTATTGTATTTCTCAGGTAGTGCGGCACAATACCATTCTGTGTTTTATAGACATGGGTGATGTGGTTATAAAGATAAATAAATAAATATCACTCAAAATATCACAGCTTTGCAATGCAACAAAAACAATTGTTTCTCACTCCACCCAATTCTGCTGAACCACTAAAACGTTCATTATTCTACCAGAGGTTTCAGGAGTGCCTTGTTTAAATCTTGCACATTTTCTGACCAATGAAACAGCTTGATTTTTTTTATTATTATTTTTTTTTTTACATGTTTTTAAACTTTTACCATGCCACATTTTCTAGCCAATGAGTGCACTTTTTGCAATAGACAAGCAAAACAAACAAAACCCCCAACAAGTTTTCCTATTAATTATCCAAGTCTTGAATACAACTGATTGAAAAAATGCAGTTATAAAATTCAATGTAATGGTTTACACCCCTAGAAATATAGTTTCCTCCAAATAATTTTCCATGTAGAAAAGTTTAACAATTCCCAAATCAAAGAACGCTTAAGAAATTCTTTTTTTTTGTTTAACTTTTTTTTTGCACAAGGGTTTGCCTATTTCTGAAGTAGCAATAAGCAAACCCTTGGATGTAGAGAAGTAGCTTAGTGTAGAGTAGCTTAGTGGTTAAGGCATTGGACTTTGGATCTGAAAGTTGTAAGTTCAAATAATCAACAGCCTGGTAATCAACAGAAACTGAACGCATTTTCTGTTTTCTGTGCAAAAGAAAACAGACCCAGGGGTAAATATACACACAATGAATCAAACAGGGAAGTGAGAATATCTGTGAATAAAAAGACATGTAAACCAATGACAAGAAGGGGGTGGAGACAAACAAAAACAAACAAACATGAAGATGAAATGAGAGTACATAAGTGTGCTAGATCTTGCGTGATTCACTCAGCATTGGGGGAGTTTAATCTCCTACAATTAGGAACTTAATATTTTTTATTGCGTCTACTCAACCTCTTATTAATTGTTTATAGTGTTTGTAATTTGATAATGAAAACTCACAATTAAATTTGTCAAAGTATCCCACACACACACACACACACACACACACACACACACACACACACACACCTCGATGAAGAAGAGGCTGGCAGCTGAACTGGGACGGTGGTAGATGTAAACAGTCACCAGCACCACAGCCACTATGACCAACATCAGCATGAGCATGGCCAGGATCAGGCCTGTGTGAAGATTATGTTTGTTGCTGGTTGATTCCCGCTCCGCCATGCTGTGTGCTGCTTCTGCTAAAAACACAAACAGACACATGAAACATACTTGGAAGCGGTGAAGGCCGGTGTAGTCTATTACACAACAAACATGTTTGCAAATGACCTCATAGAACACAAACACTATATGAGCTGTTCACTATTACTAGTATTAAAACAATGTAATGCAAATGTTTTTCATGTTCAGACACACACCTGATTTCTCACACAATATCTAGTACCTACTTAAGCTGATTAATTTCTGCATAAACTGTGCATTTCTTCTTTCTAACAGAAGGGAGCAGTGTCCATCCATGTAAATTTTCTCTCTTCCTCAACACAACTAGCAGATACATAGTTTTTTTTGGCAATGCTCAAATTATGAGGAAAAGATCAATTTAATGCATCTAATACAAAATTGCTGGCATGTGTCACTGTCTCTGATATGTTTTTAGTACACTCTGTCAACTAATATTTTACAATGGAATGTCCTGATTTTGTTATGTTTATATAATTTGGCCTTGTCCTCTCTGTGATCTTCCTGAATGTAAAATATTATATACAATCCGTTGCATCAAACTATATCGAGGTTTAACGCTTTGCACCATCTAAACCCGTACCTAGAATGGTTGTAAATACAAAACAAGAAATTACTCATAGAAACGCAGGAACATTTGAGGGCTGCACATCTGCTTTATATGAGCACTAATATATATGACAGATGTTAGTGATAAAACCCATGCGCTAAACAGAACAAGTCTCATAACAAGGGCAGCCTACAATCCATCATTGCATTTTCAAAAATATATATAAATATAATATTTAAATATCAAAACAGATCAACCGTGCTACTTTAATGCCCTTACATTTAGCACTCTGTAATATACAGCTAACGTATGTATGTTATTCAAAAGGTACAATAGTTGTTCCCTCATTGTGCCTGTAGGTGGCACTGCGGTTTGTAATGAGTTGTGTTCTTTCAATAAATAAAAAAAAGCTAAATATGCATGCAAATCGGCTGTGTTATTAAATGTGGCTTACCCTTGAATGTATTTTACACTAATGCTAACAACATGTATCCTTCAGACACTGCACAATTTCACCGATATTTATTTATTCACCTTTATGACCACATCACCCATGTCTTAGCTATTCTACATTAGTTCACAATCAAATCCTGCACTGGTTATAAAAAGTACTAGTGACACATAAAGCACAGAACGGCCCCGTGCCACACAACCTGAGAAAACCTTTGGTCTATTACGATCTGCCAAGTCCAGTTAGATCAAAGGGTGCAGTCTATTTGTTGGTATCTTAAATAGTGAAGACTGCCGCAGTGAGCAGACCTCTATTTTATAAAGCCCCACAGTTATGGAACAGAATTCCAATGAGTGTTTCTGGACTCAGTCTCAGTGCTTGTCTAGGTTGAACACATATTTATTCAGTCAAGCCTTGTCTAATAGAGTTTTCTTAGTAAAGAAGAAGATCTGGAGTGATCATGGTCATAGAGTGTTTTGATGAACTGGGATATGTATGCTATTGTCGCCCCCAGTCTTACAAGTTCACTCAGGTTTGTTGACAGTGGAATGGCTGATAGCCTTAAATCCCAGAGCTCATGTCTGTGTTTTCTTCTGAATCTACCTTTTTGGTTATGCCGTCATAGGTAGTCTTGCTGGAGTCTGTACTTGCACTATGATCCTTATCTATTACAATAAGGATACCTAATATTTCATATAAAAAATTTTCTTCTCACCATCGTGTCCCCTTTTACTCTCAGGACCTGCCTGATCCGTCCTGATGTTCTACTTCTGGATTGTAGAAACTAATCAGTGATACTAAAATGTATATTCAGACTCAATTCTGTAAATAGATTTTAAATATAAGCAGCTTTGGGAAAATGCCTTTTGTTAAAAGCCCTATACAAATACAACTGAAATGAATTTGATTCTGAGGTCAGTTTTGTAGTGGATCAACTCAAAATAAACACTTCAGAAAGGTGTATAGTTTGGAGGCCTTAAGGAGACATAGCCTACTTCTCTGATTCATGCATTTTTAAGAGTAAAACCATATAAACTGTAACACAGTATAAATACATCATGAAGAGGTGGCAGCTCTTATCTGTATGCATGTTGTTACAATGTATTTATATGGTGTTAGGGTCATAGCTTGAAGCTGTATTGTAATGGCAGACATGAGATAGATGGAAATTAAAGGTTGTGCCCATTAGGTTATGCCCTCTGGGTGGGACAGACATGATCTCCCTCCCCTGTCAATCACAGTGATGCTAGCCAATTATAAGCATCTGTGAGATCATGTATGTGGAAAAAAATTTGTAGTGCTGCCATCAAAGTGTGTTAGGCTGCGATGTAATCGTCCCAGTGACTTTTAATTCACAAAATAGATTTGTCCATAAATTATATTATAAAGTGTTCAAGAATGAGGATACAGATGTACTAAAACTTTTTTTGTTGTTGTTTTACATATTTACATATGTACACATTTTTACATATGCTTAAGATATGCATATGTTTAAAACTTTTTTTTTCAAAAGTCAAACTTGATAAGATTTCACACAAAACTCAAAAATGGACTGGACAAAATTATTGCCACCTTGTCAAAAATGTAAGAAATGATTGCTTTTCAAGCATGTGATGCTCCTGTAATTTGTATTTAGAAGTTACAAGTAACAGGTGTGGGCAATATATGGAGAAAAAAAAGAAGTGTACAGAGTTGTCTGTGGATTTGAGAGGAAAAATTGTGGAAAAACATGGACAATCTCAAGGCTACAAGTCCATCTCCATCTCCTTAATGTTCCTGTGTCTACTGTGCACAATATCATCAACAGGTTTACAGCCCATGGCTGGACGGAAGAGAACCCTGATTAACTTCCTAACAAATTCAAGCTGATCTGCAGACACAGGGTACAACAGTGTCAGCTCGCACTATCCGTCGCCATCTGAATGAAAAGGGACGCTATGGTAGGAGACCTGGGAGAACGTACTGTAGACAGATGAGACAAATGTAGAGCTTTTTGGTAAAGGACATTATGGCACTGCTTACAGAAAAAGAAATATGGTGGAGGTTCAAAGATGTTTTGCGGTTGCTTTGGTGCTTCTGGCACTGGATGCCTTGACTGTGTGAACCGTATCATGAAATCTGTTGATTACCAAACTGCGTCTCCACCAGAGGTCATAAGTCTTCCAGCAGGACAATGACCCGAAACACACTTCAAAAAGCACTCAGAAATAGTTCCAAACAAAGTGTTTGAGAGTTCTGAAATGGCCAAAAAAGAGTTCAGATCTAAATTCTTTAGAACCCCTGTGGAGAGATCTCAAAACAGAGGTTGGGAGAAGGCATCCTTCAAATCTCAATAACCTAGCAGTTTGCAAAAGAAGAGTGGTTCAAAATTCCAGTAAAGAGTTGTAAGAATCTTATTCATGGTTACGGTAAGTGATTGATTTTAGTTATTTTTTCTAAAAAGGGGTGCCACAAAATATTAAGTTAAGGGTGCCAATAATTTCGTCCAGTAATCTGTGTTGAATTGTATCAAATTTGACTTTTCGTCTGAGTTTTTTGTGTTGTTCCAATGCAAACAACAAAAAAAAACAACAACAATATATGAATACCAACACATTTGCAACTGCAACAATTTTCAAGGGTTGCATTTTCTGACAGAATTGCAAGAGTGCCGATATTTTTGGCCATGACTGTATGTATACAGTTACACTGTAAAAATACACTGTTCAATCTCTCTTTATATAGAAAAGATACAGAACTGAGCCGGTGATGTATCATCGTCATGTTTGTTGTGTGATTATCAATCATTACATATTGAAATGATCTTTGTGCACTGATCTAAAATGTCAAACTTCAAAGTGCTACAATCTTTTCATAGCATGGCTCCACCCCCTTCTTCTCTTGTTGGACCAACAAGACACACATCCAAACTGAACAAATGTCTTGTGCGTTTCGTTCACAACCAGTAAATCTTTATTCGTCCAATCATTCAAGAACTTACACTTGAAAATTTTCTTTCAATAACTCAGACCTAGAACATGCTGCTACTCAGCCACAAAAGCACATGATTTACATGGGTGGGATTTTAAGTGAATGACAAAGTAGTCAAGTACGTGGAAGTAAGTGAGAAAGAGAACAATTAGTTCACTGAAAAAACACAGTGATTCATACACGACTACAACTATAACACAGCACACTGCTCTGTGACAGCAGTGGTTTGAAATGCTGAGGTTGTCTTGACTTCATGTGTGTTGGGAGAATAATTAGCCTTCTCCTTTGTCCTGTTGATAGCTGTCATGTAACAGAGGAGCTGACTGTTGGCCAGGAATGATCCAAAACCAAATAATAGCAAAATTGGTTCCCTGGTGGTCTAGTGGTTAGATGCGGCGCTCTCACCGCTGTGGCCCGGGTTTGATCCCCGGTCAAGGAACCAACCCCAGCCATTAGGGTTGCACAAGCCTTAGTGCTGGTCCCAAGCCCAGATAATTGGGGAGGGTTGCGTTAGGAAGGGCATCCAGCGTAAAAACGTGCCAAATCAAACATGCGGATGGTCCGCTGTGGTGACCCCTAATGGGAGAAGCTGAAAGAACGTTTTTTAAGAAATTGTATTTAATTATTGAACGATAATAAGTAAACATCTTTAATAACAATTCTGTTATTTTTACCTATTGGACTTTTCCATTCAGCATCTTCAATGCGATGTGTCAAATATCTTTTATTCTCTTGACACACACACACACACACAAAAAAAAAACCCACACAGACTCAACTGCAAAGCTGGCAGAAGCGCACTGGCCTTTTTTAAAAATGAAATATTATCTATTTAGTCTGTATTTCAACAGTCTGAACAAACGAGATTTGATCTTTTAACTCCAGTATAATGTCTTAATACATGCCCCTCAACACACACACACACACAAGCATACAGATAAGACAGTATACAAGCATGTACATGTGCGTGTTTATTCTAACACACTCCACACCAAAGTCCAACTCCTTCCCGAGCTTTGATAACACATCTGTTTAATAAAACAGATTTGCATTTCTCCCTTCGTTCACCCAGATGCAGGGTCACTCCCGTCGTAATCCATCATGAATTTGAAAAGCTATTTGTGCATTGTAGCAGTTCGGAAAACTCCCAAGCAAACAGAATAAATTAAAGTGCGAATATAAATGAAAAGCAGTCAGCTGAATGGCCGGGGAATAATCAGGATCATTAATATATGAGTGCTGTATAATTCAGCTGAATAAATAAGTGATGAGCAAGGCCATGCTGGCTTCCCAAGTGTACAAGCTGCTTATCTCTGTCCCCTTTCATCCCGTTCTCATTTGAGGAAACATCTGAGTGAAGGAAGAACAAGTTAATCACAAGGTTATGTTTGTGAGTGTGCATATTTTCGGTTCGCGCATATATTGCTTGATGAACGGAAGATGAAGATGTGAAGATGATGCTAGACAGTATTAGTATCGCTAATGCACACACTTTAATAGGGACATGGGTATCCCTGCCTTCATGCAATTATCCAATCAGCCTATCATGTGGCATGAACACACACACACAGACAGAGGTCTAGGCTGATAGATCCATGAGGACATGCAGGTGTAATTATACAGAGCTATTTTAACCTGCCTCACAAATAAAGCCTTCCAGCCACAGTGTAGATAAGTGACCTTTAAACAGAGCTAATGGAATTGGACAGGCTTTTATTGAGGGCAAGGAATAAAAGCGTAGAAATGGGGGCAGAAAGAAACGTGGCGACAAAAAGATTTTGGTTCGTAAGAAATTACGAGTAGATTTATTATCAGAACAGCAAGAGTTATGTTTCATGTTAATGAACCTCCTCTTTTATCATTTTTTACATGCTCCTTTTGTTTCTATGCAACCTTCCCTTAGCATGAATACCAGCTTTACACACTCTTGGTCATCCAGGCAATTAGTTTCTCTAAGCATTCAATTGAAATACTTTGCCATGCCTCTTGTAAAGCTTGCCAGAAGTATTCTTTACTAGTTGGACATTTCTTTCTGAACTTAGTCAGATCTCAGTTCATCCCAAAGCAGTTCGATTGGATTTAGGTGCAGTGACTGGGAGGCCATTCCTCTCAAACCACCACTTACAGAGTTTGGTCATATGTTTCTTGTTGTATTGTGGGTTCCAGATGGAATTACACTGTGTTAAAGTATGGAATGGTAGCTATGTGAGTTCAGTATTTCTTTCACCTGGAAAAAGTCTCCAACCTTCTTTTCCCTGCTTCAAAACAACCCAAACCATTAAGCTTCCACCTCAGTGTTTGACTGTCGGGATAAGGCAGGTCTGCTAACATCTTTCCTGTTCTCCATCTTACATAAGTTTTTTTGTTAGTGCCAAAAAAGTCAGATTTGGACTCAGCACAGAATTTTCATCTAGTCATTCACTGTCCAATTCTTGTGTGTTTTTGCCTTTTATCTAGTTTGTTACATATAAGGAGGAAAAAACATGTATGAGTCTTAAAACTGCTAAAAGACTAGGTGTCTTTAAACTTTGGAAAGGCACTGTATATGTGAGTGTTTATATAAGCGGGTGAAATCTCCCTCCCCTGTCTGTCGGCTTTGTAGTGCCTGTTGAACAGCTCTTACAGTTAATTTCTTTCCATCCCTGATAAAACACACACGCACGCACACACGCACATAATATATACTACACTACAGACTCAATTCTTCTACAAAACGCGACCATCTGCATGCTTACTGTATAAAATACGTCTGATGTCAACAAGACACCCTGATGTGCCAAGGTAAACAACACAAATGGTTGCCACAGCTAGGTGTTAGCTGCAGTGTCTTAAGTTATTAAATTGAAGCAAACAAGTTTATACATCTTTTTCAATCCTGGTCACTGCATTGCATTTCCAGACATGCAGCTGTGCCAGATTGATTTTGCCAAAGCCTTTCTCACGAGAACTAAAAACAAAAACAGGCAGTAAAGTGGAACTGGGACACAGCTGATGCTAGAAGAAACCTGTTCCTTGGAAACTAGTATTTCCATCCGTCTGCTCAAAAAAAAAAAAAAAAAAAGGTCAATTTTCTGAAAGAAAAAAACATTGATATGGAAAGAACAGACAGGCAAAGAGACAGATAAAAAAACAGACAGTCAGACAAAAAGATCGCTTATATGGCCAAATGTTTGTGGACAGCTGATATTCACAATCATACATGGTTCTTCCTCAAACTGTTGCCACAAAGCAGGAGGCTCATGGTTGTCCTAATCATTTCTTTTCACTAGAACTTACACGTTCCAGCATGACAATGCTCCTCTATACAAAAAGTGCGTTCTGCACACATGACTCGTCAAGTCTACAGTGGAAGAACAAGAGTGTTCTGCACAGAGCCCTGACCTCAGCCACACTGAACACCTTTGAGATGGAATGCAACAGTACATCAGTGCCAGACCTCACTAATGATCTTGTGGCTGGATAAGTAAAGCCATGCTCCAAAATCGAGTCTTCCTATGATTGTGGAATTAATTATGTGGAGGGGGAATAAATCGGAAATTAAATGTACAATACTTGGCCATATAGTGTTGATAACAGGGCTGTAACATATCTATATATCTATATATGTTCAGTGCTCCACATAACCTTTTTCAAAATTCAAAACAAATCTGGATATGTCTCTAAATACTTGATCTGACAGTTCTCCAAACTCTGCTACATCACTTAATTTTTTAATTGATCTCGACTACAGGTGTGTACAATACTATATCCTTAATATTCTTCTTAACTGTTATATTTTCAGTGTTTCTGCCTATGAAATATATAAACAACTGCTGCAACGCTGACCAGGCTGTTACTAAGGATGCTATAACTGCATCATGCTGTGTATCATCATTATAGATTTTGGTGGTCCATCGAGATTCACATCTGACCACTCTCCTGTGTTTCTATCCACATTATGAAAGCACAGGTGGGTTAATTCCTCGGGCCCTCTTGACAAGACAGGGCTATGCATCAAGTACATCAAGATAAATACATCTGTCGTGGTGCAAATGTGAACTTGTAACTCGATTGGAATTTCTCCCGATTGGTGTCCTTGCCACAGGGCTACTTCAGATAAAATCTCATTTGTTCACTCTATTTTTTCCCCCTATTTACCCCCCCTGGAGAAATATTACAGTTGTAATATGTGCAGCTGCAAAAACCTGAACTCTCATGATGACTAGCCAATCAAAAAAATTAATTTCCTAATTGCTTCAAACTAAAGCCAATTTTACAAAGTGTGATTTCAGGGTCTTTCAGGAATACTTGTTGCACCGTACAAGATGCTTCTCATAAAATCCTGGCCGATGTCTAAAAAAATATTCTTCAAAAATAGACCTTACCTCATTCACTACTTATTTATGACATTAATTACTACTGATTGCTAGGATCATGTTCGTTCTATACACCGATCAGGCATAACATTATGACTACCTGCTTAATATTGTGTTTATCCTCCTTTTGCTGCCAAAACAGTCCTGACCCGTCGAGCATTAACAGCATTAACTTCTTCAGCAATTTGAGCTACAATAGCTTTGACCGGACCACACGGGCCAGCCTTCGCGCCCCACATACTTTTGATAGATACCGATCAAATTCTCAAAACCTACAAATCCTTATGCTTGCCAATTTTTCCTGCTTCTAACACATCATCTTTGAGGACAAAATTTTCAATTGCTGCCTGAAATATTCCACCCACTAATGAAGAGATAATCAGTGTTATTCACGTCACCAGTCATAATGTTATAATGTCATAATTTTATGCCTGCTTAGTGTATACTGTACATTGTGTATAGAGTGAGCTGGTTTCCATGTGGACTGTGACTGGGATTATATTTAAAATTTGGGTTTTGGTGTGTGTTTTGGACAGAAAATAATCTTATTTGGTGTTTTACAGGACTTTTGTGTATAGGGAATCTATGATCTGGGGTTTAGTTTGTTGTCCACTACCCTGATGTACAGTATATTACAATTTTGACCATTATACCTGTGTGCATTTTCCCTAACGTATAACATCAGCTTGAAATCTTACTCATCCACATTCTTCATGTGACCTACAACTTGACCCTACAACTTAACAAGAGAAGAAACCTTCTAAAACCTGAGTGATTCAAAAGCAAAGGATGGATAGATAAAATAACAAAGAATAGCTGGGCAAACATTACTAACATAAGGCAACTACAACAGATGGATAACTTGTGCAATCACACTCTGCCATTCTTTTCACTTCATCTGTCAGTTTAACATTTACAATTTTGGCGTTTGACACCCTTATCCAGAGCAACTTGCAATTATATCATTCATAAAACTGGTTAAGCGCTATGCTTAAAGGTCCAGCAATGGCAGCTTGATAATACTGGGATTTAAACTCATTACCTTCTGATCATGTGTTCACTAAGCTAACTTCTACCCATGCACCAATCAAGAGATGCCATTTTCTAAAACTAGCGATTCTTCTATGGCAATTTCCCAATGGAAAATTTTAAAATTTTCAATTAGTGCTTTTGCCTACAAGCGATAAATCCCTGGCCAATTCCTGGAAAATGATATTTGCCATTATTACTGGTTAGCCATTCACACCTTTTGGACATTGAAATAAAATAAGGAGCAAATATATAGTGAATGATGAAATGCTGTAGAATCTAGGTAATTACGTTAAGAATCTGTATAAGTAAACTGCATTTATTTATACATGTATGTTTATTTGGAAAACAGTTTCATTACAGCCCTTTTAATACATACACCATTATGCAGAAAAAGTCAGCTGTAATTAACTGGGTGGAGTAATCCACGCTGTAGAGCTCTAATACAATTAAAGCTATTGAGAAATGGCTGTTGTGAAAGCGCAGTCAGTACAGGGTGTGCTTATTTATGAGCAAACCACCAGCAGACTCAGAGAATGCAGCATAAGCAAAGAGAAGCCAGAGATAAATAATCGTTTGAAAAGGGAGTCCTCCCAAATCCATTGCTTAGGTAGATGTTAGAGTTTGTCTAATGGGAATTTCATAGTAAATGTGAACCTGTGAATCCAGGGAAAATATTATTGCATACGCCTGGACATTACTAATTACAGCACTATGTAAAACTGTGTAGTAATTAAAAAACACAGTGCTATTAACTTCTTAAAATCAAATTGAACAGAAGTTGATTAATTTTCTATAACTGCCTCTCTGAAAATAGGTCTGCTGCAAGGTTTATATTAATGGGTCCATGTTATCGTTTTGATAGATTTATTGCATACTTACCATATAGGTCAACAAAATGTGAAGTAAAGAACACTCAACAGGGTGATGTCATAGTATATGTCTAGACGTGAAGCATCCGGAAGTGAATTTACATATACCTTAAGAGCACAGTGTGTGTTTCCTCTTAAGCCACAATAAACTGCCAACAATTAACCTTCTTAATTTATCAATGACCAACAGCCTCTGCTGTTTTATATCTACACATAACATTCCAAAACATCTGTGACACAGGGTGATTTGTGTTATAATTAGAAGTATTGCAAAAATTTATTCGTTAATCTCTCTCTCTCTCTCTCTCTCTCTCTCTCTCTCTCTCTCTCATGCAGACAATAAGACAGAAAATATATATAACATCCATAGCTTGTCATCTGCACTTGTCCTATATATTCCACTGTGAACTGACAACCCAGACTGTTACATAAACTTCTCCTGGCAGAAAGCTTCAGCAAATCAATGATGGTATGTTTTTTCTTTTATGGCAGTTGGCAGACAACCAGAGCAACTTATAATTATCTAATTTATACAACTGAGCAGTTGAGTTTAAGGGCCTTGCTCACCAGCCCAACAGTGGCAGCTTAGTGGAGCTGGGATTTGAACTTATAACCTTTTGGATGTGCTGAACAGATAAGTCTGACACGAGGGGGACCTAGACAATACTAAACAAGTGGCTGTGTATAATATTACCTGTTGTATATAAGGAAGATATCAAATACATGAAAACCACCTAAACTTTCACACTTTTAGATAATTTCAGTTGTCTGAAATAGCATATACCATAGACATGGTACTTCTGTTCATTCATTAAACCTCACATTGTCCAGTAAACCATATTTCTAAATCAATTCATCAAAGCTTTAACAAAGCAATAAAAAGAAATTGGCTCGGTCTTAGTACCAAAGGCTTGCTAATTTCTCCTCTAGGCGTCCTAACACACTGTGTTTATTGAAGCTAAAAGCTATGGGGTGATTAATCGACAAAGATTAATTAACTGATCGTCCTAGAAGAACCTAATTAATCAGCACACTTCTTCTGTTTGGATGTCAGTGTCACCGATAAATTTGCACTTAGTTAAAAATTTCAATCTCTTTCAGCCTTCCCGTCATGTCCTTTTGTAGTTTGTTCTGATTTCCGGTTGGTAACCTGAAGCCGCAAAGCAATAAACATCACCTTAGTAAAAGTGCTGAAACTTCCCAGATTTCCCTCGCTGCTTCATTTACAGGCGCATAGAACTTTACATTCATTAATTAACTAGGAACTATTAATTAACACATTCAAGCTAATGTGGTTTAACACTTTACTCAAAAAACCTTACATATGGCTGAGGTGAAAAGAAGTGAAGAAATAAATATGGAAAAGAAAGACATTGTTTAAGATGTATGTCAAGATTAATTTTTGAAAATCACTTTCTTAGACTTAAAATGATCATATACACTATACAGACAAAAGTTTGTGGACACCTAACCATAACATATTTCACATTTAGTCCCCATAATAACCTCCACTCTTTTGGGAAGATGTTCGACTAGAGTTTGGAGTGTGCTTGTGGAGATTTGTGCTCATTAAACCACAAGGACATTAGTAAAGTCAGCTACTATTCCAATTCATCCCAAAGGTGTTCAGTAAGGTTGAGGTGTGAGCTCTATTGCAGGCCAAGCAATATCTTCCACTTCAACCCATGTAAACCATTGGCTTGGTGAGATTCTTTGCTGTTTAGGCTTGTGTTGTTTACAAGCCTACATGCAGTCTGATGAAAGATGAAGAGAAAAAAGTAAGTGTATTCACTAATAAAATTATTATTATTATTTTTTTTAAATACTTTGGATTCAACAAAAAAAAATCACTGTTATACGCAAGGTACTGGTGCCACCAGCTTTTCTTTGCTATGGCATAGCTTTAGTCGTTCGAAAGCAAAAACCCACACAAGCAGTCTCTTTATTTTGCATGAACATACAGTACACCTCTATAGATGTCTAAATGTATAGCAAATGTAGACTCAAGAATACTAAAAGCCATATTAGATATATAATACTAATAAAATCCATTGGTTATTCTATGTAGGTGTTTCAGAATAAATGTACATTAAAACACGAATTTAGTTGGTGGGTTTTTTTACAATCAGGTCTGACTCTAAGAATAACTGTGTGACAAGAATAAAAATATGTCCATTAGTAAAAAATAAGACAGACTGAATGCTTATTTTGGCTCCGCTCCTCCTTTTTTTTTTTTTTTTTGCATTAGTGATATAAAAAACAGTTCTGTTGGCTTCCAGGATGCTTCTTCTGAAAAATACTGACCACGGGCCAAATCGAAACCACATGAGGACTAACAAAACTTTTTCTAAGCAAAAAAAGAAAAACAGAGAAAAACAGAAGAAAGCGCAAGAATGTTGAGGAAAATAGAGATAGAGGGAGAAGCAGTAAAAGGAAGAACTGCAAGGGAAAAAAGCGCGAGCAAGAAAACAGTGAGCGAGCGAGAGTTTGATATGAATTCCACAATCTCAGGAAATGAGCCGGCTCGACGCCTCAGCAAGAATTGGAAAAGAGATTGAGGCTGAAATTCAGGATTCGTCAGAAGAACACACCCACACACACACACACACACACACACACACACACACACACACACACACACACACACACACACACACATTGCTCCACTCTAAGCATTACAATGTAAAGATATTGTTTTGTTATGTGACACACTGTATATTTATCACACAAGGTGACATCCTACCTCTATTGTCTTTGAGATGGAGGGCAATCTTGGTGTCATCTGTGCACAGCAAAAAAAAAAAAACAAGAGAGGCAGAGAGAGTGACAGAATAAGAGCAATGTAAAAAAAGAAAAGTGGCAGCTTTTTTTTATGAATCCTGATCAATCAATGCACACATAGTAAATACAAAATACTATTTACAGTGTAAAAAATACAATAGAGGTTTTTCTATAATTCTTTAATTGAATACATATATGGAATATATACCCATGAAGAGCACTGGCATCATGTTTTTAGAAACTGCGCTTTGTTTACTCTTTCACCTGTGCAGCAATATGAGCGCAGGCCAGCCATGAAAATTGAAATGAATAACCTCGGCACGTCATTTAACTCGCTCGAGATCAATTCTGTTGCTCGAAATCAATTTCATTCCTTGCTGCGTGCTGTTTTCCTCAACCTCTCTCGATTCCATGTGTGTGAGCTATTTACATAAAGTGGGATGAAAATTGCCTTAGCGTGTGCGTGTATGTGTGTCTGTATGCACGAGCGTGTGTGCCAGGAACAGAAGGTCTTGAGCTACTGTAGCTGTGATTTCTGAATTGAGAGATAAGAAGCTTTTGACTATAAATTGACTAAAAATGATGGAAAATATTTATTCTTGGTGACAAGAAGAAAATATGAACTACGGATAAAACCTGTAAAGAGATGAAAAAAAATAAGTGTGTGTGTGTGTGTGTGTGTGTCTGTGCGAGATAGAGAGAGAGGAGTGGGGTCTTATATCATTTCAACAGCGCTCCAATCTGACCTGCACTAGATCTTAACACCTCTTCTGATCTGTCCATTGTGTAATCGTTCTCTGTGTGTGCGAGCAAGGCAAGCCGCTCACGGCAATCAGAGCTCATTAATTCTAGTCCAAATGATCTATCAGAATCATGAACGGATAAGAGGCTGGTCGCTCGGACGCCCTCGCACATCAGGACCACACTCGAGCAATCAGAATAACGCTTCGAGGCCCTGTGCTTCTCTAATGGATTTAGACCAAAGTAAAACCAAAATGGTAGACGTGTTTATGATCAATCGGAGGCTCACTTACCTATCGACTGCGCTTGCTTTGATGAGTAAATTAGATCCCAACTTGTCTAAATATAATTAACGAGTCTACGTGGACTTTCTTGATTACGAAATCCTTAACAGCCAAGAAGGCTCTCTACGTTCATTATTGCGTCTCAAACCAGACTACATCCAGTGCCACAATGCTGTCACTGGCAGTGAGTTTAGTTTATCATCAGGAGAGGTGTAAAGATTTACAGGAGATGGGTCTCAGACATGAAATCAATGCAACCAGACTAACATCTTTTTTAGTTTATAGGTAGTGTGTGCTTCTGTCTCATTCGTTGTTCCCCAGCGCTTTTGCTAAACCTGTTAGTCCCAAAGAAAGAGGCGTGGCCTCACTGCCTGTCACTTTCAATAAAGGTGTGAGCTATAATTTCCTGAGTTATCATTTTTTCCCCAAATGGGATACTCGAACAAACACTCCTGCATTATCACCAACTAATGCTGAGTGGCAATATAACAGCACCGTCCCAGGCATCATCGTATCACATCCCAAACGTTTTAAATCGCATCGTATTAAATACAGTGCCTTGCAAAAGTATTGACCCCCCCTTGGCGTTTTTCCTATTTTGTTGTCTTACAACCTGGAATTAAAATGGATTTTTTGAGGGTTTGTATCATTTGATTTACACAACATGCCTACCACTTTGAAGATGCAAAATATTTTTTATTGTGAAACAAACAAGAAATAAGACAAAAAAACAGAAAACTTGAGCGTGCATAACTATTCACCCCCCCAAAGTCAATACTTTGTAGAGCCACCGTTTGCAGCAATTACAGCTGCAAGTCTCTTGGGGTATGTATCTATAAGCTTGGCACATCTAGCCACTGGGATTTTTGCCCATTCTTCAAGGCAAAACTGCTCCAGCTCCTTCAAGTTGGATGGGTTCCGCTGGTGTACAGCAATCTTTAAGTCATACCACAGATTTTCAATTGGATTGAGGTCTGGGCTTTGACTAGGCCATTCCAAGACATTTAAATGTTTCCCCTTAAACCACTCGAGTGTTGCTTTAGCAGTATGCTTAGGGTCATTGTCCTGCTGGAAGGTGAACCTCCGTCCCAGTCTCAAATCTCTGGAAGACTGAAACAGGTTTCCCTCAAGAATTTCCCTGTATTTAGCGCCATCCATCATTCCTTCAATTCTGACCAGTTTCCCAGTCCCTGCTGATGAAAAACATCCCCACAGCATGATGCTGCCACCACCATGCTTCACTGTGGGGATGGTGTTCTCGGGGTGATGAGAGGTGTTGGGTTTGTGCCAGACATAGCGTTTTCCTTGATGGGCAAAAAGCTAAATTTTAGTCTCATCTGGCCAGAGTACCTTCTTCCATATGTTTGGGGAGTCTTCCACATGCCTTTTGGCGAACACCAAATGTGTTTGCTTATTTTTTCCTGAAAGCAATGGCTTTTTTTGGCCACTCTTCCGTAAAGCCCAGCTCTGTGGAGTGTACGGCTTAAAGTGGTCCTATGGACAGATACTCCAATCTCCGCTGTGGAGCTTTGCAGCTCCTTCAGGGTTATCTTTGGTCTCTTTGTTGCCTCTCTGATTAATGCCCTCCTTGCCTGGTCCGTGAGTTTTGGTGGGCGGCCTTCTCTTGCCAGGTTTGTTGTGGTGCCATATTCTTTCCATTTTTTAATAATGGCTTTAATGGTGCTCCATGGGATGTTCAAAGATTTGGATATTTTTTTATAACCCAACCCTGATCTGTACTTCTCCACAACTTTGCCCCTGACCTGTTTGGCGAGCTCCTTGGTCTGAAACAAGTTATTTTTTTCATTTCACTTCACCAATTTGGACTATTTTGTGTATGTCCATTACATGAAATCCAAATAAAAATCAATTTTAATTCCAAGTTGTAAGGCAACAAAATAGGAAAAACGCCAAGGGGGTCAATACTTTTGCAAGGCACTGTAGTTATTAAAGGATTATTAGATGTGTCTGTCAATTCATAGAAGTTGTTAACACGCAGTCTCCTTTATTCAGAGCGATCGATTTGTGACAGAATACACATAAGCAGCTGAGGGTTAAAGGTCAATGGACAGCACAATGATTCTGGGCCCAAAACCTTAACTACCGATCCATTTATAATTCATTCAAATCCAAGGAACCTCAGCTACTCAATGAATGCTGTGTTATCTAGTTCAATTAACAAGCTACAGAGTAAAGAACAAATTCATTTTTTCAATCACAGTTTTATAATCACATAGTTGCGAGTTTTAATTAGTAAACGGACACTGCGGCGGGTATGTAGCAAACCTAATTAATTCAGAAGAAAAAATAGACAGACACCGATTAAATTGACTCCTTTGTGCAGTCTGAAATGGCGACCAGTGGTCGACTCCAAGGATATCGATGGTTACATCTTCATGCTATTCGAAGTGTATATGTTGTTTTGTAATAGCCTAAAGGATGATGATAAAATTAATTGATCCTGAAGTGGTTAATCACATGTGTGTCAGTACTTCAGTCGGGGTCGACTTCATTCTCGTATTGCTTCGACTTAATTCACGTAACCTTCTATTTTTTTTTTTAAGTGCAACTAAAAACGCTGTTGTATGGAACCATCCTTACTCACACAGTTCTTATTTTCATGTATGAACACATTAGTCATTTAAACCACAGCATCCCTGACCTTGACGATGCTTTGATAAATGAATGAATTAATGTTAATCAATACAGCTTTTCTTTTTCCTGCAATTTCGAATATTCCTGCCTGTTCTTCCCACTCCTGACAAACACAATTCAGTCTATAAGTGTTGTACACATTTAGAAAGCAATTTAAAACCAGTCTGATTTGTAGAAAAAGAGGGAGTTGTTATAGAGAGAGAGAGAGAGAGAGAGAGAGAGAGAGAGAGAGACAGAGAGAGAGAGAAAGACAGTAAGGACCTGATAGAGACAGTAAGAAACAGAAGTGAAAGTTACAAACATTTCACACAGTCTGCATGCAAATTGCATGAGTATGTCAATGTTAGAATGATTAAAAGGCATAGTAAGCTTTTGTTAAATTTGTTTGGCAGAGTTTATTTTTTATAAAAATCCAACCTAGTCCTAGTCCTTTGATTTTTTCCCTGATCAATTCAGTTTCTCTTACCCTCTGTAGGCATGCTGGTGGGCGGATGTGATGTAGACTGGGTGGAATCCGCCTCTGTAATAGCTCTGTTCTTTGTGAATGCTTTGGTTACTGATGTGGTGGTAGACGATTCGAACTGAGTGGTGTTGATGTCACACATGTTGTCCTTTGTCTAAAAGCATAGATAATTAACACAAATGCATATCAACACAGCGCATACACATCAAAATAAATTGACCAATTGACAAGGTAGTGATAAGCTAGCACAAAATTAGCAGTGGTTATAGAGAGAGAGAGAGAGAGAGAGAGAGAGAGAGAGAGAGAGAGAGAGAGAGAAAGAGTAAATAATAAAGTGGAAAAAAACCAGAGGAAGGGGGTTTTCTATAAAACTACAAATTATAACATCCATCATATGGTCACAGCCACAAGCCACACACACACACACACACACACACACACACACACACACACACACACACACACACACACACCTCATCTGGACAGCTGTTGTCTACCCAGTCCTGCCGATGGCGATCAAAGCCACTGGAGCATCTGAAATGAGAAAAAAAAACATCATTAGCATCACTAACGATATACGTTAACCATTTACTTCATACTGCATCAAAACCAATAATGTTGTTAATCAGGGGATTAATGTCATTAGAGTGACTGATTATTAAAATACTGAATTTTCTCACAATAAACAGCAACCTGCTGTTCTGTTCAATGCAAATACTTATTTGTTACACAGACATGTGCCTTTGTTTTAACTTCTAATTCTGAAGTCTTTCCTCTGTCCCAGCCTTGTTATTGGTCTGGTTCTGGATAGTTTAATAATTTGTATAATTTATAAACCTTAACATTCCTTTCTATTATTTATATTAATGCTTTGCATGATTCATTGTTTAATGTTCAATTATGATTTTTTTTAAATAATTCACACACTTCCTTTACACACTTCTTAGAACCGGTTTACAAGCAGAAAAAGCCTTTAAGTATTTGGTTTTACATACAAATTTATAACTATAGAACAGCTCTGAAGCAAAAACCTGCTCTAAAGTCTTGCAAAATCTAGAAATACTCTAGTATGGATAAATCAAACACAAAATCACATTAATACAAATTTCATGCTGATTTCTTTTTCTACAACTATCAAATACAACTTACAGTATATGTTGTCATTAAAATGAAAGCAGAAGTGGGAGTCCTAACTTACTGCCTTGGTTAGTGTGAGTGTCTGTATAATTGAAGAAACTCTGTGCTGAGGCGAAAAATATTGGAATATTTAATGAATGCTATAAACAAAAGGACAATAATCCATGTTTCTCAGTTGAGCTCTGACAGCCTAATGAGAATGTTTTCAATTTATGGTATGAACCATAGCTGGACAGACTGTGTGTGTGTAAGAGTAGGAACACACTACAATGGGTAGGGCAGCGGCTACTCACATGGAAAGGAGAACCCTCAAGAAATTTACTCAGCCACAGAAAGAATGAACAAAACTCAATATAGAGTTAGTATAAACCTCTGGATGAAACCTAAGCCAGTCATACCTATACACCATCCCAGGAAAACATTGTGAAACGGTAAAACCCTGAGTTCTACCTCCTAAACAGTTCTATTTATGTGAATGGCAGCCTATATGGCTCTCAAAACCTTAGTTCGTGAAACGTAATGGTGAAATCCCACTCAGGCTTCTGTTCATCGAAAAAATTCTCAGTTCAAGCTACAAACATTTTTTTAAACCACTGAACTAGCATTTTTTTTGTTAATGGTGGAAATGGGTATATAGCAATCAGATCTTTTCAAAGTACAGTACTATACATGCTGTAAAATATGGCCTGATGATGGACAAGGAGCTGGATATATGTGGAGTAAAATGTTGCCAGTCAAAGTATTTAACTCTACAGAAAGAGCACCCCAGTGGCTACATTGTCAGATGGCCTTGTGTCCAGATTTCGACCACAAAAGCAGACTACACTTGTTATTACTGACACGCGGCAAGAAAAATAAACTGTCAAAGTGTTTGCCTTTGACTCGCATGCCGAGATTGACACTCTGCCGGCCAGGATGCTTGGGATTCCTAACTTCCCAGTCTGTCACAGCCATTACATTTATGGCCTTGTTGCTTCTGCTTCGACCCATTTCTCAATTTTGCACACTAACTATGTACTTTAATCATTTCTCTCTTTTTGTCAAGCACTCCCTCTCTTCCCTTTGATATATCAGAGTTTGGAGGTGGATGTTTGTACTTGTGCGAAGAGTCACTGGAGCTATTACATGACACAAGTCTTTTGTTAGGGTATTGTGGTAAATGCCAGCCAGGCATTATATCAAATGTTTGGCTAATGCTTTAGTTAGATACGTTCCCTGTGGTAAGTTTTTGCTCTACCGCATAAATCCTGTTCTGTCTGTCTGTCTGTCTGTCTGTCTGTCTGTCTGTCTCTCTCTCTCTCTCTCTCTATCTATCTATCTCTCTCTCTCTCTCTCTCTCTCTCTCTATCTATCTATCTATCTATCTGGCATCTACCATATGAGGTAGCTGGCTTAAAATCTGGAATCAGCTCGCCTGCTCCCATAGGATTTCTTTCCGCTTTCAAAGACTTATGGCTCTATCCCGCACAGCTCGGTGGATAAATACCTAATTGCATTTCCACCACATTGTGTTGTTTGCATATCAATGCATGCAAATGCACAAAGCTTTTATGCTGGAATTTAAGATGACGTTGAGGGGAAAAGCAGTTGAAGTGATGACAGTGAAGTATGACAGCATACAAATATGATTATGTGGTGTCCATCAGTCCAGAAATTCCACAGAAGCATTTTTAACAGGTTGCAAATAAATATATTTAGCTTCTTTCTTCCTCTTTACTAGGTAAAATTCTGCTCAATTAGGTTAAAGTTGGCTTGACCAGTCCAAAACCTTGCACATTTTCTCCCAAAGTCTTTTGTTGTATTGGCAAGGTACTTTGGGTAATTGTCATTTAAATGCCAAAAGCAATCAAAGTATTGATTGTTTAAACAATGATTCTAATGAATCAGGGCACAACTGAGCAATATCTTGCCACTCACATGTTTTGATTACATGATAATTGCATGGCCTTGAACAGATGGTCCCATGTTCTACAATAACACTTCTAGGTCTTAATACCAGGAAGTCAGAAATACTGATCTGTCAACTCTAATTTATATTCTATTATATAAAATACATAATATTATATTTATATATTATCTCAAACTTCATCATATAGCAAAATATAAAAAAAATAGCTTCCTTGTTTCCCACACTTTTGTAGGGGACTGTAAATGTGATTATGCAGAACCCTCAAAAAGTGTGAGGTGTTTTATTTTGTTCATCATATTAAAAAAATACTAATCAAAAGTATGTTTTGAAAGAATGATGTTCCCCTGCCCAGTACAGTACAGCCCCAGAGAATCAGTGCTAAAGAGTGTTCCACCAGGACTGTTCTGGAGTCTTGTAGTGGCCCAGAACCTCGCTTGTTATTTAAATTTATTACATTTCTGGGAACACACACACACACACACACACACACACACACACACACACCAGTGTTTCCCACTTTCTTAGCCCAAGTGTTTTTCAGGTGTATCTTTTGCTATTTTGTTGATATTAGGATGCATTTGCAAGCAATGACTAATCATCCCACGTTTCTTGTTACTCTGGATTCCAGCCGAGTTAGATTTTATGTGCAAAAGTATTAGGACCCCTGACTTTTCCAGCCATGACTGTTACCACAATGTTGAAGGCACACAATTGTATAGGATGTCTTTGGATGTGGTAGCATTACATTCCCATTCACTTAAACTTGGAGACCCAAACTTGTTCAATACATCAGCCCCTGACTTCACTTGTGGCAGAATAATAGTATTATGGGGGCTAAATATAGAATGGGTTTTTAAAAAGCACATAAAAATCTTATGGTCAGGTGTCCATAAACCTTTGTTCATATAATGTAGAGGGTTTGGAAACAACTGAGAGATGAAAAGAGACTCCTGATGAACTCAACTTAATCACAGTAATGCAAAATATTGAGATGAATAAAGGTGCCCCAAAATCCATTGAGCAGCTAAATAAATAATAAATAAAAAAATAAAATAAAACATAAATAAGTAAATAGGGGTTTCTGTGGTCCAGAAACCTATGTAAAAAGTACACACAAAAGCACCTCATAGCACAAAAAATCTTTTTCCTATTCTTTAATTAACAGTCCGGACTGAAATATCTTTCATTATATCGACCTCCGGATAAATAAAATCAGTCGTTAATCTCTCATTTTAATTACACAACATCTTATATTGAGTACAGTGCAAAAATACTTCAATCTTTCCCAAATCTATCCTTTTATTTATATTAGGATCATAAGCACAGATATTCACGTCTACAAAGATGAAAAGTTTTCTTTCCGATAATAGTGCTCATTAATGAACTTTAAATTGGATTTCATTAGACTGCTCACATGCTGAGAGAATAGGCGGCCTGCAGAACAGCAGCTGAATGTTAATGAGTGAATCGGTGCACAGTAGGACACTAACATACACTGTGCTCTTCTGTAGTGTTGGTAAAGTGGTCTCACTTTTAAGAAATAATTTACACGATAGAGTAATACACATTTCTGCGATTTCAAAAGCAATTACAAATAAAACACAATTATAAAATTCAACAAAGCAGGCATGTGTAACATTTTCCAAGTTTTTATGATCAGCATGGGTTTGCTCATAAATCTGCCAGAGACCATCCAGTTTTCTTCTATATCTGGTTGCTGTGGTCAATTGATTATGTGATTCAAAGAAGAAAAAAATAGTATTAAATGCAGCAACACCATCTTAGGCATGAAATTATGTATGGTATTAATTAATGTTTGATCTCAAAATTGTGAAATTTGCATGAGATCAAGAGAAACTAGGAGTGGTGGCCGGTAACAAAACACTTTTACTTAGTTACTTCATTTGACAAAATTTTTCAGGTATCTGTTGTATATCACAGAATTAAAATTTTGGGAAATGTTGACTATTAATTCAATACATTTTATTGTGTAATTTCTTACTTTTCTCCCCACCACATTTCAGATCTACATGCGGTTCCTCGCTAAGTTGAAGCCAATAGATGCATTGTGATAAATGTTAACCTGGCATGAGACCACAGGGATCCTCTTAATTTGAGCTAGTGCTGAGTCATTCATGAACGATTCATTCATTTTGAACGAGTCTTTAATCTGACACAGAAGAACGAGTAGTCTCCAAGAGTGATTCAACAAAGCATCGAAAATCTCTATGTAGGTCGTGTACGGAAAACAGAATTGAGTATTTTACATCTCGACTCTTCTACTACGAGTCATTTTTTATTTTGTCACGTGACTCCCATAGACACTATGCATTTATATACATATATATTAATTATTGGAACTATATTCAAAGTTTGCATATCTAGACATTTGTGGATCTGCTTATTGAAAACCTAAAAATTTAAGGTGGATAAAAATTGTATTTTATGGCTGATTAAAGGAACGGTATGATTTAAATTACTCCAAAAAAAGATGTGTTCACTTTGATGAATGAGATTTAAAGAACCAAGTGGCTAAAATGATCTGATCTTCCCATCAATTCTGTGAGCCTGTAACAACAGATAACTCTCTCATTGAAAAATATTAAATAAAAATATTCAATATTCTTCAATATAGTTCTCATATAGTAGATTAAGTTTTTTTTTTTTTTTTTTTTAAAGCAAATACTTTTGTACTTTTATTGAAAAAATAAATGTACAGGAAGTTTTTGTTTTCTTTTACTCGAGTAATATTTAATATGTACTTAAAATTACTAAAGTACTAAAAGTACTAAATATTTAATATTGTACTTAATACATAATATTTAATTGTAATATTTAATTTGTACTTTTACTCAGGTACAGGGCTGTGTACTTCATTCACCACTGTAAATGAATAATAATAACCAGGAGCATGACTGATTTTGTGTTTGCCCTAGTAAAAACTAAACATAGCAGCTGTTCTAAATTAGTCATTCATTAATTTGTTTATTTTAATTCCAGCTTCTTTAACTCCAGCCTTCCTCATACCTTGCACTGCACTGATAATTGCCATATGCCTTGTCATAAATAAAACCTCCTCTGGATGAATCAGAGTGAAAATATTCCTGAGAAGCCCATAAAAGATAAACAAGTAGCACATTTTACCAGTTAAGACTGACTCACCAAACAGATTTCCTCATCTTAATTTTATATTCTTGGATACAAACAGTCACCTGGCTGAAAGGGGGATGTGGTGACAGTGTTATAATATGAGCTGCAACTAAAAAAAAGATTCAAATCAGAATGCTTCTCACCTCAATTATATTGTAAGAAAATGTCTATGAAGTACATCTGGTGTGGATTCCTATAAATCTTAACCAGACATGTTTTAGTGATATGTGTGGCGGGCGGTCAGGGCCAGCAAAGCCTTCTCTACTGGCCTAAACACTATCAGCACAGACCTACATTTACAACCTAAATTCTAATATTTGTTCCATGAAATTGTATTAATTTATTCCCAACAGTTTATTCTCTTTTTCATAGTGATTCTCATGGCTGCACTGCTTCCAGTACGTGTATGTTAGATTTTTTTGTCCAATCAGATTTCAGCCTCTATGTGCTGCCATGTCAATCTAATCTGTCCAGGGCCTTCAGAGTCAGTACTGCTGGCTCTTCACAAATGGGTTGGGTTTAAAATAATTATTTGACGCATCTAGATGTACATATCTGTTAAGAAAAATAATAATAATTGCAGCAAAAACAAAAGAAGTGTCCTTGCTGTTCCATTACTTTAGGAGGGTACTTTGTATGTGATATGCTACAACCTAAATACACGCCAGATCACAATCCTACTAAACATTAGGAGTGAAATGTGTGAGACAGACTGAGAGACAGAGGAACAGAAGGGAAAAAGGAAGAGGATGACAAAAGAGAGCACATTAGGGGAGATGAGAAGAAAGTTAAAGAGCAGCGAGTATACACACACACACACACACACACACACACACACACACACACACACACACACAATAAAAAGCACAAGAGCCTCTCAGTCAGTCTTTTTGATACTGAGTGGTTTTTATTCTCTCAGTGTTACCCTGCTCTCATGTCAGGCCTGTGATGGAGTGAGTGTGAAAAGGTCTGGGGTGGAGAGGTGAAGGAGCACACATGAGTCAACAAGAAATGAGACTGACTCTCTCCCGCCCCCAGCAGAGTCAAGGGCAAATAACTAACTGAAGTGAAGTATGACACACTAACCCACACTTCGCACCGAGGTTTAACGCAAAGAAAGCTAGAAACAAACTTGATGTCTTTTCAGACTTACCGGTTAAGTCGGTGACACCAGCTACAGTTGAAATTGATGTCAGCCGCAATGCAGGCGGAACAGCTTCTAAACTGGAGGCATGCTGTGGGGTCAGATAATAACTTTTTAAGATTTAACTTATCGTCCAATTGGCAGTGCTCATTGATCACATGACAGATAACAACCTGGAAGGCTCAAGGATAGTTCAGTGACATGTAAAGCCATTACATCTTTGCAAACTGCTGCTCATACACAATAATGGCATAACACAGTAAGACAAGTTAAGATGGGGGCCTGATTTATTACATATCTAATACATGAGCTAACAAACCTGAGATTGTCAGGTATGGCTTTGATTAATAGTGTATAGAGAAAGGCCATAAAAATAGTAACCTGGGACTCAGATCCTCAGACTGAACCCACATTTTATGAAGTATATCAGACCAAATGGGCTTTCGATACAGCTTCTGAGATGCAGTTTGCACCAGTAAAATGATATATACTGGCCAGTCACACTTGCCTAATGGTTGTTCATTTTGTTTGGACTATTTCCTTTGAACATAATGAAGGATAGAGCCTTGTATTTTGTGTATATATATATATATCAATTCATGTGTATTATTCAGAAGTTTTTCAGAAAGATTTTCATCAGTAAATTATATTACAATAAACAAAATAGAAAAGCTTTAAAAAAACTCATTGTGTTGAAGTGATTGTAAATCTGGAGCTTTTGTCCAGAAAATAGAACAAAAAGTACTAATGACTGAAGCCAAAATACATAAATCATCCTAAAGGTAGCCTATATTGCAGCCTGCAACTAACAAATGAAAAGGCCATAAAGCTGATGATGACTAATAAAAATGAAACAAGTTCATAATTTGATAATAATTGATACTTTTATAAACGTGCACATTTTCTTATTTTATAAATTCAAATGGATTCAATAGATGACGGATGAATATAAAACCCATGTTTGAACTGAAGTGAAATAAAGAGGGTGTGAAGAAGTCTGGCTATGAATCTCACGTCCCACTGAAAATCAAAATATTTATGAAATAATAGTTTAGAAATGAAAAGAATAGACCAGTGTGATGAATCTGATTACTAAAAAGACAAAGCATGCGTCCAGCTGCATCCATGTGTCTGTTTGTCAAAGTGTTATTGTGTGAGCGTTCCTTACTTGGGAGCGGCATCATTTCCACAGCTGTGCTGTTTGTGATTTTGGTCTTGAGTAACTCCACACGGTGATACTCATAGATAGTCTTCCTTCGAACATCTGCACACAAAAACACACACTCCTTAAGAACCATAAAACTAAACACAACAGCAAAACTAGAAGAGAGATTAATGCTTTTCGGATTTCAGGCCACCGCCTCCATAGTCTGTTTATTCTCCACTTAAAATTCATCATATTTAGTTGTTCTTTGTCTGTCAGAGGAAGAGCAACAAGATGAATAATTGTGCTTTGAATTGCAAGTCTTAAACTGTGTTGTTTTGAGACACACATACACACACAGACACACACATTAAGCTCAAGCACTGATCAAACTATCAGTATTACAATGTAGAGTAAACCAAACAAGATGAAATGCAAACAGATTGTTTGTGACACATTTTTTCATTTGTCAAAATCATGCCATATTTGAATCAATAAACTACACTAGGACAAAAATCCTTTACGAATGTTTGTGGGCGTAAAGGCTTTCATTTGTCTGCTCATGCATATAATTGCCGCATATTGGTGCAGTACTGAATAAATATTAATTACATTTTTCCTTAACTCACATTAAGAAAAGAAAAATACAACAATCCCTTCAACACAGACACACAGCAATGTATCGCTATAATTTTTTTTTTTATGTATATATGGCTTGCAACTTTTCTTGGACCGGTAGGGTTTCCTCTCTTGCCTGTAGAGAAGAACTTTCCTGGGGAAGCACACATCCTGAGCAAAGCTCGAAACACAGGAAGAGATCAGCACATCACTACAGTGATACTGGATAAATACTAATTACTTAGATCAGTTTCTTTCTTTTTCGCATTTACATTTTATTTAACCAGATCTGTAACTGTAGTAAAAGCGTGTAGTACGTGAAGGATAATCCACAGCTAGGCATGTGTCATGTTAGTAAGCAATTCGAGTGCAACGATTCTATAATACAATTCACACATACACAAATACAACACAAAAACAACCAAACACAAAATGAACAGACAATAAATCAAAGACCCAAAAAAGTTTGATATGTGCAATAAGGGTAAAAGACGAGATAAAAGGTGTGGTGAACAATGTGACTATACACACCATGCATCTGTCTTTTCCAGCCATATGTGGATCTTCACCAAACTGTTACTGTTTACTGAGGCACAGAACTGTATCGGATGTCTTTGGATGTGGTAGAATAAATTTCTCTTCACTTGAACTAGGAGACCCAAACCTGTTCAAACATGACAATGCCCCTGTTCACAACGTACCTGACTTTACTAATGCCCTTTTAACTAAATGAGCACAATTCTCCACAAGTACACTCCAAACTCTAGTGGAACATCTTCCCAGGGGAGTTGAGGTTATTATAACAGCAAACAGGAATTAAAAGTGGAATGATATGTAGGAAAAAAATACATTGAATCTTATGATTAGGTGTACACAAACATTTGT
This sequence comes from Silurus meridionalis, assembly GCF_014805685.1. Taxonomy (NCBI): domain Eukaryota; kingdom Metazoa; phylum Chordata; class Actinopteri; order Siluriformes; family Siluridae; genus Silurus; species Silurus meridionalis. Next base: position 10,575,025 of record NC_060889.1, read on the forward strand.
CTCTATAGTGTACCTACTGTATATACATTTTTCTCTGAGAAATTGTTGTGACATTTTGATGGAGTGTGAAATCATGTTACATTTATAGCTCTGACCTAAGACAAGCTGTCAAAGTGATATTGCCATATTAAGGTTGCCATTTTTTCCCTTATTTTTTCACAGTGTTTTACTATATTTTAATCACCTAAACCATAAAGAACACTGTGTAATCAGTGGCGGACATTAATGAAGTAAATCTATCTATCTGTTTTTTGCTTATCTGTATTTTACTCCATTTGGAGAGACTTTTACTTCAACTACAATACATTTCAAAGTTCAAAAGTGAAAAAAACCTATCAGATCCAGCACACAGCAAGCCACTAATCAGGGTAGAGTGTGCACTCTTTCTTAAACCTGTTTTGATTGCTGCTAGGCAGTGGCAGATTTACTGTAGGCATAGGTGACATGGGCATCTTGCTGGGAGGAGGTAAGGGGTGTCGACCCAAAAAAAAAAAAAGGACCTTTTTCTCTCACTGTTCATTTGCACAGTCACGTCAATTATTATATCATATCACAGTGAATGAACCTGGTCGGGTCTCGGAGTGCGCACCCACTGCCCCGTAGAGGTTCCCTCACTCAGACACTCAGAAAAGAAAGGCGGGGGATGGGTAATGTCACATCTGTAAGAAGAGCTGAATTAAATTAAAAATTATGGATGACAAAAAAAATGGTCCAAACCCGCAGGAACCTATTTCAGAAAAAATAGGAAGGCAGTAGTGGGGAAACGTGCAAAAGATAAAGTGTATATGCAACTCATCTTGTTATGAGGATAGTAAAGGCTAATGCATTTAATGAAATGGGCTAATAACTGTATATCACAGGTTATTCTGTGTTGCCTGCTGTGCTTTTACGCATAGAGCAACACTATTTATTTTAGCTGCATGACATTATAATTTATAGTATGTAGTTTACCATAATGCGTGTAGCAACAAAACAATTAAAGCCAAACTAGTCTAGTTGGATTGTAGTTAAATGCCACTTATAAATGTTACTTTTAATTAAGGTGACGTCATAAAGGTTTTCTGTGATTGTACTGAATATGTCCTGAGGTCAGTAAGGGGGAATCTCTGCTGCAGCTTAAAAGACTTATTTAAAAGACACTTATTATAAAAATATAGATGTTGCATGAATCTTATGTCTACAATCAGCCAAGGAGTTTATGGTTCTTGGTTCTGAGATATTTCATAAATTGTGCACAATGAAATTTGTATTTATTTGTGCAATAAATGCATTTTGGGTGATATTGATACAAGAAAGTGAGTTCTCAGAAATGTATTCAAATTTTTGGACTGCTCTGAAAATATGTTTTACTCATCCAGTGACGGTAGCTGAAGCAGAGAGGAGCTTAAAGCTGAAACTAATCAATAGGGGAGACGTTGGGACATGGCGTGGTTCACCCAGCGCGTCATTCAAGCTTGAACCGCAATTTCCAGCTGGTGGTATCTAGTTAGCACGAACGTACACTTCAGCGTACAGTTAAACAGTTAGCAGAATATTTTGAGAGGAATAAATGATGGAAGAACCTCCTGACTCTAACTTACCACTGCACCCGTGCTCTTATTTGCGCAATATTTTTTAAGTCGTTGAAAATACCTTTTTTTATTTATTTTACTTTTATTGGAGTAATATTTTACCTACTGTATCTCTACTTTTACTCAGGTACATGCTTTGTGTACTTCCTCCACCACTGTGTGTAATATTATAGATATTTGAAGCTTTGTAGATTTACTATTCAAAAAAGTACTATAAATAGTTTGCTCATGCTTTCAAAACTTCAGAAAAGTCAGAGATTTTTCAGAAAATTAATAGATGAGAGAATAGAAAGGACCTGTTACTTAGCCGGCATTCATTGCCAAGGAAGATATGCAATTGTGCGTGTGTGTGCGTGCATGTTTGTGTACACGTCTCCTGCTGATAATTTTAGTGCAGGAAATTGTTCAGTGAAGGGTGTTCTGTAGGTTAAAAGCCTTTTCCGGTAGGTAATTACCTGGCTAGCCTATGTGGCGTCACATGCCTCCTGAGTACCATGCTGACATTTTGCCTGCAGTAGTGTGTGTGTGTGTGTGTGTGTGTGTGTGTGTGTGTGTGTGTGTGTATTTATTTCTGTCAGTGGTTTGCAGCTTAATAACCTTCCATTCCCTAATTAGAAATAGCAAATGAAGCCAAAGCATTTATACAATCCACTATCTTTTCATTCTATTCCATTACCACCGAGCTGTCACTCGGTGCCGTACATCTTCATCAATCTCTCTCTCTCTCTCTCTCTTTTACACACACACACACACACACACACACACACACACACACACACACACACACACACACACTGTCACTTGACTGGGCATAACTGTGACAAGCCAGAAGACAGACAGGCTGAGGCCAGAGGATGCAAATGCTGCCCTTTAACAGCTGGCAAAACACACACACACACACACACACACACACACACACACACACACACACACACGCCTATGCATGCAACCACACATACACACATCACTCTGGTAAATATTAAACTGCAATCCATGCTATTCCATCAACTAGTTCGGTAACATGTCCTCTCTTGTCATTCCCTCCCAAGACGCCTTTATTGTCAGCTGCTTTCTCCAGTGCGCCTTAGTTTCTGGTCCCTGCTGATCCTCAAAGAACTTTTCAGCTTTGTAGCTACAATGACTTTAGCGTCCCCCCAATCCTTTCTTCAGAAAAATCCCATTTGGAGGAATGGGCATGAGAAAACCCGTAATGCGTCGTCTCTAATCTCTACTTCTACCAGCCTATCATGTGGTGGCAGCACAACGCATAAAATCACACAGATACAGGTCAAAAGCTATACTTAATGCTCACATCAAATGGAAATATAATCTCATTGCCTGTAGCATAGCTGTTGATGCCTGGGTTTATCATACACAACATTCGAAAAGCTTACACAGAAACGGTGCACTTTAAAAAAAAAAAAACAGTTATCAAGCGGCAGTTCTGTGTGGCAAGAGAGAGGTCAGGGGAGAAAAACCACATGGATTTGAGCTAACAGGAAGACTATGACACAAAATATACACTTTTTTTTTTTACAATTGTTGTAAGCAAATAAAGCATCTCAAAATACACAATAAACCTTATAGTAAACGAGCTGCAACAGCTAAGAATAACACTGGGTCACAATCAGGGAAAATAAAATCTGGTGCTACATGTGCATGTAAGCACAGGCTCAACCAAACTATTATGTCTTGTGTAAAAGCAAATAACTAAAAATGTACAGATGTATTTGCTTTTATAACCACATGAAACTAAGAGTTTTATTGTACAACCAAAAAACCTCATATAACAGTAAAATTATTAAGTTTTAAGTTGTATTCTATGACCTCTTCAAAATAAGCTCATCCTGAACATCCTTTGAAGGTATTGTCCTTTACTGTACTGTTGTGGAAGAGTTATACTTTATAATATACCTATACGGTGGCACGCAGACGTAAATGGGATTCATTGAACTGATGGTGGTGAGTAATTAGTGAAGACAGCTTGACCTAGATGAAGACCAAACTGCCATGTTTACATATACAGTGTTTATTATTATATGCATGATATCATTGCACTTTGCTCCAGACCAGCTCAATGTACTGGTTGACGCAGCACGATCAGTCATTGTAGTCTATTCTATTGCAATTATTGTACTGTGTTGCATTGTTACTGTATTGCAACTAGTATTTCTTACATTTCTTGTATATATATCTTGTATATATTATTTTATATATTTCTTGTATTTCTTGTAAGATTAAACAATATATTTATTTGCTACCTTTGAGCATGAGAAACTAAGAATTGGATAAGCATTGAATGGAACACATTGGATAAACAAAAAATTCATATAATGGTAGAGTGAAGTTCTAAAGGCCACCCTGTGTTTATCCTATCAACCTTATTCACAATAAGTGTAGGTATACTTGTGTGGCTATGGGCTGCACCATTGTCCTGGAAAAACATTGTTTTGTTTACTGTGTACTGTTCCAGACGTATATGGTTGAAATTACAATAATTTATGCCATTTGGCAGACACTGTTATCCAGAGGGACTTTCAAAAGTGCTTTGAAGCCTCTATAAATAATAATCCCAATTCCAAAAGTTGGGAAAAACGTAATATGTAAATGAAAACAGATTGCAATGATTTGCAAGCCACAAAAAAACATATATTATTAACAACAGAAGATAGAAACCATCAAAATGTTTACACTGTGGAAATGTAAATTTTTGTGAAAAAAAAATTGTCAATTTGAATTTGATGGCCGCAACAGTTGGAATAAGGACAACAAAAGTCTGGAAAAGTAAATGTTACCAGAGAAACAGCTGGAGGAACATTTTGAAACTAATTAGGTAATTGGCAACAGGACAGTATAATGATTGGATATAAAAGAGTATCTTAGAGAGACAAAGTCTCTCAGAGATTCACCAATTTGCAAAAAACTGTGTCTAAATATCGTGGAAATATTTAAGAATAATGTTCTTCAACATTAAATTGTAAAGACTAAACATATCATCATCTACAGCACATAATATCATTAAAAGATTTTGAGAATCTGGAAAAATCTCTGAAAAGGGACATGGGTTAAAATCATAATAATAATAATCATAATTCCATCTGTAATAGAAATTACTGCATAGGTCTAGAAACACCTCCAGAAATCATTGTCTGTGAACACAGTTTGCTGTGTCATCTACAAATGCAGGTTTAAGCGTTATCATGTAAAGAAAATTCCATATGTGAACATGATCCACAAAACCCATTGTTTTCTGTGGGCCAAAGCTAAAAGTTTTAGGAAACCATGGACGTTGACTCCGCCGGGCTAAATAAAAGAGGGACAGGGACCTGTAATTAGTGCATAGTTCAAATGCCTGCTGCTCTGATGGTATAGGGTGTATTAGTGACTATAGAAAAGGCGCTATCACATCTGGAAAGAAATCATCAACGCTGAAAGGTATATACAGGTTTTAAAACAAGAAATGCTTCTATCCAGATGCAAGAGCCTGCATATATCAGCAAGACAATGCTAAACAGCATACTGTATCTATTAGAAGAGCATGACTTTGTAGTAAAGGCCTGCCTTCATCACTTCGAAACTGTTCGAAAGGAATATAAAAGAAAGTCACTAAATTAAGTACCCATGAGAGGTAGGTTTTTCATTCCATTACATAGGTTCCAAAACAGAGAAGAGTCTTAAAGCAGTTATTGTGATGCTGTGAAAAAATGTTGTGACCAGTGGAGCAATAGCAGAGGATCAGAGATTGCTTGGTGCAGTGCGGGGTGAGATAAGTGTTCTGGGATAAGTGGGTGCTAGTCTGTTTTTCCTGTGCAGGTGTCAGCAAAGCATCAGTGTTTTAAATCTGATGCGGGCAGCTGCATGAAGTTATTTAAGGGGTGGTGTGAAAAAAGCCACTTGACCTGACTTGATTCCTCTAAACCTGCTTATTTCACTTGCATAATTGGCCTGTGTGTTTCGCGCTGTTAATACTCGTGATGACTGTCACGACACAGATCCATACAAGTCAGAACTTGTCTCAAAGCATCAAATTCTGACACAATATTAGAACTGCACCGCACTCTACATCCTAACAAAGCCTTATTTTCTTACAGCTCTCAGCTACATTGTTATGGCAGGGCATTGCAAGAGCCAGATTAGTTTTTAACGAGAAGCAATGAAGTGTTAATGGTTGGCCATGCTGCACTGTCCTGTCTCCAAACACAGCTGCTGCACCTCAGCCAAACACAACATAATGCCACCACGTTCTGCTCATCGAAGCTGTTGATGGAGCACAAGCAAGCGGTTTAAATAAACATGTGCAATTATCTCTATAAACCTCCAATAAAACTGTTTATAGCACAGCATGAAATAATCTGCACTCTGTACACACTCCTTGTTGCACAACAAATGGATCGCCCTACTGTATGCTTTGCATAAGAGTCAGATATCCTTGCAGAAAGCAGCCTGTGTCAGCATTATTACAGTATGCTGTTTTGCTGAGCAGTTCCCCTGAGACAGCATATGCTACAGCCTGACTGCACAGCATATTTTCGTAGTTTTAGTACTGCATTGTTTCCAAATTTACTTTATACTTTCACACACAAATCGGCCGAACTCGAAAGTAAGAAACATTTTGGATTGGGTACATAAAAAAAAATAAAGAAATAAATTCTAGTTTTAGAGCTGAGCCCAGCATACTTTTTCTGCATATTTATTTAGTTTAAGACTTAAGAATTACTACAAAAACATGTTTTAAGGGTCTGCTTTACGTGCCAGCATCAATAAATTCTAATAACAGCAGGGTGGAGTGTCTCGACTTCTTAAAGCCATGTTTAAGTGCATAATCCACATCTGCATGACAAATAAATGGTTTGTGGGAATGTTTACATATGAACAGAGAATCTGCAGGGTAGATAAACATAATAGAGGTCTACAGTATATCTATAATGCCAGTTTCCAGTGGAAAAAATGTATGCCATCCATTATGTACAGCCAATTTTCTTTCCCGGAATTCTTAAATTCACCAGAAATATAATAACATTTATCTCTGTGCAGTGCTATTAGACGTCACTGTATATAATTACAAGTAATGCATTTTAATAAAACACAAAGTTTCAAATGTTAATTTGATTAAATATATAAAAATTGTATACATATATAGATTATATATCAAGAGTTACATTGCAAAGTTTATTTCCAAACTTTACCAAACAAATATATAAATGTACAGATGTTTACACCTTTTACACACTCTTGGCATCCAGACAGTTTGTTTCTCCAAACATTTAGCTGAAATAATTTGCCATGCCAAAGATGCTCTTCACATGATGGATATTTCTTTCTGACCTTGCAAGCCAGTTAATTCCAGAGCAGTTCAATAGGATTTAGGTCAAAAGACTGGGCAGTCAATTTCATAATAGATAATTCTATTTAGACAATTGGACTGAAGAGGAAATTCAAATGATTTTAAAATAATTTAATTAACTACATACTTACAAATATGTGATCATGCTACATTCTATTTGTATTTAAGACAAAATATAAAAAGTGAAAAAATAACACTAATTATATTTATACACATTGACTGCTAGAACAAAACACAAATATTTCACCACTGCTTGGACTTGGACTTACTCGGATAAGAATACACCACTTGACAGAGCCTGAGGGGAATGTATTAAATGTGCTGTTATATGACTTACTTGGAATTTGTTGAATCCTGTGAACCACCACAAAGGCGTCAGAGAGGCCGACCTTCACTGGATGGTTCACAGAGCTGATCTGAGCGATCTGAATAGGAACCTGAGCAGAACAAAAGAAAAAAATACATCTAATACATATGTATAAATGTAAATATATATAATCAAAAATTCCAGATGATTCAGTACTTAATACAACTTTTTATGTTGAAAGCTGACAGTGTTACTGTTTCCAAACATAGTATTTTAAAATGAGTATCTCAATAAGTACCCAAATGGTCTCTAGAAGATTTGTGAAATCTGTAGCTGTGTTTTTGCTAAAAATTTGTGATGAATTAGGTTAGATCTCAAATTCATACACACAGATATTGTACTGTGATGACATTACATTTATTTGAATAAATAAATCGTTTTTAGAAGGAGTATGATAAAAAAAGAAAAGAGAATATATACTGTATATATATATATATATATATATATATATATATATATATATATATATATATATAGAGAGAGAGAGAGAGAGAGAGAGAGAGAGAGAGAGAGAAAGAGAAAGAGAAAAACGTCTCTAGGTTACGTAACCCTAGTTCCTTGAGAGAATGAGACGCTGCGTCAGAACGCTTGGGAACCGGCTGCATTGTCCATGCTCTGAATAATGTGTGTAATCAGTCAAAATTAGAGGCAGGCTGTCACCGGCGGGGTCAGCTAGGTCAAAGGACAGAGGTGCCAGGAGTGGCAAAATGGTCAAGGTTGTAAAACCTGACAAAGGTGAGTGGGGTGGACCAGCCCGCAGTGTGCAGAGGTCTTGGAGGCTGCCACACTCTGGGTTGAGTGCGCTCTGACCCCGAATCGAGCGGGGAGACCAAAGGACCCGCAAGAGGATGCAAAAGAGTGTGCTGAGAGTCTGCTTAGGAGCAGGAAGGCCTCTCCTCGGAGGTCAGAAGCAAATGAACATGTGTTCCGACTTCCTCCAAGGACCAGACCGGGCACAGTAGGTTCAATCTATCCTGGTTCAATGTTCAAAGGTTCAATGTCTGGAGCCTGACAGGTCGTGGGACGAACGAGGGCACCTAGGGGACGTAACCCACTTTAGGGTGCAGAAAGGCACTGGCCATGCCAGGAGGGCCAGCGATCACCTACTCTCCTCAGAGAGCAGACAGCCAGCAAGAATGCAGTCTTAATAGTGGACTGGGTTGAATTGGTGCAGAGCGCACCACACAGTGAACAGATGCCATCTCGTGGCATACGACCTCTGCGACATCTCTAGAGATGTGTCCAAACCTCTCCCATAGACCTCATGACCACTTCCCACCCCGTGAGGGACACATCCGTCGTTAGCACTATGTGAAGACCGAGGACTCCCAGAACAGGGTCTTGAGATAGGAACCAGGGATCTCTTCAAACATCTAAGCAGTCTCTTAAACTGCCTGACAGGGAGTGAGTAAGCATTTTTCAACTGGAGCATCATCAAAAAGCGTTTCAGCTGAAGTAGATCTAAGATAGGATGCAACCCACCGTTGCCTTGCTCCACAGTGTGCAGGACCTAACAAGACATGTCTGGCAGAACTATCCAGGCTCTTCTTAAAGGTGGGGCAGTGCCCTGACACAGCTCTAGTGACGAGACCTCCTGGTCCGCAACAACACCGGGCAGAAACCAAGGAGGGAGGGAGCTGAAGCTGGCTGTGCCCTGAAACACATTCGTGGCAGGGTTAACGAGCCAGGTCCCTGAAGGGGGCCAGAAAAAAATGGGCACAGAGGAAGGCGGTGCTACACACCCTCAGGTCATCCCCCAGCAGGTACGGTCAGGACCTCTTGGTCGAAGCCCTCTTATTAAAAATGACGGTCCTGAGATGTCACCTCATGGGGCTTCAGACCAGAGAGCCACGTGGGATACCCTACAGGGGAAAAGCGCCTAGCCTCTATCTCTGCACTTCCCAGTGGGGTTGTGGTTTGGGCTGTGCCTGCTGAGCAGCCATATGAGTGCCGCGTAGAAGGTACCACTGGAACACCGCAGATTGTTTCTTCACTTTCTGAAACCTTTTGACTACTGAGCTAACAGAGTTGCCAAAAAGGCCTGAGGGTGAGAGTGAGGTGTCCAGCAGCACGGCTTTGTCCCTGTCAGAATTCTTGGACAGGGTGAGCCACAGATGTCTCCCACATCCAGCTCCTGTAGCAGGTCGGCTTGGTATGCCTGTAACACCGCCATAATCTATAGACTTCCAGTGGCCTGACCTGCTGAGGCGTAAGCCTTTCCCACCGGCGCTGACGAAGTATGCAGAGGCTTGGTGGGTAGAATCAGGGTCTTAAGGGAGGATTTCGCACCTAGGGAGAGATAACCCGCTAGCATCTCTTTAACCCATGGCATAACTCCATAGCCATGATTTCTAAGCCTGGTCTTAGGGCTAAAGGGGCGGGCCGAGAAGGGCCGTGCCCAGGACCTGGACACCTCGGTGTGCAGGTCAGGGAAAAATGGCAAACCCCGATGTGGAGACTGTGAGGTCAGGAGCAAAAAGCGCTCATCGAGCTTACTTGACAGAGGGGCTTTATGCTTATCGGCTGGCCAAGCTACAGTATATCCAGCTTCTATAGGGCACGTATCACAACCTCAAGGAGCTCCTCGCTTCCAGGTTCACAGCATGTATCAAATACAACAATTTAGCCAACAATTTTACAGTAAATTAGTTGAGTTCCTTATGTTTTCCTTAAATGATTTCCTAATTATGTTTCTGCAACAGGTTTCTGGGCAAGAGAAAAGAGCAGGTGGCTTTGAAAAACTTTTTTTTAGCTTCCATTGGCCTGGTTCGGTAGGTAATAAATCTATAATTTGTTCACACCTGACATACAATTTGTTTCGCTGTCAATTTCATTTTCGGCTTTTTATCAAGTCCCATAAAGCAGAGGGTTTGACACTGGGGAAGCAACAAAAAAAAGTAATAAATTATGTAACATGAAAAGAAGTAAAATGCCCAGGTACTAGACAAGAGATTGAATCTGTCAATTAGGACATGAATTCATATATTAGAATTAATGAGCTTAATTTATTCACAAATAAGTATATTTTATATCCTGGATAAAAATCTGCCTTTCTTACAATATAAGATAAGAGAGAAAGAGATACTATAAAGGTGCATGGGACGAATGAGCAGATGGGTCGCATTGCATGTCATGCCATAACAGTGGTAAGACCAGTGGCTTTACTGCTTTACCAGCTACAGCAGAGAGGAATTTGTATTGAATTATGCAGACAAGATGAGAGAAGCACAGAGAAAGAGGAAGTATGAGACCGCATGAGTGACAGAGAGAAAAGATTCAGAGGGGGATATAATGTAAATGAGAGATGACAAGACTGATGGGTATCAGAGAGAACAAAGACACAAAACAATTGCTAAAAATAAAAACACAATAGAAAATAAATGGAGAAAACTATCCGACCTCCTTGTAGGCGAAGATAATTCTGCCATCACTGTGTAGCGTGGCCTGAAATGTGAAGCTGCCCAGATTGTACGAGTCCTGAAGGTGAACGTGGTCCCACTGAACCACGAGTGCAGTGCCTGCAACCACACACAGCAATATATACATTCAAACTCCCGCAGAGTGCATAAAACCTAGCTCATTTTATATGAACATATATTTTAACCATAAACACAAGTCTATTCAATAATACAAGACCATTAGCACAAATGGTGCATGGAAAAGACTGACTGTAAGCCTACTAGAAGCACGGTTAATGTACTGTATGTACAAATGTCACCTATACGTATGTCGTTGTAACCGTGTAATGTGTTCAGGGCTCCGAACAATACAAACAGCTCAAAATATAGACATAATGAATGCATGTTGATTATTTAATTACATTTATGTCGAGCACATTCAATTCTTACATCATTTATAGAATAATATTATTATATTTTCAGTATGACTGACTATATTTATATAATCAAAAGCAGTGAGACGAGATGAGACAGTGAGAGATGATGTATTGATTATCTGTCTGCGAGTGCTTGTGTGTGAGAGTGTGTGTGTTTTTGTGCAGGGACACTAAAAAAATAAACATGCCACAAATCTTACCATTGTCAAAATAAATGACAGTTGAGTTTCTTGACAGACTGGGGTCAAAGTTCGCCATGAGCGGGGCAATGTACTGTGTGGCTGTCAGCATTCTGTGTACCACATCTCCCGTGTAAATGAACCCTGCAGCGCAAAAAGAAAAAAAAAAGTTAAATCAGTAAACATTGAACATTAAACATTATAAATGATCCTGCATTAAGAATAATGCAGACATTGCATTTACGGGGATAAACCTTATTCCAGTTCCCAAGTGGCATCTCTGAATGCTGAGAGGCATTTCCTTACCCCTCATGTTTATCTGAGTGCTTATCTGAGTGCTGTGCTTTTGCATGATTCAGTCCTGCATGTGTGTGAACAGCAGATAAAGCCATGTGCAGCACTTAAAGCCAGTGAGCTATGCATGCAGTCCCTCACGCCAATGCAGCAAATGTGAAATGCACTTAAAAATACTAATGTGATTCCTCTCAGAGATTGTTAGATATGGATGAGGTTTTTTTTTTTAGGTTCAGGACAAACCAGTAATGACCTAAATCCGTGTTATAAGAATGCTAGTGCAACAGCTACTACACATGTATCAGCACAACAGGTCAAATCAAGTCAGTTCAAGTTTATTTCTATAGCCCTTTTCAGAATGGACATTGCCTCAAAGCAGCTTTACAGAATGTACCGCCTCATCAAGGTGAATGACAACAACAACAACAACAACAACAACAACAACAACATCTACTACTGCTAGCACTGCTGTTGCTGCTGCAATAACTACTATATAGCTACTACTACCTCCACTATTAGCAACACAACTATTTACAGTGCATATTACTACTACTACTACTACTACTACTACTACTACTACTAATACTATTACTACAGGTGCTGCCGCTACAACAAACACTACTGCTAAAACCTTTCACATTATTTCTGCCAACAGTATATAACAACAACGTCTACCACTACAAATACTTCTAATACTTTCCCTACTTCTTCCACTACAACTAATAGTACTTACCCCCACCACTAATACAAGAATTACTACCCGTATTACTTTCCCTGCTGTTATCATATTTATTAATGCTGGTATCAACAGCATTAACAACAAGTACTGCATCAACTACTACTATATTTTTTAGCTTCAACTTTCACAGCACTGTTTACTACTTCCAATACAGGGTTTCAACAACAAACAATACTTCTAATAACTGTACTATTACATAAATCTCTATTATAACAACTACAACAAGAGATACCAGAACTAGAACTAGTATTTTAACCAACACGACTAATACAACAACTACTATAATAATACTATTACTACAAATATTACTACTATTACAATCACTAGTATTGCATCCTCTTGGACTAATTTTACCACAACTTATAATTTTACTGCTTGCACAACTGCAACAAATATACTCGTATTGTTATTATTGTTACTTCTACTGGTATTGCTTTCACACAACAACAACTATTACTACTACAACTGCTCACAATGGCTACTACTCCATCCATTAGTAATAACTAATCCCACAACGACACCTTTAACTTTTACACACATCTACTATTAATACAACTATAACAAGAACAAATACTTTTACTACTACTTCCACCAATCTCAGTAATACATCATCTATAAGCATACTACTACTACTACTACTGATACTACTACTACTACTACTACTACTACTACTACAACTACTACTACTACTACTACTACTGATACTACTACTACTACTACTACTACTACTACTACTACTACTACTACTACTACTACTACTACTACAACCACTACCACTGATACCACCACCACTACCACTGATACCACTACTACCACTGATACCAATACTACTACCACTACCACTGCTAATACCACTACCACTACCACCACTACCACTAGAACCACTGATCCCACCACCACTACTACCACAACCACTACTACCACTGATACCAATACCACCACCACTACCACTACCACTGATACCACCACCACTACCACCACCGCTGATACCACTACCACTACCACCACCACCACAACCACTACCACCACTACCACTGATACCACCACCACAACCACTACCACCACCACTACCACTACCACTACTACCACCACCACCACCACCACCGATACCACTACCACTACCACTGATAACACTGATACCACCACCACAACCACTACCACTACCACTACCACCACCGATACCACTACCACCACTACCACCACCACCGATACCACCACCACCACCACTGATACCACCACCACTACTACCACTGATACCACCACCACCACCACCACCACCACAACCACTACCACTGATACCACCACCACTACCACTGATACCACCACTACCACCACCACCACTCACTACCACCACCACTGATACCACCACTACCACTGATACCACCACTACCACCACAACCACTACCACTGATACCACCACCACCACTGATAACACCACCACCACCACAACCACTACCACTGATACCACCACTACCACCGATAATACCACTACCACCACCACAACCACCACCACTACTACCACTACCACCACTGACACCACCACCACTACCACCACTACCACCACAACCACTACCACTCACCACTACCACCACAACCACTACCACCACCACTGATCCCACCACCACCACCACCACTCACTACCACTGATAACACCACCACCACCACAACAACCACCACCACCACTAATCCCACCACCACCACCACCACCACTGATACCACCACCACTACCACCACCACCATCACCACCACCACCACCACTCACTACCACCACCACCAACCACCACCACTCACTACCACTGATCCACCACCACCACCATCACCACCACCACCACTACCACCACCACTGATACTACCACCACAACCACTACCACTGACACCACCACCACCACAACAACAACAACCACCACCACTCACCACCACCACTACCACCACCACCACCACTGATACCACTACTACTACCACTGATACCACTACCACTACCACAACCACTACTACCACCACTACCACTGATACCACTACCACTACCACCACAACCACTACTACCACTGATACCACTCACCACCACTACCACCACCGCTGATACCACCACCACTACCACAAACACTGCTACCACTGATCCCACCACCACTACTACCACTGATACCACTACTACCACTACAACCACTACTACCACTGATACCACCACTACTACTACCACTGATACCACCACCACTACACCACCACCACTACTACCACTACACAACCACTACCACCACCGATACCACCACTACCACAACCACCACTACCACCACCACCACCGATACCACTACCACCACTACCACTACCACTACTACCACCACTGATACCACCACAACCACTACTACCACCACTGATACTACCACCACCACTACCACCACTACCACTGATACTACTACTACTACTACCACTGATACCACTACTACCACTACAACCATTACCACAACCACTGATACCACTACCACAACCACTACCACTGATACTACCACTACCACCGATACCACTACCACCACTACCACTGATACCACCACTACCACTGATACCAATACCACTACCACAACCACTACCACCGATACCACTACCACCGATAATACCACCACTACCACCACAACCACTACCACCGCTGATACCACTACCACCACCACTGATACCACCACTCACTACCACTACTACCACTACAACCACCACCACCACTACCACTCACCACCACTACCACTGATACCACTACACCACCACCACTACCACTCACTACCACCACCACTACCACCACCACTGATCCCACCACTACCACCACTACTACCACCGCTGATACCACCACTACTACCACCACCACTACCACTACAACCACTACTACCACCACTGATACCACTACCACAACCACTACCACCACTGATACCACCACCACAACCACTACCACTACTACTACTACTACTACCACTGATACCACTACTACTACCACTGATACTACTACTACTACCACTGATAACACTGATACCACTACTACTACTACCACCGATACCACCACTACCACTACCACTGATAATACTGATACTACCACAACCACTACTATTACTACTACTACTACAACCACTACTACTGATACCACTACTACCACTACAACCACTACTACTGATACCACTACTACTACTACTACTACCACCACAACTACAACATCCACAACAACTTTTACTACTGCTACCACCACTACCACTAACTTCTAATACCTTTACAGTTACTTCCATTATATCATAACAACAACAAAAACACAGCGAGAATTGCTATTACTACAAACTACTAATACTACTGTAATAACTACGACTACTAACTATAGCTACTTCTTTTACTATTAGTCACAATACCCTTTACTACTACAACAACAAGATGAGCTACTACTAATAGTGAACTACTACTAATAGGTTTATGTCCATTACAAACATTTAATACATAAATACCAACAAGAGTAATAGTATTTGAAAGTAGATATTTTTATCAATCAGGGTTGCCTCATTGCATCAACACAAGATGCACAATTATGCAATTCCACAGATATTTACAACCGTCGTACCAGATAGCATGCTGACAGAATGACAAGCCCATGTTACAATTATTTATTCAAACTGGTGTAAATGTCAGCCCACACATCCCCACGCTCTGCTGGAAGAATTCCGTTGTCTAGTACAAAGACTATATTTGTCCAATTACACTTTCTTTCCCCATGTCTCCAGCCTGGCAGACGGACGGAACTAATTAGCTGTAACTAATTAGCTGTATAATCTGTAAACGTGATTCCCATTCAGGAAATTTCCCTCATCATTCAGTAAAGCACACACGCATACACAAGGAGACTAGGCCCGTCACAATTATGAGATCTGGTCTGATTAACTACCATCCTTAGAGTTGCAATTAACAACTTCATTGTGTAATATTTAAGAGCTTATCAAATCAACGGTAGTGTAATAATGCACATGTGCACGCTTTTATCAGCACAAAAGAAATTAAATGTCCAAATTTAGGATTATAATAGAAATTTTAAGACATATAAGCAATAGCTAAAAATGTAAAAATAGCTCAAAATGTTGTATTTAAAACATAAATACACATAAATTTTTGGACAAAACTACAAAAAGAATTATATTACTGTCACTATTAATGCACTTGAATTATAACACTTGTATTCATTTAAGTGTTTGGGTTAATGTCATGTACCACAGCTTTTACTGTAGCAGTAAAGTCACTGCCGCATTTTACTGTGTTCAGGGCAAATCAGAGTTACAAGTAGTTCAACGATCGAAAATCTTTTACTGAGACATCAAAATATTTTGGATGTTCTATTTGTAGATTTGTTCAATGGATGCTATTTCCAAAAGAACTGGATATAAATTATGATTCTGTGCCAAACAATTCAAACGCTGACAAGTTTCTCTTGACGCATTTCGGTCAGAGTTGTACTATATGTAAATAAAATAAACATAATACAGAAGGCAGATTTTTCTTCAGATATGCCACGCACAAGTCAGCTCAATAAAAAAAGCTAATGCTACTATCTAATTAAACCGGGACATAAGCGTGCCTTCCAAACAAAATATAAAGCACATCTGGTCTAATCGCACATCAAGATTATTATGATAGTTTCTAAAATAACAAATTAATAACTAAAGTGCTTAAATGTCCATGAGCAAATTTTTTCCCCTTCAGTCTCTTTTTTTTCATTTCAGGACCAAAATAAGTCACAAAGTATGAAATTTGAAAAATGAGATTTATGTGAGCCACTTCTCCAGATATTTTATTCCTGATGCTTTCTTGTAGATGATTCAGTCAACATAAAAAAATTATTGTCTTAAGTTGTGATTTCACCAAACGTGCTGTTTGGTTTTGGTTTTGCCAGGATGTGGTGATCTTGGAAATGTTTGCTTTAGCATAATCACTGCTTTGGCAGCAGGTAAACAAAGCAAAAACCTATCCAAAAATTCTTTGCACGTTTAAACTCTGCCATGGAGATTGAAAGATTGATGAACTAAATTTGTCAAAATACATATGTGCAAACTACACACAAATACTACACTGACGCACCAGTATTTATACTCAACAGCAAAACCTATGCTGCGTACAGGCACTAAATGTGTTGGGTTCTAACTTTTACATATATACATTTTATGAGAAGAAAAAAGCATTACACTTGTGTAACTAGAGTTACACTAACAAACAGGCACAAACGACAATCATTAAAAATTAAATATACAGTAGTTCTCTCTTTTTTGGAACTTTTTGGAAGTTAACCTGCTCCTTACTAGACACCGGACTAAAACACACATACTGTATACACATGGTGCACAGGAATGTTCCTTAGACCCTTAGTTCCTTAGTGTGCAAATCACAACTTTTGTAATTTGATTTCATAAGCTGCCATAGACAATTCATAGGAACAAAAAGAAGAAGAAGAAGAAGAAAAAAAAGGAGGAAGAAGAACAAGTAAAAGAAAAGGTAAACTAAACTTGGGCATGTTACTGTAAATGTTTGGACGCTTTGACATTTTATGTGATTTGATACAAATAGTAGCATCACTCATCCAATGTCTACTGTGGTCTATAATCATATACACTTTACTTCTGGTGGTGTGAACTGAAATAGGGGGTGGTACCTTATTACAGTATTTCTAATTTTCCCCCACAAGTCAATGACCATTATTTTGTTGATGGAGACAATCCAGAGAAATAGTAGAGAGGCTGTCAAACTTGATGCATGTTGTGTCTTCTGTCCAATATAAGGCAGTTGTCAATAACAGAGTCAATAGCGTACAGTCGTCCCACATTCAGTCTAGCAGCTTGAGTGAACAGGTTTGGATGTATCTTTATTCAGCTGTGTTTGATAGAACAAGAATGTTTCCATGGCCATTAACCAGGGTTGCCAGAATTCAACATTTCCCGCTCAGCTACATTTCAAAATCCACACAAAAGCAGCCCAGGAAAACAAGCCCACACCAGTAAATCCAGCCACTGGAATAAGGAGACATATAGGACATATTTTGTTAGTCTTTTTCAGACCTTGCATGGGAAACCACGGTGTGCAGACCTGATATGACACACTGATATACTGATATTGTCCACTTCATAATCCCTACTTTCTCTCTTTCAAATCATTGCATTATATCTTAAAGGAGATTTAGATTTATATATCACAAAAGTACTGTCTGCACTTACATCTCATCCAATTATGCAGAAATCCTATTAGATTTAAATTAGTTCATTTTGATAATTTGCTATAAGAATCTCATTATTTCCAAATGAACCCAATTTGGAGTACATTTGACAACCCCGTTATTAACTGTCCTGTCCAGTAGATCTGCCGCCTAGATGAAATGTCTAGAAAGCCAAGCAACTTAATGAAACATGAGCTTCTATCTGTCAAACAGCAGCTTTTCTTATATCGTTGGTCAATCAAAAAAGATAATTAGTTTTGCAATGGAATTTAAAATGTATGGTGAGCTGAATGAGGACATTCTGAAGATTGACAGCTGATATAATAGCTCTGTATGAGTGCATTCAGGCAACTTTATTACAATTCCTAGCTGAACGAAGGAATTAATTCGAAGAACTGAAAAGAAAGTTGCTGGTACAGGAGTTGTTACTCTTTTCTCCTTCCTAGTTCCTCATCTCTTTCTGTGCTTTTTTCCCCATGTATTTTCTCAAATATATCATTGCAATCCAGCATTTCTGCATAGTGCAGGGCTGATCATCTAGTTCCCTTTGATCTTCATTTCTCTCTCCTTGTGTACATTTTGCTCTGTTCTTTCTTTTGATTTTGCTCGGTTAGCAATTCCTTTTTTCTCTCAAAGCCACAGAAGAAAAATATAACAAATTCAAACAAACTATCAAACATAGAATATATCATGCTGTTGATGGTGTAGGAAGAAAATGTGTTAGTAATAGGATTTAAAATTCATATTCCAGCTGAAGCAAAATAATAAGGACCATTTCATGAGAGGTAAAAAGGTAAATAAAGAAATACGAATAGTATTTGCATACATAGTGAGAGAGTGTGACAGAGAGAGAGAGAGAGAGAGAGAGAGAGAGAGAGAGAGAGAGAGAAAGAAAGTAAGAAAGAAAGAAAGAAAGAAAGAAAGAAAGAAAGAAAGAAAGAAAGAAAGAAAGAAAGAAAGAAAGCGGTAAATTGGTAGCTCAGGGGTTAAGACATTGAAATGTTTGGAAGATCGGAAGATCGTTCAAATCCCATCACCAGCAAGCAAGTCACTTAACCACCAACTGCTTAGATAATATGTAAGTCGCATAGGATAAGGGTGTCTGCCAAATGCTGTAAATTGCAATGTGCAATGTGTGAGAAAGATACAGTAAAGCTGATTGCCATTATTATAACAGTCTAAGAAAGGAATGCATTGAAACTCTTCTCTGTAAACACACACAGGGGGTGGAATAAACCATCTCTGAGTCAGTGAGTCTTCAAATGAACTGCACTACTTATCTAAAAACGAATAAAAAATTGTTCTGTATTCTCTGATGTACTAAGTCCTCTCTAACACAATTTTTTCCTGATAATATTCTCGTTATCCTATCATAAGGATATTTTTTCTGCTACCGTAATTTTTCTCCTGATGCCGTGCAGCTCAGAACACAGGTGAGGTGCGTTTTTTTGTTTCCGTTCGGAAATTTCATTGGTCTAATGTTATGGGGTTCAGTTTTTTGGCTTAAAGTTTGTGAAACCGGAAAAAACCCAGGAAAAAATTAATAAATAAGCCGCTTCGTTGTTTAAGCCGCGGGGTTCAAAACGTGTGAAAAAAGTAGCGGCTTTTAGTCCGAAAAATACGGTAATTAAATTTCAGCTGCAAAACTGTTGGCCCCCTGTAAGAGATAGGGTGAGAAAAAAATGTGTTACAAACATTAGACAATATGATTCAAATGAGAGAAACCACTTACTTTTGCTCGAACAAGAATCCCTGTCATAAGAACTTATGAATACCTATTTCCTCTGACCATTTACTGTTTCCTAATTTTTTAATCAGACAAGACAATCTTTTTTAGATCTCTGGATTTGAACCCCACTGAAACCTGTTGGTGGTGGATTTGCTAAATCTAAAAATACAAATCAATCTGAAATGTTCTGCATGGTAGATAATTTATGATCCCTATACAAGTGACTTCAATCTTCCAGAGGACGCTCAGTTAGTTAATAAGGAGATGCACATAAATCTGCAGCTAGTACCATTATTGAAGGTTAATCTTCTGAAATATACAGTGTCCCACATTTCGCAAGTGCAAGTATTTTAGTTTGTTATGTTGACATATTATTTTTTAGGTAATTTTCCTCACAGCATCTCTGGATTGTCTGTAACTATCTACATTATTCTACTCCAGGATGTACATAGCATCTTCACCTTCCAAGAGCTTAAATAATTGAAATAAATCCATAATCTACATAAGCAATATTCAAAAAAGAAAATACTTGTAGAAAAAATAGGATTGGATAAATTTGTTTTGTTATATTTTTTTTATTGCGAGTGTACAATTTGAGAAGTAAGCTTTTGAAGTACCGACATTTTTGTCATTGGCAAAGTTTGTTGCGTCGATACAGCCTCACTTACTTTTGTTACTTTCTGTTCTTTTAAAAATTCTGTCCAAGTCTGCCAAATTTAATATAAATTTATTACAATATGTAGGTGGAATAAAACATATTGAAAGAAAATATCCAAAGATGCAAGAAAATCTAACTCGTCTCAACCCAGAGATCCGAGGAATATGTGGTTTTGAAATTTTGGACACATGGTTTAAAGATTATAACTATGAAAATACTTACAAACTCTGTTCAAATTTGACCTTATGGTGCCGCTGGAGCATTTGAAGCACTAGGCCAATTGTTGGTCTTATTTTTCTTTAGATATTCCCATCAGGTGCTTTAAATTTCACATTATACAATAATAAAAAGAAAAAGTACAATAAATAGTGGGTCTCTACACACTTTCATTGCTTGACCCCATCAAAATCAAACCATATAACCATAAATGTTTACAATGCTGTTAATAAAATGTCGGATTTATAAAAAAAAGAAGTAGCATGTCCGGTGTTGTCTATAACCACTTAGAGTTTCCTTGCTTTTGGAATCAAACAAAAAGACCTGAAGCTTTGTTGTGTGAATTGAAAAAGACAGTAGAACAAGTTTACAAATCTAAGAATATAAATGAATTTGAAATGTTCTGCATGGTGGAGATTACAATAAGAAACTCCACGGACAGTTTTATAAAGATTCTATAGAAATACACACAAATCTAAAACCAATTTTCCTTTTAGAAAAGATTCTACAAGAAAGACGCTTCCACATGATCGACCAGCCTTGCTGTTTGAGTCTGGTTCTTATTTATAATAAAGTGCTTCACTAACTAGTGATCATTGTTACCTTGTCTACCACAGAGCCCTAAAAAGGCAAGGGATGATCCAAAACACATGCTGTTACCACGTGAATCACTAAGCTTCGTTTGTGTGCACGTTTGTAATAGCTGTGTGTGAGGGTTGATTTTTTTTTTTGTATATCAAAATAATAATAGAGATGGACCTGCCAAGCAAAATTACAAATTGGATTTTTCAAATATTATCTGAATGATAATAAGAGCTCTAAATTTTTAAACTGGTCATCCAGCTATGTAGGAAAGTTATATAAACATGGGGATGCATGAGGTTTTTGGTCACCTGCTTTTTGAGCATCTCATTCCACATAGTCCTTATTTGCTGCATTAATAACGGCAACTATTCTAATAAAATGTTCCACTAGATTTTGGAGTGTACTTGAGGAGATTTGTGCTCATTCAGCGACAAGTCAGGTACTGATGTAGAACAAGAAATCCTGAGGTGCAGTCAGCATTCCAAATCATCGTATTTTTAAAAGGGTTGAAATCAGAGCTCTAAAGCAGGCCATTTAAGATCTGCCACTAAAACTTATATAAGCTTATATGGAGGTGGCTTGGTTCACAGAGGCATTGTAATGCTGGAACAACTGTGGGTCTCCTAGCTCAATTAAAGGCAAATTCAATGCTACCGTATCCAAAGACATCCTATTAAATTGTGTGCCGCCAACTTTATGGTAACAGTTGGGAGAAAAAACACATATAGATGGCAAAGTCAGGTGCCCCAATATGTTTTTCCATATATATGCAAATGCACTTAATTAATCTGCACAACGCTACTGTTTGCACTTCTGATAGATTGTAAACTGCATTTCTTTGCTGAGTACCTGTACTGTGCAATGACAAAGAAGGAGCTGCTGAGAGAACATAACAAATGCTGCTGCTGGTGTTAAGAGACTATTTAACCTTGCGCCACATTTCCAATATATCAGACAAGCTCTTTGTTCCTAAACATCATTACTCCAATGAAGGCCAGGTGTCACTGAGATGGAGCTAAACATATGGTAGATTAGGAAGAAGTAGACATGGTATGAAACTTCTGTCCTCCATCCACTTTTCGCAAAGTTATTATTTTCACGATCATCCATTTTCCACTTCAGCACTGTCACTGTTTATGCTAGCCTGGGTGTCCTCAATGCTTTAACTGCTGACACATCTCTTATTTGAGCTTTAATGCTTTAAATAATCAGGTAGAATTAGTCTACATTCTACAGTCTACATTCATGACTTCTGTAATTATTCTTTTCACCAGGGATCATCATGTGACATTATTTTGGTTTGTCTCCACCACTTTATTACAATTTTCACATTTTTATTCTAGATTTATTAGATGAACTAAAAGACTAGAACAAAAAAACACAAACTTACTCACTCCCTTTATTTTATACACTTATCAAAATTTAAATTTCAAAGCCACATTAGCATTTCTCAAGATCTGATATCTCTCTTCACAAACTTGAAAAAGCACAAACCAAAATCGTTTTATTACCATTATCATTTTAACACATTGAAATTCTAAAATCCAACTGTGAATCTTACACCAACTAACAGGAAACTGCTACTAACAAGATAAAAAAAAAACTGAATTTTGTATTTTCTACTGTTAGAACAAATATAAACAAATGTTTCCTTCTTCAATTAATTTAACCAAACTCAAGCATATCCTGCACAGCTTTAATCATGTTTTTACACTAACAAGGAATCATGAGTTGTTGCTATTAACAGTATGTTGGGTCTAGTAAAATATATTTTAAAGATGATGTGGAGGTGTTACCACCACCAACAAAGTGAGTTGTGTCTTAATAATTAGCAGATTCTCCATTGTTTTACTTGCCACAGAAACCACAGTCCCAACTTTGGTGTTTCTAAAGTTATAAGTACAAAGCATGTGAATTCACAGAACACAGTTCATCTAGCTACATTTTATGTGAAGCAAATGTAACTGCTACCAGAAACATATACATACTGCTATAAAGCATGAGGCATATGAAGTCAACATGTATATTGCAACAAGGATCATTACCAGAAAAAACAAGTTTAACAGACTGAAAATGCTAAAACTGTGTGTCAACTATGAAAAAAATGCTCAGTAGAAACTATAAATCCATTCAGGTTTGCCCTCTGGGTCAACCTTTCAGTCTGAGATGCTCTGTCCATGGCTCACAGAGCAATTGTGAAATCTTTCATACAATTTATACAGGCCATAAGCTTTAGAATATTAAAGCTTTAAATGCCATCATAGCCATCAACACCCAGTGATGCAGGACCAAAGCCAGATTTGTCAGAGATTGAGTTTGAGATACAGGATTTTAAAGACCAACACAGAGAGAGACTCTGTGTTGGTCAGAGTGTTGGTTAGTGGGTCTGCATAGTCCTACCTTACAAGCAGACATACAAACACAAAACAGTTTGCATAAGGCAGCTTAGCCTTGGGCTAAGGCACAAAAACTGTAGAAGATGATGTTAATATAAGCTTCTTCTTCTTCTTCTCCTTCTTTCGGCTACTCCCATTAGGGGTCGCCACAGCGGATCATCCGTCTCCATACCACCCTGTCCTCTAAATCTGCCTCTCTCACACCAACTACCTGCATGTCTTCCCTCACCACATCCATGAACCTCCTCCTTGGCCTTCCTCTTTTCCTCCTACCTGGTGGCTCCATCCTCAGCATTCTTCTACCAATATAATTCATGTCCCTCCTCTGCACATGTCCAAACCATCTCAATCTCGATGATGTTAATATAAGCAATATACGAAAAAAAGCCACAAAGTTGTATCACCAAACAGCTTTATTATTGTTAGAGCCTTGACACAGATAAACTCATACACACAATCTCGTTATTACAATTCATTCAAATAAATGTAATTTACAGCGGGCAGAATTCGAGATCTAACAACTTATATATACAATAAGTAACAAAAAAAACAACAATTATTTAGATCTATTTAGTCAGTTTACCTCAAATATGTAGCTTTTACTAGCACATTAATATACAAGAGTGCTCCAATTTGTCTGTACCTGGTATATTAACACAATTGTTCTGCTGAATGTTTTTTAATTGAGTAATTTATTTGTTTGAGTGGTTGGTCCCCCAATCTGTTCTTCATACCTCGGGCTCAGCGGTATAAACAAACATATCCAAGTTAAAACCTATTTATTATATATTCATATAGCATGTCCTAGTGTTGTCACAATACCAAAACTTTGATATTGTCAGGTAACAGCAAACCAGCAACTCCATTTCCAGCTGCACCAATCAAACACCAATCGGCTGCACCGCTTTTTCATACTCTGCAGCTCTCTTTTACCAAGCTACTGATTGTGCACAGGTGCGCTTAATTGTGCTTACACACACACACACACACACACACACACACACACACACACACACACACACACACACACACACACACAGACAGGTTAAAATAAATTCTTTAGCAAACTGCAGTTTGTAAAGTATTTGCTAAGTACTTGTACTACAGGCATTACCATCCCTTGTTTCTCTGATTGCCACTTCAATTTCAAGTTACTGATTTTAGCCCAGCCCAGGTGATCCTGTATGCTTTCCATGTTGAATTTGTCTACTCTGGATTTAATAAAGACTGTCTATCTGCAATTGCACCCGTTTCTCCGCGTATTATGTGCAGATAGCAATACTAGGTGCAGTCTGATGTGTATGTATATATACAAATTTTATGATTTCAAGGACAACCAAAGCAGAGATTAGATAGTTCAGAATATTTAACAGTAAACAGACTTTCATCTTGTACTGAAATACTTACTATGACTTCTAGAAACACTGATGTTACAATTTTATTACTTACTGCAATTGTATCTGGGTTTTGTTTTTTTTCATTATTTAACAGCACTTTCACTTCACAAATCACTTCACTTTGTCACTGTCCTCCACTGTTTTTATTTACCTTATTACATTGCATCATCTCAAACGTTCATGTCTAATATGTGTTTTTAAATGCTTGTACTGTTAATGACTGATTTATAGCACAGTCAAAAACACTCCACTGAAGACATAGGAGTCATTAAAAGTAAATGTAGCCCTAAAAGTCCTCCCTAAAGGCATTCAACAAAATCATTATATTTTAGCACATGGCTCCAAAATTAGACTATGAAAAATCACAAGATTAATTTGCTATGGCATGTCCAGAAATGTCAATACAAGACCACAATTCTCATGAGTCAATACACACGTAAAGCTATTCATCATATCCCCCTGATGTTTCTTATTAAACTCTCATTAAAATGTCATCATAATTACAGTAGCTGCCCAGCCTATAACCTGCCGAATCAAAACGTCTAGTTCATAACTCTCCAAACAAATTTGGGTGTCTCATGCTGGCTGACTTGCACCGAATATATTACGGAAACATTTTGCTTATTGCTTCAAAATTTTCTCTCTGTGTCCATTTTTTTCCCCAAACTGAGGACGATAAACTTGTTTGCTTTATCTGTACATTCTGTCTCTCTCATCCATCTGAGTGAAATGAGCATGAGCTATTTGATTCACCCTGGAGCCAAAAAGCAACAGCAGATTAATGATAGTCTATTTTAAAAGAACACAAAAAGTATGAAGACAGAAAGTAAAAAATGGGGAAAAAAGAGAAAGGAATCTGAGAAAAAGTGCACAATGCTGACTGATAGCTGAGACTGAGCTGTCAGAGAAGCTGAGGTAGAATAAGAATTATAGAATGTGGCTTCACTTGGCAGGTGATCTGATGTACAGTTTAAAAAAATGATCTTGTTTTAAACTCGAATCTGGAGCTAACAGGGTTACAGCAGTCTATAGTAGCTCTATAGCTGCTACTGAGTGAAGGTGTGAAAAATGGCATTAAGCATGGCATTAAGGTGAATAGCAGTAGCGTTTTATACAGGTTTCATTATTCAGCTCTATTCAATATGGAGATTTCAGTTCTTTACAGGAGCTCACTATCGAAGCTTTAAGAGCTTTCTCGATTTTCAGTTCAGTTCAGTTCTCACCTCATGCATAACACAAAAATGGGACAAATGCTGCTCTAGAAAATATGCTTAGCTTTTTTAAAAGCATAATCCCAGATAAACAGGCCAATCCAAACTCCATAGCACAAACTGTCCTATAGCCCTGTACCTCCTACCCACACACACACACACACACACACACACACACACACACGGTTTCTATATAGGCACAGCATACTGTATATGTTAAAATCGCCTGCTTCCTGTTTTAGTCACAAACCTTTTAGGTTTAATTTTATATTACATATTACCTCATCAAACTCTTTAACTACTAATTAATACAGTTATTCAATCAGCCAATCATGTGGCATCATAAAAATGCTTACAATTATGCGCATATAGCTTAAGAGCTTCAATGTGGTAACCAATCAGTTTGCTGTCATTTTTGGTGGCGCTGATTTTGGTGGTTTAATATTTCATAAGAGGCTTTATAAGGAGGAAGCTGGGGTAAGCTATAATACAGTGCCCCTGGAGCACAAAGGGGTTGAGGGCCTTTCTCAAAAGCCCAAGAATGGAAGCTTAGTAATGCTGGAACTGGAACCCCTTCAATTTCTAATCAATAACCGAGAGCCTTAACCACTAAGCTACCACTTCCATTCTACCACTTCGTCAACTGCTAAACTTTTGTGTGTTTCCACACACATTCTTCAGAACTCATCACAGAATAAAGCAAGAGCAAAATGTGTTGAGTTGAAAGAAGAATTGCCAGACTGGTTTGAGATTACAGGAAGACAACATCAGGTTCCATTCCTGTTAGGAACCTAGACAGGTTAAAACTGGAAAAAACTTTAACTGGCCTTTTCCCTAATCTTTAGAAGCTCAACTTGGTGAATCCAGGTGTCTGTACTAATATGCTGAGTATAAATTTCCGCCTAACCACTTTATATTTTTCGGCTAATTTTTATGCCACAAGTGGTCTCCATTCTTTTGCATATACACCCTTTTGTACATTAGTTTACAATAGAAGGACACACTTCTAAAAACATAGGCCAACATAGGTCGACACAAATACGTTTTAATTCAAAAATGCGTATTTTTCTTTCTATTTTGGCCTTCCATCTATATGTTCTGTCCACATTTCCACACTGTTTTCAGTCATCGACAACACTCTCCAAAGTAGATAAGTTGAAAATGCCAGTTTCGTGTCAAAGTGTGGACTGTAAAAATAGAAACGTTCTTAGTCATGCGACGGTGCCGGTCCTCGATACGTTTTACTCATGCGCAGTAAGCGTTTTCAGACGTTTCAGTGTGTATGAGCAACCTTTGGGAAATGATTGAAAATGATAGTGTGAATGTAGCTGTAATGAGATTTTTTTTTGTGACCAGTGGATTAGAAAAAAAATCTTTAAAATTATGAAAAGAAGTTTTGAGAATGTGAGTATTTGCAACAATCTATTTGTCTAATTTCCAGACAAATTGGAAAAGTAGGTGGCTTTTGGTGATGCTTAATAACAAAGTGCACTCTCGAGGAAGAGTGCCAAGCAGTTAGTCATCTTTGTGGCTTTGTATTATTTACATTGTTTCTGCTAATAAACTCCAAATTCATGTTCGTATCCACACACACACACACACACACCTACACATACACATAGGAAGCTGGTTAACTTACCGCCAGTTGCCACAGTGATCTCCCTGAGAAAATGTCCATAAAAGGGGAAATCAAAAGACAGGTTGACCCGCTGTGTAAACAAAAACACATATTATTATCAGCATAGGGATATTATGTCTGGTGACACTGAGACATTGACATTAGAGGAAAGGTGGTAGGGCAGTCAAAAACAACAATCAACAGTAAATATACGGCAGTGGATTAAATCTGTGGTCAGCCTGAGTAAGTAAATAAATAAGCAAAGCGTAGACTTTAATGTTGTACCTAGGCTCAGTCTGTGTGATTGTGGCTGCTTTTATTTAGAGAGGCTAATGTTCTGCTGTGGTCTCAAAATCATTTCCCCTATTACGATAAAACAGAGCATGTTGACACACAAGGCTTTTTGTAATTTTCTATCCACTCAATTTGTTCCCACATATACACAGGCAGAAAAACAAAGCAAGCGAGCCGTGCTATCCCTCGGGGAATGCTAATGTTAACGTTACACATGTGTGTATTGGTGGTCAATGTGATTGTGTGACCTCTGAACAGCGGTGAGATTTGCTTGTGTATGGGTGTGAAGTCGTACCGCTGCCTGTCTGTGAGTATTGGACAGGATTCCATGAATCTTCACTTTCTCCTTGTCCATCTGGTCAATGTTCACCCATAATTCTTTGCTCATGGGATCGTTAGGATTATAGGTCTTCGATGTGTAGTAGTTGTGATCTGTATCTTCCTGCAGAAAGAGACAAAACCGTAGTCAGTCTGTATCATATAACCATTGTATTCGGAGCTGTATCTCAATATCTGGACATGAAACATGAGTGGATATTATTTTATCGTTTTGCAGGTACTCCAGCTAATCTAATTCATGTCAGACTGCAATTAGAGCTTTATAAACCTGATAATATGCGATATCCTCGCCACACGGCACGTTAATGCAAGGTATATGATTTTCTCTTTTTCCAATACTGATACCAGACAAATTACCTTTACTTACATAACTGTAACTGAGGAGTTTTTTTTGTGCTCTTGTACTTTTTAAGTTTTACTTAAATGCTTTCTTTGTAGTTTCGCACTTAATTACATTTTACATAAACATACCCATTTGTTAGTAAAAAAAATTATTAATAAAAATAATGCAAGGGGGGAAAAAATCGCACCCCGGAAACTACTGCACTGATCGAATGATGGGCCGAGAACAAACGCGCTAAACTCAAAAGAAACAAATATGGAGAGCGACAAGACAAACCGCTGTCTATATTTAAGCAAACACTTTGGCTTCAAATGCAAAAAAGGCAACAATTTTATTATGCATCTTAAGCTGTTTTCCAGTGTAAGCTGTTTAAGGTATGTTTAATTTTGTAGATTTTTTTGTTATTGCACTTTAATCTGTAAAAGTATTCCTTCAATTAGAAACAACTAGTTTGAGATTGATATGCCCTTGTCCTTTTTTGAATGACACTAGATTCCCCCACCCCACCTTTGCTGTTGGTACATTCTAAATAAGTTAATTATAAATGAGCTAATTTTTACTTTTACTGGAGTAGATTTTTAGACCCGGAATCTTTACTTGTACTTAAGTAAAATTTTATTGAAGTAACAGTACTTTTAAATAAGTAAAATATTTGATTACACTTTTCACCTTTGACTGACACAGATACTAAACCATTGAGCTGATATTGAATCTGATGGTTTTAATAAGCTTAAAATTGTTAAGATTTTTTAGTAACTGGAGCACTGGAAAAAAAGAAAACTTGCATAACTGTTCACTTGCCTGTTGTTGAACTGTTCACCGGGAATTGTGTTTGTATCGGCGTTTTAAATTTTTTTATAGTTCGTTTTTTCTCACTTTTTTCGCTTTAAAATATCAAAATATCGTTTTGATTTCCTGCATCCTTCACTTTCCGTTGGCTCCGTCTCGACTATTTTTGCTGTCGGAAGAGCGCTTTTTTCCCTGTCTGAGGGTTTGAAAGCAGTGAGTGAAGGATATTCACCAGAACTACAAACAAACACTACAGTAATCACATTAAGGTACGTAATTTCTCTATTATGGCGAACATCCAGTTCACTCAGTGTGTGAAGTGTGACATGTTTAGTCAGTCTTTCTCCGTTGTTAGCGATAATTTTATCTGTGAGAAGTGTAAGCTAGTTTGCTCTTTGACGGAGAAGATCTTAGCATTAGAGGAGCGCATCCAGAGTCTAGAGAGAAGTAGTGAGTGTGAGAGCAGTCCAAGTTCTGCAGGGGAAAGTCTGGATGCCCTAGGTGAAGGTAATATTCCCCCGACTCCGGCATTAGAGCCCTCGCAGCGGGCGAATGGGTGACGACTCGGCGGCATACTCGCAAAGCCAAAGCTAACGCTAAGGCTCGCCCACGGAGCACCATTCCTCTCCGCTTCGCGTGTCCAACAGGTTTGCTCTCCTCAGTGAAGCACCCGCTGAGAAACCTGAAAGAGCTCTGGTTTTAGGAGACTCCATTCTGAGGCACGTGAAACTAGCTAGACCTTTAGGGGCACCAGCAGCACAGGTTATGTGTATACCGGGAGCCAGGGCGCCGGACATAGCAGGTCAGCTTAGATTCTTAGGAAAGCACAGGTTCTCTAAGATAGTTTTTCACACAGGAGCTAATGATATACGCCGACAGTCAGAGGTTACTAAGAGTAACATTATAGAGGTGTGTAAATTAGCGAAG
Organism: Silurus meridionalis; assembly: GCF_014805685.1. Classification (NCBI taxonomy): domain Eukaryota; kingdom Metazoa; phylum Chordata; class Actinopteri; order Siluriformes; family Siluridae; genus Silurus; species Silurus meridionalis. Next base: position 10,606,067 of record NC_060889.1, read on the forward strand.
GCAATGTCCGATGCTGTAGTATGCTCTGGCCCCATCCCAATGCGACGTGGCGATGTAGCCTACAGCAGGTTATGGTCGCTGAACTGCTGGATGTCCGAGTGGTGCTCCAAAACAATGTGGGCTTCATTAATAATTGGAGCATTTTTGAGGGCAAGGCTGGCCTGTTAGGGCGGGACGGTGTCCATCCCACCCGGGAAGGTGCTGCTCTCATTTCTTGTAGTATAGGTCATAGTCTCAGAACAGCACTAGTTAACAAGTGACTGTCTAGAGCCAAGGCCAGGAGCAGACAGACAGGCTAAACCGACCGTCTGCTAGCTGCACAGAGTCGCCACTCAGGATCCACCATATTGAGACTGTGTCTGTCCCCGAGCAAAACCAAAATATAGGAACTATCAGAAAGTCTGTTTAAGTAACCTGATTAACATTAAATTAAATAGGACTGAACGCACAGCCAGCACCTCTGATCTAAAAATAGGATTGTTGAATATTAGATCTCTCACGCCAAAAGCGCTTACTATAAACGAAATTATTACCGACCAGGAGTTTAATATAATGTGTTTGACAGAAACGTGGATTAAATCGAATGAATATGTAGCATTAAATGAGGCGAGTCCTCCTGGGTATAGTTACATACACCAACCCCGTCTAAATGGCAGAGGAGGCGGAGTAGCAGCTATTTATAATAATAATCTAAACGTCACACAAAAGACTAAACACAAATGTAAAACATTTGAAGTTCTCTACACCAACATAAAATATTCAGTGTCTGAAAGCAGGTCAAGTCAGTTAATTCCACTAATTATTATTTATAGACCCCAGGGCCCTACTCTGATTTTCTGATAGAATTTGCAGATTTCATTACAAATCTAGCTACTTTAGACAAAGCATTAATTGTTGGAGACTTTAATATTCATTTTGATAATCAGGAAGACTCCTTAAGAGCAGCAGTTGTGTCCATTCTAGATTCAGTCGGAATTAATCAGAATGTTATAGGACCCACTCATAGTGGTGGACACACTCGATTTGTTGTTAACATTTGGATTAAAAATAAAAACTTAGTCATAATTCCACAGTCTGAAGCTATTTCAGACCATTATCTAATCTCGTTTAAAATTTGCCTTAGTCATTGCATTTCTACCTCACCACGTTACCGTGTTAAGCGTACTTTCACGTCAGCTACAGCAGCGCTTTATTAATTATCTTCCGATATTACGATATTAGATAGATCTCCGTCAGACCCGCAGAGCTCGACTGGGCCACTGAACATCTAGAAACAACGTTACGTTACACTCTAGATGATGTAGCTCCTTAAGACCAAAATGATCAGGGAGAAAAATTAGCACAGTGGTATAATGATCATACGCACCTTAAAACAGACCACTCGAAAACTAGAGCGTAAATGGCGTCAAACAAAATTAACAGTATTTCAAATAGCATGGAAGGAGAGCCTCCTAAATTATAGAAAATCTCTTAGTGCTGCCAGATCAGCATATTTCTCCACCCTCATAGAAAATAACAAGCATAATCCTAGATTTTTATTCAGCACGGTAGCAAAATTAACAGGGAATAAAAGCACTGCGCTAACATGCACACCATCAATAGGTAGTAATGATTTCATGAACTTTTTTAATAATAAAATTGAAAACATCAGGCAAGAAATCCAGACGGTTAATATAAATCCAAATTATTTTACAAGTAACCCTGTAGACAGCAGTGTCATTATAGCAGACAATCAATTACAAAGCTTCACTACTATTCATGAGAGTGACTTAATTTCATTAATCTCCTCATCAAAATCATCAACCTGTATTCTCGATCCCTTGCCTACTAGTTTCTTTAAACAGATAGCTCCAGAGGTAATCAAACCTGTTTTAAAAATAATTAACTCTTCCATTAGCACTGGTTATGTACCAAATCCTTCAAACTGGCAGTTATCCACCCCTTATTAAGAAACCTGACCTTGACCCATGTCAGTTGTCCAACTACAGACCGATATCAAATCTCCCCTTTATATCCAAAATTTTAGAAAAGGTTGTAGCACAGCAGTTATGCTCACATCTGCTTATGAATAACATTTTGAAATGTATCAGTCAGGATTTCGGCCTCATCATAGCACAGAGACGGCGCTAGTTAAGGTGGTAAATGACCTGTTATTGGCCTCTGATCAGGGTTTTGTCTCCTTACTTGTTTTGCTCGACCTTAGTGCAGCTTTTGACACCATTGATCACACTATACTGCTTGCTAGACTTGAGAATGTTGTAGGAATAAAGGAACAGCTCTCTCTTGGCTCAGGTCTTATTTGACTGATCGCTATCAGTTTGTGGATGTAAATGGTGAGTTCTCCACGCTCTATGAGGTAAAGTTTGGTGTTCCTCAAGGATCTGTCTTAGGCCCACTGCTTTTCTCTTTATATATGCTGCCTCTTGGTGAAATTATTCATAAACATGGGATTCGCTTCCATTGCTATGCTGATGACACACAGCTGTATATTTCAGCAAAGCCAGATGAGAGAGATCAGCTTAACAATGTTGAGAAGTGTGTAAAGGACATTAGACAGTGGATGCTTAATAACTTTCTTCTGCTCAACTCAGATAAGACGGAAGTACTTTTACTAGGACCACATGCAGCTAGAAGTAAACTTTCCGATTACGTAGCATCTCTGGATGGTGTTTCTGTTTCAGCATGTACGGCTGTCAAAGACCTTGGTGTGATTATTGACCCGAGTCTTTCCTTTGAGTCTCACGTGAATAATATCACCAGAATCGCCTTCTTTCACCTTAGAAATATTGCTAAGATTAGAAATATGATGTCGTTACAGGATGCAGAAAAACTGGTTCATGCTTTTGTTACTTCTAGATTAGACTACTGTAACGCTTTACTGTCTGGGTGTGCGAGTAAGTGCATCAATAAGCTTCAGTTAGTCCAGAATGCAGCAGCAAGGGTCCTCACTAGATCTAGGAAATATGACCACATCACCCCTGTTTTAATCAGTCTACACTGGCTCCCAATCAAATCTCGCATTGATTATAAAATATTACTACTGACGATAAAGCACTCAATGGTCTCGCACCGCAGTATCTGAGTGAACTTCTGTACCAGTATGATCCTCCACGCCTACTTAGATCAAAAGGTGCTGGCTATCTGTTGGTTCCTCAAATAATGAAGACTACAGCAGGGGGCAGATCTTTCTCTTATAAAGCCCCACAGTTATGGAACAGCCTTCCAATCAGTGTTCGGGACTCAGACACAGTCTCAGTGTTCAAGTCGAGGTTGAAAACGTATTTATTTAGTCAAGCCTTTTATCAGTAGATTTCTTAGGTAAAGGCACAGATCTGGAGGAACATGGATATAGAGTGTTTGGTGAACTGGTATATTTGTATGCTGTCGCCCCTCACATTCACACGCTCACTCAGGTTTGTTGACGGTGGTGTGGTGGGTCGCCTCTTATCCCAGAGATCCCTCATGTCTGTGTTACCTTCTGGTTCTCCCTTTTAGTTATGCTGCCATAGCGAGTCTTGCCGGAGTCCAAACTGCACAGTGACATTAACTTTCATACACCAATAGTTACACTTAATAATCCATATCCTTCTCTTCCCGTCACCCTCTCTCTCTCTCTCTCTCTCTCTCGGTCGAGTTAAACATGCTCCTGAGGCTCCAGTGACCAGTGTTCCTGCCCCTCTCCTCCTTGGATCTTCACACTTCTGTGCAGCTCGGGACGGTCTCTTAATTCGGAGTAGAACGGGTGCTTTGAGGACGGATTGGACTGTAGTTGGTGTCGGCGGTCTGCTGCACTGACTCGGAGTGCAGTTTGCTTCTGATCATCATCACTGTACCCCACAACATTGTATATCTGCTTCAAATGGACATTTGGTGCAACCCAGATGAGGATGGGTTCCCTCTTGAGTCTGGTTCCTCTCAAGGTTTCTTCCTTATGCCATCTCGGGGAGTTTTTCCTTGCCACAGTTGCTCATCAGGGACAAACATACTTACAAAGAACATATTTATGTTTAATCACCACATTATCTGTGTAAAGCTGCTTTGAGACAATGTTCATTGTTAAAAGCGCTATACAAATAAAAATGAATTGAATTGAATTGAATTGAAATTGAATTGAACTTACATAACTTTCCCACAAACATTGTGTTGCATATTTTATAATTATAATTCATCATTTATATGAATTATATAATTATATACTATATAAAATATCGGCAAGCAGAAATGATAAAATAATAAAAAATAAACTAACAAAAAAAAACCCCAAATACCCCATATATCAAGTCTCTTTATATGTAAAAGGTACAATTACATTAAATAAAAAAATACATCTTTCCAAACTCAATTCCAATGTTTTCTGTTTGATATTGGATCGGACTAAATGAAGTCAAACCCAATGCAAAGTCTTTTCACATTTAAATAGTTATTTCTATTTCACATGAAGCTCCTCCGCAGTGCCATACAGCAGTATGGAGGTGTATTGAGTCTCAACATAAGACAAGGTGTTTTGTTTAAAAAGATATCCTGCTAAAGGGTTCTGCTTCACATTATAATACAGTATTTTAATGTGATTCCTGTCAGGATCATGACTTGGTTTATTGAGACATTTTGTCTGAGACACGCTCGAGCCTCTTTGTCTCTCTATGAATTATTCTGGTCCTGATAAATTCAAGACACCAGACACCATTACACTATCTCTACCAGGCTTCACAGTCAAGGTGAAAGATCGGTGTCCGTCCACCATATTTAATTTTCTCTACTCATAAGTGACTTCATTTAACTTTAATCATATCTGTCAACAGAGCATGTTTCCAGTAGTGCTGCTGAACAGAGAGCAGTTACCATGGTAACTCTTATTCAGTGTTTTTATGATAAACTCATAAACACAGCTGCAAGTCAGTGCAAAAAAAAAAAAAAAAAGATACCAGCATGTCAGCTGTCATTTCACAGTTTATTGTTCAGCTCGTTTCGGAGATACTATGGTGTTCACTTTCACATAGCTTTGTAGGATTCTGGCTTCTAGGGAGGGTGAAAACACTACAAAAATGATTTAATTTGCAATCCTTGACTTGACTTTCTAGACTATACAAAAGTAATATGTAACCTTTTCCAGAATTATTATCTTTAACATCTCAGAAATGATTAAAGCTGCATGCATGAAAAAGACTTTTGTGAATCCAGATAAACAAAAACTACTCTGCATTGTTCAATATTGTTTCACAGTTGTAGAACATTAAGCAATATTGTGGTGTTATATGGGATTGTCATATATATTAAACTGCATGGAAATACCTTATGTGTAACATTAATATTTTGGACATTACCAACATTTTGGCAAATTTTACAATTGTAATACTCAGGGTTGGTCAAACACTTAGCATAGATGATATATACAATCATACTCAGTTGTAATGTAACATAATAAAAGGCAATATATTGTACTGCAATGGATTATAATGTAATGCAATCAAATGTAAATGTATAGTAATGTAATACAATGTTGTGCAATGCAACGTAACGTAATATGTCGTGATGTAATGCAACGTCATGTATTGTAATGTAATGTTATACAATGTCATGTATAGTAATGTAATGCACTGTAATATAAGGCAGTGTAAATAATTGTAATGTAATGAAATGTAATGTATTGTAAACTTATGCAGTGTAATGTAATACAACTATAAACTGACACTAGCAAAAAACACTGATCAACTTAGTTCAAATTATAGAGACAAAGGAGATGCCTCATTACATATGAGACTTTGCTTACTTCAGCAGATTTAAATATTTTCCTGAGCTCGAGCTAGAAGCACTTGTCCTCAAGTCTGACACTGCAGTCTCGCAATTTGTAGATATTCAGATGCACATAAAGAGCTACAGAGAAGGACATGAGAAGGACACCACAGATTACAATTTGTCATCATTCTTGTTTTTTCTGGATTGATGAACTAGTCTGGATGCTAATATGTTCCCATATCGTCGATATATAGTAGCATATTCGGTATATAAATATAAAACAAATAACACAATGGGTAGATGAGAAAAGAATAGACCTTTTATAGGCTTATATAAATTACATTTCTTACGTGTAAATATAAGCAAGTATGGCTTTTAAATCATTTTCAAACAACATAGCCATGAAAGTGTAAGGTACTGTTTATAAAAGCTGTGCATTTCTTTTTATCTCTAAATGACATAGTTAAAATCAGTTCTTTGTTGGCTAAGTTTCTGAGGCTAAGTGCATATAAGCAGTTGCATACATACAATATAGACATTACATATGGTGTGTAATTCCATGTCCAGAAATGAAATACCATTTAAGTTATTCACTCAGGAAGCTGGATTATTTATGAGATACTTAGCTGCATAGTTAGCATCTGTGTACATAACTACATACTTCCTTGTTGCATGCAATCACTCACTCTCACACACCAACATACACTCCCACTCTCTCTCTCAGTGCAACATAAACACCATTTCTATTTGAACATTTTATCAGTTGTTTTCTGTGACGCTAAAAGACTACGGCATTGATTAACAGCAGCTGGATCCTCTGGAAGCTGCATTGCTGGCAACAAACTCAAAGACGCCAGCTGGATTGTCTTTTGTCTCCTTTCCAGTATGCACACAGACAGGGGGACAATGTTAGGAAAATATGGGAATAGAATGATGAAAGTAGGGCATAGCAGTGGGATGAAATAAAGCAAGAAGGCATAGATAGGATAGAGAAGCGAGGAGGTAAAGGAAAAAGAAAAGTGTGTGCCATTCTAGTCTAATTTTGGATACTTCATCAGGATGTAATATCATAATTTCAAACAAACAAAACAAATCTGGAGCCAAGTAGCAAAGAAATGGAGACATAAAAGCCTAAGGAAATAGGCATTGAGCAAAAAGGAAGGCACATCTAGCAGAAACTGCTCAGATGCCTCAGAGGAAGAAACAACAACAACAAAGAAAAACCTAATTAAAGTGCTTCTTGAAACAGCATTTGAGAGCTATATAGTGGCAAACAGCCCTAGATATCCATTTGCATATGAGAGATTGGCAATGACAGTGTTATTGTATTAGGTGGATTGCTGACTCCTTTAGTACACACACTTTAGGGGACTGGTTGCTCAATGGTTAAGGTGCTGGGTTACTGATTGGAAGGTGCCTACTCTCTGCCTACTGGTTTTGTTAAATGTGTACTTTGAGCATGACAACATGATTAACATAATATATATATTATTTATATAGTGTGTATTTTCCAACACACTACAAACATGTTAAAAACGATTCTCGCATCAAAATAAAATGCTGTATATTTACACTCAGCTGCTGGAAGTTGGGATGGGTTATTCTTGTCAGTTTATGTGCTGGAAGATTTAAACACAGCTTTAAAATGATGAAACGATGAGCCTGCATCACATGGACCCGGACACAGTGGGAGATCCTGCTGTGATGGTTATGTACTGTGGCGACTTAAAGGCTGACAGCAGACAACAAAAGATGAGCTAACAAGCCATAACTCACGTTATTTATTAGAAGACAACAGCAGCATGCCTAGTAAGAAGCCCACCTCCTTGAAGGATTGCTGGCACTATGAAGAGGAATTTGTTATGTTACTGAGTTGAAGGTTTGGCAGGTGAAACACTTTAAACATGTGTGTTAACACAGATCTGATTTACAAGGTTCTTCAGATGACTATTTAAAACATGGAAATACACATTGGCCATCAGTCATGGTGAACATTTGAGCGTTTCAGAAAACTTTATGAAATTATTTTTGTTCTCTATCAGGCACCAGGGCAACGAAAACAAAAAACATATATATGAATTATTCAAAACAATGCAGAACTCAAGGGGTGTGTTATAATCCACTTTCATTTATAACTACTTTGCATGGACAGAAGGGTTTGGATTTTCGAAAACAAATACTTAAAAGCCTATGATTGGATTATGATTAATATGTTTCACCTGGCAGCAATTTTTTTATCCCTAAAATCTAGCTTCTGGTTTCTTGAACAACCATATCAGAAGCATATCCCTTGGTCATGGAAAAGATGTTACTGTGTTTCAGATGAAACAAATTACTGGCCTGTATTCAGCAAAGAGAACAACTAAGGAGATTGCTGATATCACTGGAATTTGTTTAGGAAATGTCCAGCACATGATTAAAACCTGAAAGGATTGAGGGAAATTTACGGGAAGAAATGCAGTTAAAAATCTTGATCAGAGTCGCTTTGTGAAGTCACGTCGCAAAAATTTAACAGGAGAAAACACAATAATGTTTGATAGTAAAAGTAAAAAAGCAAAAGCATTTTCACATGCACAAGATTAACACCAAACAGCCATGTGACCACAAGACAGTTACTAATAGAAATAAAGAACTTTAATTTGCTAGGGAGCATAAAGTTTAATAAACTGACAACAAAAACGTCTTCTGGTCTGATGGATCCAGATTTCAAAGCATTTCATGTAAATAAATGCAATGTTGTTGTATAAGGTTGCCAAAGCAATGCTCTGACAAATGCATGCAAAAAAGTGGTAAAACAAAATATCACTGTGTGACCTTTTATTGGCCCTCCAGTGAACATGCTCAGTTCAGATCTGGTTGTCTATCAGTCTGTTATTATTCATGTATTTCAATCTGGATCTGTGTCTGTATTTAGACTCGAACTGGAAGTAGGTGTGGCCTACATTTCTAAAAGAAGCAACTGTTTTTCATATTATAAAAATTACTTAATATTAATCGAAGCAACATTTTATTATAGCACCCATATGATTTTTAACAGTGGAAGGCAGGCCAAAAGAAAATGCAAGATAGTTAAAAAAAATTTATTATATTTTGTAAAAATATGAACAGAAATACGCATGTTGGTCTTTGCACAGCACAAGGTCTGCATGACCTTTCTGGACTGGTTACTTTACTGGGAAGCGACAGAAAAATGTTTTAAAAAAAGAAATTGTTAAACCGAAATCACATTTGCACAAGAGCCACAGTGAGGATTGAGCAGCCCCGAGACAGCTCAGTTTGATCATCCCAAACAGTGCAAACAGGAATTTAAAGTAGCTAAGCAAATTTCCCTGCCTCTGCTGAAAGCAACAGACATGCTCTTGCACTCAATTCATGGTCAGTGAAACTTCAAGGACAGGAGAAATGTGCTGTTTAAATCTCGAGCTTCCCAACAGCAAATTATTATGCATACAAATTTACCTTAAAACAACAAAAAAATTAATAGTGTTCATCCAATTTGTAATTAGATCTGCTTAGAACACATTATTATAATTATGACTAATGTCATTTCTTTGTTTACATCCTTACAGTTTACATTTTCTTTCAGAAATGTCAGCTTGAGGATACATCAAACCACTAGCTTTTAGTCGATACAGATGGCATCACTCACATTTCCTTATTCTACTGTAGTTCTAAATCTAAATCAAACAGCATAATCTGCTAAATGTTTTGCAAAATATGAGGTTAATTATGTTTCATTCATTAATCTTTTCCTACAGTCAACAGGAACTGATGAAAGCCCTATCTATAGTCAACCACCTGGCAGAGGCAACCAGGTTCTGGGCTAAAGTTTCCTAAAACTTTATAAGAGCTCATGAACAACTAGCTGCAAAAAAGAGGTAACTGCACATGTTCCCCAAATGCAAACACAACTGTAAACAATCATAAACAAACATACTATTATTTTAAAATAAGGATTATTTAAGACAGGGATGTACAATTTTACAATAACAAATTCTTTGTTACAGGATACATTTTTTCTCTTACTGTATTAATGGAAATGTTTAATTCTTGATTTTACACAAGCTTATTTTTTCCCTCTAATTCGTTTTTAGAGTGCCAAAATTTTAGAGTTTATTGTAAACTTTCCCACCCGGTTCCCTGGTGGTCTAGTGGTTAGGATGCGGCGCTCTTACCGCTGCGGTCCGGGTTCGATCTCCGGTCAGGGAACCAACCCAGCCATTAGGGTTGCACAAGCTTTAGTGCCGGTCCCAAGCCAGGATTAATGGGGAGGGTTGCGTTAGGAAGGACATCCAGCGTAAAAACGTGCCAAATTGAACATGCGGATCATGAATACAGATAATCCGCTGTGGCGACCCCTAATGGGAGAAGCCGAAAGAAAGTTTTTTATTGTAAACTTACCCACCCTTCCCCTTTGAATAGAAAGCTGACTACCACAGACTAATTTATCTTAGTAAGTTAATATTAAAGTTGAACACTATAGATTATGATTCTGCTTTGGTTTTGTTGAAGTTGATCAAACTGTCCATCACCTGAGATCGTTCAAGCATGACAAACTAGGTTTGTGTACATCCTTCTGGCCTTCTCATTATAGCATGTGCCTTAAAGCCTCTGCACTCTAATTCCAAATTCAGCACTTGTCCTTATCTCACAGAAGCAGTAATGAGAGACAACAGAAGAAAAGGTGGACTGCAAAACAGCTATGGCGAGAGAGTGGAAAGCAGAAGAACAAAAAACAAAGAGGAGGGGAGTGTCAAAACAAATAACAGAGTGAATATATAAAAACAGTCCAAAAAAACATAAATGAACCGATGGCAAATCTGTCAGGGTTTCGAGGTCACTGTCGGGAGGACAAGTGTTGGGCTATGGGTCAGCCAGATCTCCATGTGAAAGACTTTGCTAAGTTGTCTGACTTATCAGGAAAAAAGGAGAAAGAAAACAACAGAAAAACATGACAAAACAAAAAAATAAAATGCACAGAAAAACACTGGGCGAAACCAGTGGACATTTGCATTACTTACAGTATGACTCAACCACTGAATTTAGTTCAAAAAGGCTTATTCAATTGTTGAATTTTATTGACATTTGACAGTGAAGTACACTGATGGCAATTGCCAAGTATACAATTTACCATGTCCATACTACCTATTAGGAATGTGCATCTTTGAGGCTGATTGGCATCTCGATGAATAGCCAATGATACGAAAACATTAAAGATACATATAAAGCAGCTATAGATTTAATGTGATACGATTTACCCCTATTGTGATGCAAAATGGTCCTTTTAATTTAATATAACTTGCGATTCAATGCAAAACTATGCAACGAAAAAAAATAAAATGATGTTATACAACCCAATATGTTACAGACGGTTTACTTTTACTTCTTTGGTTCAGACAGATAGCAAATCATAAATTTTTTAAAGTACCAACCAACATCTAACAAATGGCCCTTTCACAAAAAGGCGTTTGTAGTACAAAAACTTTCTATTCTGTCTTCAGCAGCTCTACCTCTGCCATATTAATCTATATTGTATGTGACTCTCAGGACAGGCCTTGGTCTCCATAGTGTAGTGATACGTCATATTCATGTAGCAGCAGTGGTGCGGAGAGAACGCAGTTGAGAAACAGTTTAGCAAGGAAAAATCAATATACATATAAAATATTGGTCACAAATGATTATTACTGTCACTTTCTAAACTGTAGTTCTTCCCCAAACTGTTGATGCTCTGACTTAGTCATGTAGCTATTCCAACTTAACCCAGTTAAAGTCAGTTAGATCATTACAATTGTCCTTTATTTTGCTGTCAATCACCACAATTTTAATAACTGACTGTTCGCTTGCTGCCTCATATATACCACCTCTTAAATCGTGCTATTGTAATGAGATTATCATTCATATTCAAATTAGGGCTAATGGTGTAATAAACTGCCATTCTCAATTAAATCTAATTATATTAATAACCTTAACAGCAACAATAATAATAAAGATGATAATAACTGTACAGTGCATCCAGAAAGTATTCACAGCGAATCACTTTTCCCACATTTTATGTTACAACCTTATTTCAAAAAGGATTAAACTTATTATTTTTTTCTACAATCTACAAACAATAGGCCATAATGACAATGTGAAAGAAGTTTGTTTGAAATCTTTTGCAAAAGTAATAAAAAATAAATAAATAAAAAAAAATCAAATGTACATACGAAATCACAGCCTTTGCTTAATACTTTGTTAAAACACCTTTGGCACCAATTACAGCTTTTATTGAGTCTTTTTGAGTATAATTCTACAAGCTTGGCACACCTAATTATGGGAAGTTTCTCCCATTCTTATTTGCAGAACCTCTCGAGCTTCATTAGGTTGGCCATTTAAGGACATCAAAGGTCCTGTAACCACTCCTTTGTTACCTTGGGTCGTTGTTCTGTTGAAAGATGGAATATCACACTAGTCTGATGTCCATAGGGCTCTGAAACAGGTTTTAATCAAGGATCTCTCTGTACATTGCTGCATCCATTTTCCCTCAATACTGACTAGTCTTCAGTTCTTACCACTGAAAAATATTCCAACAACAGGATGCTTCCACCACCATGCTTCACTGTAGGGATGGTATTGGCCACGAGATGAATGGTGCCTGGTTTCCTCCAGACGCTTGGCATTCAGGCAAAATAGTTTAATCTTTGTTTCTCATGGTCTTAGAGTCCTTCAGGTGCCTTTTTCCAACCACAGGCAGACTGTTATGTGCCTTTTACTGAGGACTGTGTGTGAATGCTAAGTGTGTATCTGTGTGTCTGTCACTACAGTATTATTTGCTCTTTCCACTATACAACATGCACATACTTTTTTATATCGCACATTTCTATGTACATTAAAAGTTTTTTTCCCCAGGCTATCCACTTCCTAAACACTTACACTGGCTCAGCTGATCGGTACCAGTAAACAAATTAATGTGCATTATGTGCAAATACATTCATGTGCAATATGTATTGCAAACACATATGCGCAATATGCATATGCCTTCAAATAAAACGTTTAAACAATGTCTTCAAGTGTAATAAATGTTGTATATATGCAGAATAATTGGCTATTGTACATTAAATTATTAAAAAAGCAGTGTACACCTGAGGTCATGGCTGCATTATCACCATGGGTGAGCCAAATCCATGCTCATGTTATGATTATATTGGTTATATGATGATGATGATGATGATGATGATGATGATCCTATTTTATTCTATTCAAAATAATATAGACTTTGAAACTCAGGTGGAATTAGCAGGCCAACTGGATTATGTTTAAAAACCCTTTCATTAAAAAAAAATTACAAAATGTCTGTGTACTGAAGCAGACAATCCAAAGAATCTCTGAGGTCCTTATTATAAACAGAGCACACACAGCTCATCCAAACCATTCTCACCTTCACATTCTATGATCCATGCACACACACACACACACACACACACACACACACACACACACAAAGTAAAATCCTGTCTAATTCACCCTCCACTGAGCCAGAAAACTCTTTCTACCTAGCCATACACAAACAGCTCTGACCACATGAGGTTTGATAATAAGCATGGAAGGCGACAGGAGACAACAGCTTTTTTAACACCACCTAGTTCTTTTCTAAGTCAAAGTCATTTTCATTATCAAATGAGATAGTGAGCTCATTTGGTGCTACATTACACGTACACACACATAAAAATTAAGCACATTACTCAAAAACATTAAACACGAACATTAAAAAGTTTCATAACGCTGTAAATTGCTTTGGGTGCAGGGCCACTTTGCCATCTACCCTGATGGGAAAGACTCATTAAATCACATTCAACTGCTTTATAGCTCTTTGCCTATTGAGCTCAGTTTCCTCTAGTCTTTCGAAAGCCTCTCACTCTGACAGCCTCTTCTTCCAACTGGCTCTGCTACTCCATTTGTCCACCATCTCTCAAGTTAAAGCATAATCCTCAAATGAAAATTGTAATTCTAGTAATGACAGGACTTTGGCATTTTATTCACAATTTGTCAGTTGTTTCATTATTTCTGTTCTCTCAGGGCTCTTTTTCATTCAGAAGACAAATACTGAACAGTTGTCAGGGATACAGAAGGGAAAGCTCATTAGCTGATTAATTAATCAACAAGGAAACAGTAAACTGAACACTTCTGTAGATATAACTTGCTTCGTAGCATTCTTTTTACGTAGACCATGTCTGCATACTGTAAATACTTGTGTGTACATAAAATGCTAGATAATTGGAAACAGTAATAAAAAGAAAACTACATCATGAACTGTGAACTGTATTTTGCCCAAAATGGTCTTAATCATTAGTGTACAATGTTAGCTATCTATACAATCAGCATGGGTTGTAATTTGCTTTATAACTGATTAGTCATCTGGCTAATCCAAATCAGGGCAACATATAATAAATAGTAAAATAAATGACAGTATTAATGACAGTATTTACTGCCAGCCTTTACCTAATAACAATGCTATATATATATATATATATATATATATATATATATATATATATATATATATATATATATATGACTATCCATAATTCAGGCCTCATACTGTTACCTCTACAGTACCTCAACCTACTCCTCCCCAGATTTTTTTTACTTTATTCCACTTTATTGCAATACTAATATGCACCATACCTTTCCATGTATTATAGAACAGTTATAATTTATAATAATGCTATTAGCATACTGGTTAAATGCTAACTCCATTTTTTGTCGCTATACTTGTTCTCTGACTGTGACCATACAGTTTAACTGACCCAAACCAAATCCTTTATTTTCAACCAACCTATATTTTTTCTGGTTCCCAAAATGGGGTCCAGGGACCCTTGATGTCTTGATGACCCTTTTTAGGTGAGATTGTGGAATTTATTTTAAAATTTGAAGGAGTCCTTTCCTGAATTTAAGCAACTTTGTTTTATTACAATGCTGCTTTGCTATTGCTGTTTGCTATAACTCCTCAACACTTACAAAAATAAATAAAGTAAAATAAATAAACAAATAAAAGCTTACTGCTATCTGGGAGCTGTTATCTGCTTCAGTGTCGACCAGCGATCCAGGTAAATCCTGCGACTCTGATATCTCGTGGCTGGCTTTGTTGCTGGTCATTCTGGGCTCAGACAGCCACCGTCTCTTCCTGAGCACTTCCACTGTAATGTCATCATCGTGTGCTGGCCCCTGAATCATTGAATAATAAGAATCTCCTGCAAAGAACAATAACATTGCATCAAGTCAAGTGGATGAATAATACATTCACAGAGATACTAAAGGAATATATAGGAATATGTGAATCCCTTCAACATTAGGTAGATTTAATTCTTATCCTCTTTGGCTAATGTCACTTTTTGATAAAGCATATAATAGTTTTTCTCTTAATAAGATGACAGAAAGTCTTGCTTATGGTGCACATAAAGATGTTATTTGAGTCTGGATAGCAACTTTATTTTCACTCTTCTGAAGATTTTAAATGTACAAAAAAAAGTGCTAGCACTAGCATTGCTGTTTTTGTGCCATACTGCATTGTATTTATTTCAGTTTAATAACTGTTTATTTCTTTTATCAGTAGGACAAATTTATTTCATACATTCATTTGTTAGTTTATAATCATCCAGATCTTTAAACAATGTCTTGTTGACAGTCACTGTTTCTGGAAACACTGTCTAGTTTGTTCAAGCTGATTAATAGAGCTAGTATGAATAGTGATTGTCAACAGTCTGAGAATGTCCTTGCTCAATAGCTTAGTATTGTGTTTTTAATTTTCTCAATGTTTGGTGAGTGAAATACTACTACTACTACTACTACTACTCTGCTTTTATGACTACTTCTTCTTCTTCCTTCGTCTTTTCCCATTAGGAGTCGCCATAGCGGATCATCCGTTTCCACACACCCCTGCCCTCTACATCTGCCTCTTTCAAACCAACTACCTGCATGTCTTCCCTCACCACATCCATAAACCTCCTCCTTGGCCTTCTTATTTTTCTCCTTCTTAGTGGCTCCATCCTCAGCACCCTCCTACTGATATACCCCATGTCTCTCCTCTGCACATGTCCAAATCATCTCAATCTCGCCTCCCTCACCTTGTCTCCAAAACATCCTACATGCGCTGTCCCTCTAATAAACTCAATCTTCTAATCCTGTCTATCCTCGTCACTCCCAACAAAAACCTCAACATCTTCAGCTCTGCTACCTCCAGCTCCACCTCCTGTCTTTTACTCAATGCCACTGTCTCTAAACCATACAACATCTCAGGTCTCACCACAGTCCTATAAACTTTCCATTTCACTCTTGCAGATACCCTTCTATCATAAATCACTCCTGCCACTCTTCTCCACCCACTCCACCCTGTCTGCACTCTTTTCTTCACTTCCCCAACACACTCTTCATTACTTTGCACTGTTGATCCCAGGTACCTGAGCTCTTCCACCTTCACCACATCTTCTCCCTACAACCGCACTACTCCTCTGCCCTCCCTTTTATTCACACACATGTACTCTGTCTTACTCCTACTGACTTTCATTGCCAGTGTGTACCTCCACCTCTCCAGGCTCTTCTCAACCTGCTCCCTACTCTCACCACAAGTCACAATATCATCCGCAAACATCATAGTCCATGGAGACTTCTGTCTGACCTCGTCCGTCAACCTGTCCATCACCACTGCAAACAGGAAAGGGCTCAGAGTTGATCCTTGATGCAGTCCAACCTTCACCTTGAACCAGTCTGTCGTTCCTACTGCACACTTGACTGCTGTCACACTGTCCTCATACATGTCCTGCACCACTCTCACATACTTCTCTGACACACCTGACACCAGCATACTCCTTCTCCATTCCTCAGGCATCCTCTCACCTTCCAAAATCCTGTTAAACAATCTGATTAAAAACTCCACTGCCATCTCTTCTAAAAACAAGCTATTATGACTACTAAATAACTAAAATATCAAGATCTTACTGAACCTTCATGTCTGCTGAGCAACTGCAAATGTAAAAATTAACAGTATAACTAATCGGGGTGCCTTTGTTAAAGCTTTATCCGCTTTTGATGTTTATAAATGAACAGCACAAAATTCAAATGATTTGTCTTTACAAGCCGAGCAATCAGTCTTTGTTATTAAGCACTCTGTGCTCTGAATGATAAGTGGTTCAATGAAGGCAAACAAGTATTCTTAGCAAATAGTAAACACATGCACCGTCCACTTGCACTTGTCTTTGTTAATGCTCTCATCATTGTAATTAGATGTGTCTCTGAGGCTCATTAAATTTAAGCATGAGTCAGCAATTCACTAAATTACTCAAGTACGTATTACGTCTCACATGATCAGGATCCTCATTCGTTGCACCCCAGCAAATTTTAAAGAACCATTACTATTTAATTTTTGTAGTTCCATTAAAACTCCAATTAAATGAAACAGGAAGGTAAATGACCTGCTTGTGGCATGACTAGTCAAGGATGCAAAAGACAGCAATAGGCGGCTAGAGCAATAGTTAATTAGTTTGATTTGATTGTTAATTTGCTGATTTAAGGCAAGTTGTAACTAGTTCTAACCACGGAGCAACTGAAAAGAATGGGCTGAACAGAAACCAAACACAGCTCACTTTAGAATGTGGCAGTCATTATGATAACGAAAATCATTTCAACATGTGAACCAACATTATAATCTTATAAATGCTAGGGAAAGGTTTACTGGAACTTTCAGACACAAATTCCTCAAAAGATTCGCACAATACTGACAAATGTCTTTAGTCAGGGGCAGTGCCAGTTTTAGGCATTTACATTAGGGTGGTCTGGTACAAATAATAGGTGGGCAATCAGTAGTAGTGGCCCCAAAACCTAATCCATATCTTCCAATAACTAATATTTCCAAAATTATAAAAAAATTTAATTCAAAATACTTTGAAAACGTAAAAAACCTTAACTGTATCTTAACTTTAAAAAACGTTCTTAATTGAAACGATATCCTAAATCAACTTATCAAGCATTTTTTCGGTACAAAATCAGTACATTCTATACATTTTTTATATAAATTCTATACATTAATTTATATATTTTGATCAGTTATATTTCCCATCCATCCATCCATCCATCCATCCATCCATCCATCCATCCATCTACAGAATTAGTCTTATGTTTTCCTTGGCAAAAAATATTTAGAAATTCATCCATGTCTAAGTTTGTTATGGATTTCTCATGGGCCAAGATTTTTAAATTTCACTTTCTTTTATGTAACTTAGTGTGAGAATGAGGGTTTAGGATTCTTGACAGTGAGTAGAACTTAATCCATGGGCGTGTGCGCTACCAGGTAAGATTAAATAAGCAGAATACATTGTCGATAGCAACCAAACAATGACAATCGTCATTACTGAAATTGCTAATCGCCTAAACTGGAGCTGAAACAGCCAGGAGATGGGTCTGTTTTGGGCCACTTATTGAGGACTGAGGAGGAGCAGTGCATGTTGAGAGTAAACTGAAACTAGCCGTAGCCTCTGATGTGCTAGCAGCAGCATCGCTACAGACACATGCAGAACTAGGCTTGCTGATAAGTAAAAAAAGTGATACATTACACACATTGTAGAAGCAGTTATATAAAGTGTAATAAAATGTCATTTCAGTTCAACGAGCATTGGTTAGCTGATCACAATCTGAAAAAAGTAAACAAACTTCAAAAAAGCCAGTATGAAGCTAAAGTGTGTCGAACTGAAAGTAGTGTGAGGAAAGTGGTAAAAGACTATTTTGTGCTGCTGGAGCAGGGCTTTGGGTTAGTTGTGGCTGCCCATCCAATCAGATGTTAGACCTCATGCTGATATTTTCTGGGTTCTTTTTCCCATTTCATAAAATATGAAATAAAACTTAGATTGGGCAGGCAAGACCACCCCTGCCACCAGCCCTGGTCAGGGGTAAACTGCTAGTGCACTCCATTGTGGTGGGAAACATTCTGTGGTGTTATGAAGCAAAATAAATTCAACATGCTGACCGCATACATCAGCCAAATCACTGCAGGAACAAATATTGTGTGTACTGGGTTAGCCTTTAGATTAGGCTTTAATAAAACAATACTGGGTTAAAACAAACATGGCAGCCATGTTTACCTGAAGTAAAACCAAACAAAGTTTTGATTCCTATATACAAGCTTACATTTCTCTGAAATAATCCTTTTCTCTGTGTTATTTCACTCCTCTCTTTCCCCTGATGTTGCTTTTGACTCTTTGACTAATCACTTTCACTCCTTCAGTCTCTCCCTGTTGTCCATTTTGCTCTTCAACGGCTTCCCTGTCTTTCCCTCTCCAGGCTAGATAGGTATGCTAATGGTGTCACCACATGAAACAAAAAACAATACAAAACTGCTCTCTCATGAGTTAATCGTCAAACAAGGCCAAGGATTCGTTAAAAAGTAATAATCTTTTTCTGAAATCATTGTCACTTTGTTCGAATAGTTTATAGAGATCAAAAAATAATGTGTGCGTGTTTATGTGTAAGTGACTGTGATCTTCTAGATCTCTACCATTTAGTTGTTATTAAGCTCATATTTCTGTGTGGTAACACCCCAAAGGTCACACTTTTAACGTAAAAACATTCCCATCACCACCATATAATTTTTTTTAATAGTTCGTAATTAAAGTTCAATATTTTTATAGTTAAAGTTCAATGCTAGAATTTTCTTGGCACAGGACATATTCTATGCCTGTACCTCATAAACCATTTCACACCAAACTGTGTTAACATATTTATTGCATAAATCCAAATGTTCTCCTTCAAAAATGGCATATTTTTTCTTTAATGGGTAGCATGATACATCTTTTCTTGTAATTAGCTTGTCAGCTCTCAGAACACGTATTTGGATTTGCATGTTGCCAATTACCGTGCTGGGCCTTCGTTGTTTATAGGTGTCCGAAGCAGTCCCTGAAGCCAAGCTTCTACACCTAAATAGAACTGAATTTGTTCTGGCTCTCTATCCAACACTCATTTAATAGCCCGAAAAAAGACCTTAAACATTGTTGCTCATAGATCTGTCCCTCTGCTGCAATATACTTTTTTAATGTACCACATTTCACAATGCTCTGAGATAAACCGGCTCCATTCGTCAGTCCGTGCCTTTTCTGGCCTCTTTACAGGGTAATGAGAGAGTGTGGGAATCGTGCACTTGACTGGGCTTCATTTATACCCATGACATTAGAGGTCTACTCCATCATTTTGCAACCAACACTTCATTTTGGCTTCAGATCACATTAGCAATCTATAAACTGGTAAGCAACCAGAATGAAGAGCTGCGATTTGCTATGTTGTAGAGTTTTCTCCAGTGTCCATCGTGTAAGTTTTATGTCTTTATCTCATTTAATATACAGTACCACACTTATTTATTTAGGTTTTGTTTATTATATTTTATAGCTATTAATATTTCTAATATAGTAAATGGAGTGTTATGTTATGTGGCTTTTCAGAAAACAAAGAATTAACATTAGCAAGAATTAGGCATCCTTCTTTTCTCATGATATGAAAACAATGTACTTCACTTGTTCCACATAGTCAGAAAATGAGAACAGGACACAATGAATGAAAAATAAATAATAGTGAGCTGGGAAGTTCTTTCAAAAGGCCAGCTTTATCACTTAAAAAAAATTCAAATCAACACTAGAGAAGGTAGCTTGTACTGTACTGTAGCTTGCTAGACTTTGCAGCAGCGATAAGTCATGCACCATTTGCCAAAACTAATGACGTACTTTGAATTCAGAAAATAACAAAACTTTTATTCATTCATTCAAATCCCTGAAAAAAATAGACTCATTTCCCAGAGCTATGGTGCTTTTTTCCTCCAGGATACTCTTTTAAAGACTAGGATGACTAAGAATGTGAGCAAGTCGCCTCAGTGCCAAAGGCTTCCTCTAAAGCCTATTAATTCAAAAGCAAAGCTGAAGGTGAAATAAGACTCGCAGAGGTGACTGTCACTGACTCCAATTGAAGTGCAGCAACAATCGCAGTTTTCAGATGCCATGCTGTGAAAAGCCCCACAGCGGGAATGGATTTACTCCTTTCCTCTCCTTTCCTTCCACCCCAGTGTCTCACTCTTTTCTCCTTTCTTATCAAAGTAGGCTTCTTTCGCTCTTCTTTTGAATTGGTAATTCTATTGTTCTTAAGACAAAAAACTATACTCCCTTTTTTGTCTCTTTGGCTTTGTGGTTTTATGAACTAATTCAGCTCGGGAAATACAATGAGTCATGCTGGGAAAAAAACCTTACACAGATAATAAAGCTAATAATGTAAATACAACATAGAAATAATTAAAAGGAACAGAAAAGAAGAACTATGGGCAGATATTCTGGGTTGCTTAATGTCATCGACACCATACTTCTGGACCAGTCAAAAAAAAATGTGAATGTGTGCATGTTAGTGGTTTAATGTAAAGCCACTATGTGTATCTGTATCTGTTTACTTGGAACTCTGAGGAGCTCTGACAATTTCCCAATCTCAGCTACATCAACAAATTGAATTAATTGATTTAATATTTTTTAAATTTGTTTTTACATGCCTACAATATTTTCAAATTAACACCCCCCCCCCCCCCCAAAAAAAAGAAATTTAAATAAAAAAAAAAAATTTATAAAATAAAATAAAACAAGATTTCTTAAAATGAAAACAACCCTGACTGTGGATGATGTAAACCATGCAATGCTCTTTCAAAAAAAACAAAAACAACTACATCAACAAAAGAACACCAACCAAAAAATAGTCTATTCTTATCCTAATTTACAACCATTCTTCCAGAACAATGCATCTATGCGTATTTGGTGATGCAATAAATGAATGTAACAAGTAAAGATGCCAGGCCTGAACACTTTCTTTGTGTGCCTCTCACTTTCTGCATCTATTGACTCTTTCTCAGGTCGCTGACTCAGTGCTACACAGAACCCCATGTGCGACTGATCAGATTCCTCTGTCCATGAACTCCATATCAATCTTTAGAAACACCAGTCATATTACTAAAAAGACTGCAAGTGTAATAACATTTTCAAAATAACACGATGAAACCAATGAAACTGCCAGCAGTTTCATTTATTTCACAACCCTCACTGGAAGAATGCAAATAGTCTGTGATATATGATAACATTTACCATTATGTTGCACTTACCTTTCATAAATAAAGTATTCAATGCCCATAAATCTATATAACTAAATAATATTCCACTTTGTAAAAAGTTTTCGGAAACAATCTTACTTTTACATCTCACAAAAGTAAAAGTACACCCTTCACATCATTCAAAAATCATTTTATTATATGTTCTAAAGGGAAATACTATAAAAATTAAGCTTGTAGCAGCTTGTATAGCAGTATAGATTTACTGTCCTCTAAAAATAACAACATACAGCCATTATTGTCAAAATAGCTGGCAACAAAAGTGAGTACACCCTAAGTGAACATGACATCATGGAGCTGCTGGATGTTAAACACATGGCGCTTCTCCACCTTCCGCTTGAGGATGCCCTACAGGTGCTCAATCTGTTTAAGGTCTGGAGACATACTTGTCCACTCCATCACCTTCACCTTCAGCAAAGCAGTTGTCATATTCGCATTGTGTTTGTGGTCATTTTTCATGTAAGAATACTGCCGTTTGGCCCAGTTTCTAAAGGGAGGGCATCATGTTCTGATTCAGAATGTCACAGTACATGTTGGAATACATGTTACCCTCAATTAACTGCAACTCCACAATACCAGCAGCGCTTATGCAGCCCCAGACCATGTAGCTACCACCACCAGGGCATCACCACACATGCTGGACACCATCTGAGCTAAATGAGTTTATCTTATCAGACCCCAGGACATGGTTCCAGTAATTCAAACTCTTGGACAGGTTGTCTCCAGCAAACTGTTTGCAGGCTTTCTTGTGAGACAGCTTTAAAAGAGGCTTCCTTCTAGGATGATGGTTATGCAAACCGACTTGTTGCAGTGAGCGATATATGTTCTAAGCACTCACAAGCGGACCTTCCTCTTGTGCAACCTCTAAAGCAATGCTGCAGCACTCATGCATCTGTTTTTTGAAAACAGTTCTGCACCTGACACACAGGACTCAACTTCTCTGATCGACCCTTGCAAAGGCCTGTTCCGAGTGGAACCTGTCTTGGAAAAGCTCTCTATGACTCTGGCTACTGTACTGTAACTCAGTTTTAGGATGTTACAGATCTTCTTATAGCCTCAGCCGTTTTCATTGCAGTGGTCAGGGTGAGAGAATTGTACTCACAACAAATTTTACCTGCTCTAATACAAGATACACAAATTTGTACTGTCCTGTCAAGCAGACAAAAACATGATGAATAGGGCATGTGGTTTTGCATGGTTACACGACTTACAGCTGTTTTCACTTAGGGTGTACTTACTTTTGTTGTGAGCTATTTTAACAATAATGGCTGTATGTTGAGTTATTTTTAGAGGACCATAAATCTATACTGCAATACAAGCTGCACATTGACTACTCTCAAATATATCCAAGTTTTATTTCTATAGTATTGACACAGCATACAGCCTTGACATAACCAAAATTAATGACCAAATATTTTGATCAAATACACCACATCCACATGTATCCCTTGGCTTCTCCATCCATAAAAAATCCATAAAAAGTAACCTGGCATATAACTTAAAAAGGACATCTTTGCAAGTAAAAATACAATACATGAACACCTGACCATAATATTGATTATTGATAATATTGTGATTAATGGGGTTCCATTCCACATTATTTTACCATATGTTTTGCTGTTTTGGAGTGTGGTTGTGGAGATTTGTGCTCATTCAGCCACAAGGGTGTTAGTAAAGTCAGATACTGATGTAGCATGAGGAGGCCTGTGGTGCACTCAGTGTTGAAATTCATCCCAAAGGTATTTAGTATGGTTGAGGTCAGAGTCAAAGTCAAGTGACCCAGTATTTTGCTATTATAAAATGTACCCAATATAAGATTATTTAAACAAATCCTGAGGTATTTTCAATCGCTTTTTTTGCCTCTTCATTGCAATAAATATTTAAAAGCAAAATGATCTGTCAATAAAACAAATCCATTTGAAGTTCGAGAGTCTTAATATTTGGCTTACTGTAATCTTATAACAGCTAATATTGATACATTTGACTATATTTCATATATTTTATTGCTAAGATGTCATTTTTTTTAAAGTGTTACTGATTTGTACTTTTTTTTTTATCTCCTTCACTGACCACTTGTTTCTTTTCTGCACACTCCTTCTACAGCCTTCCTTTATTTCTTGCTAGCCTATCAGTTTCCAAGGGCTCATCCAATTCCCTTTACATGCTTGAATTCAAACTGCATTAAGTTTTTTTTTTCTCACAGTGGCTCATTGCACCATCATAACTCTTTAAGAGGCTGTTTAAACTATTACACTTTTCAGACCATTCAAATGGAATGGGAGGTGACCCCCAAAAGGACGTTTATCCTTCCTCTACAGCCAGGAATTAACACCGATGAGCTGCTTCTGGCTCCATGTCTGTGCCTGTATCTGATCTGTTGCCATTATCAACCTCTGTGACCCAGAGCTTTACCTGGCACACTTCCCAAGAATTTTCCTCTGTCAGATTTTGTTTCCAAGACATTGTCTTTATAAATCCTTAGACAATTACCAGCCCTGATTTTTGCTGAATCTCTTTCAAGCTGTGAGATTTCCCGTTAATCAGACCCAGAGAACTTCCTAATTTAGTTTCAGACAGTAAATCTTCTCTGGAGTTGATTTTAGACCACCCTTTTTTAAAGTGTTATTTCTTAAATGACAGGCCCCTTGTGTACCGATTTCTTTCCTCCAGTTCCATGTCTAGTCTGTGAGTTTTATTTTTACATATGGCACATACACATCATAATGGTCCATGATCCAGAATCTAGCTTTTACTCTGACAATTTCCGCATCAGTTTTCAACTTTTTTATTTTTACTTGGCATTAGACTTGATGGGTCAGCTTTCAACAAGGTCAACTTTAGCCCCCAGGCTTATTTCTCTCTGTAAAAAGAACTAAAACCTTCAAACTTTTCATGTCTCAGTTTAGTAATGGGCCCTCATACTGTAATGTCTCTATGTCTGTTACTGTTTTTGCCCCAAATTATTCATGTTTTGATTTTAACTCTATCACAAGGTTTTCCTATGGGTAAATCCAGTGTCTATGCCTCTGGTCTTGGTCTACACTCATAGCCTGGTCTTTGGCTGTGGTCACACCCTGGATTATGGGTATATCAAAATCAGTATCAGGTTTGTTAGCTAAGTATGCCTGAGCATACAAGACATTTGTTTCTGGTTTAAAGTACTGTAAACCAAATTACATACAGGCACTGTACAGCAGTTATTTGTATACAGTTGAAAAGAGTAAAGGGAATAAAGTCATTATCCTTGGCTGAACTCCTCAAATTGGAGAACCAAAACATTGTCCTTAAACAAATGACATGTAATCAACCCTCCTCTTCATTCTGAATTTTCTTATTCTAAATTTCTTTGCTTTAATCTCTGGTTATAAACGCTGGTTATGGATTTATTCTGCTTTATAGTGTTTACTTCCTCACCTTAAATGCTGTGGTTGTACGCTAGGGATGTTAATCTGCATAACTGAGGTCAATGCTATGCAATTATGGTACAGATATGGTTCAGATACTTCATTCTTTTATTTCTGAAAAGTTTTCTATTTTATTTGCACAGTTTTATAATTGATGCATCAAATTGTTAACTTTTTTGTCGATGCACCAATGTGAATCTGTGAATATTACAATCCCTATTGTACATTATGATACAGATCATTACAACGTGCTTTATCTATGTTTCATTGTAGTAAATAAAGTTTTGTGTGACGGCAAAGTTTTTTGTGTGACAGCTTAAGGTTAGTGGACATTATTTGTGTATGTCTCTCTCTCTCTCTCTCTCTCTCTCTCTCTCTCTCACACTCACCTAACCACAACTAAATCTTTTGGCTCAGCATTACCTTGAATAATTTATTGTTCCTAATCAATATAAAGTATAAAAAACAAATTAAAATAAATAGAAAAAAGGAGAAACCTTGTTGTCTGAATGTTATTTGCCTTGATTCACTAATTTAAAATGAAGCAAGGAGTGTGTGTGTGTGTGTGTGTGTGTGTGTGTGTGTGTGTGTGTGTGTGTGTGTGCGATGCTAGGCTTCTGTTTGTAGCCCCTTGGGCATACACTCCACTGTGATCCAAATGGAGGCAGAAATTACTGACACTAACAACAGGTCTTTACTCATCTGTATGACTGCAATGAAAGGTGCATAAAGCACTCCCTTCTCCCAGAACACTGAGCCAAAACCAAAAAGAGACAAAAACAAAAACAAACTCTGTATGAAACTCTACTCTATGCTCTATTCTAATTGTTTGAGTTGAAAACAGACAACAAGATGAGACTCACATTCATTAAAAATGCACACAGAAGGTACAGGATTAGTTTTTTAACAGCACAACAGTTTATCATTCACAATGTAGCTTACTTTTAGCTTCCTGTAACACACAGGGATTAAAGGAAGCTGAAAAGTCCATGAAAACCTCTCATAATGAACTTCCAGGGTCACTTGACGTCTTTAAAAAAAGACTGACAGCACACTTCATCAAAAAAAACCTGGACAAAGATCTTATTCAGACTCTCTGACCTTTCACCTTGTCTCTAAAACGTCCTACGTGCACTGTCCCTCTAATAAACTCATTTCTAATCCTGTCCATTCTCATCACTCCCAACGAAAACCTCAACATCTTCAGCTCTGCTACCTCCAGCTCCACCTCCTGTCTTTTACTCAATGCCACTGTCTCTAAACCATACAACATCGCAGGTCTCACCACAGTCCTATAAACTTTTCTTTTCACGCTCGCAGATACCCTGTTATCACAAATCACTCCTGCTATCACTCTTCTCCACCCACTCCACCCTGCCTGCACTCTTTTCTTTACTTCTCTAACACACTCTCCATTACTCTGCACTGTTGACCCTCAGGTACCTGAACTCCTCCACCTTCTCCACCTCTTCTCCCTGCAACCGCACCACTCCACTGCACTTCGTCTCATTCACACACATTCTAGCACCACTTTACTGAAATGAAATATTTAAGAAACTAAAGACTGGCATCATATATTAGCCAAACTGTGACTCAGAAGAGCCTAATACACACTGTCTCTCAGTATGCTGGAAGTAGTCCTTGATGCTGATCAAAGGATCCATGAGGTAGTGTCAGACCTGATTTAAATCATCCTTCCTAGAAAGAAATTAACTATAATTTAAGTAGGGTGAAAACCAAGGGAGTGAAGTCAGTAAAGCTCAAATGATCCTTCTCATTTGTTTTACCACTCACTGCTAAAAGTTACTATAGCAACCAGAAGCAGGTGACTTTCTAGTACAGCAGCTGGCAAATTAACAGCGATAAAATCGCTGCATGTGTGAATGTAGCACTAAATAATGAGTTGGATCCCATCCGGCTCGACCCACTGGAGAATTGGTTTAGCTGATAGACCCTCAGTGACAGATACAACCACTGTCTGCTTATTTACATGACTAAACTGTGACACTTTCAATATCTGTGACTCGTAATTATTTCAGACACCCCTGTTGATACTTCTAGTGGATAATCTTTGAATACTGTAGACTTGTATTAAGAACAGGGTGGATGAAGTACACAAACCATGTAGTTGAGTAAAAGTAGTTTACACTAGGTAAGATATAACTCCAGTAAAAGTGTTTTATTCAAACCTCCACTTAAGTAAAAGTATAAAAGTGTTTGCCCTCAAATGTAAGTACTTAAGTATCCAAAGTACTATGAATTATTATGGCTATAATGTTCTGTAATAATTTTTTTCACATAACACTCAGTTTAAGTGAAAAGACTCTAGTGTTACTCTTAGCACACCAATTTATTGATAGAATGATATTAATTATTCAAACACTGATGGATATCTAATAAATGACCATGAGCCCAAAACTACTTACCGTATTTTGCGGACTATAAGCCGATACTTTTTCCCCACGTTTTGAACCCCGCGGCTTAAACAACGAAGCAGCTAATTTATGAATTTTTCCTGGTTTTTTCCTGGTTTCACAAACTTCAAGCCAAAAAACTGAACCCCATAACATTAGACCAATGGAATTTCCGAACGTAAACCAAAAAAAAACGCACCTCACCTGTGTTCTGAGCTGCACGGCTTCGGGAAAAAAACTTCCATTGGTTAATTTTTAAACGCAAGACGATGCCAAAAGATAAACTCCCAAGAGAAATAGTTGTAAAAGGAAGCAGGAAGACAGTGAACAATGACTTTCTTGGTCGGCTACTGTTTAGATACAAGCCGTTGTAACGCGTTGAGTCAGGGTGAAGGGAGAGTTCGCTTAATCCAGTTGCAACCGAAATCATATAAGCACAGACAGGTTTTCAAAACTCGTGCTTTATAGTCCGGAAATTACGGTAATTGAACTACTTAAAATAAATCGCACCGAGTCCTAATCCTAAATCGAACTGGCCACAGCACATTCAATTCAGGAGGTTCTTCCATCATTTATTCCTCTCAAAATGTTCTGCTTGGTGTTGGACTGACGCTGAACTGTGTGTTGGTGATAAGTAACCAACTTATCAACAAATACCACCAAACGGCAATCAAAACAATTTCAAACAGAGAGCGCGCTCTACACTGATTGGTGGCTTGACCAGTCACGTTTTTATCCACTCATAAAAAAAAGAAACAGCAATTTCGTAAAATGTATTTGAGTAAAATGTAAGATATTTGACTTGAAAATGTAGTGAAGTTAAAGTAAAAGTCACACTCGAAATACTTTAGTACAGTACAGATGCACAAATAGATACTTAAGTACAGTAAAGAATTACATTTACTTCGTTACTGTACACCACTGATCATGAAGACTCTCCCATGCTCATTCTGAACGTTCTTCCAACGCACTTAACACTGTTCATCTTTACACTTCTACACCAATGATCAATGATTTATAATTCACACCCAATAGAGCATAAGTTCCACTTTAGTTTTTTTACTCAGAGAGATGTAACTGTCACTGTCACCTCTGAATTGCTTATAAGGAATCTCTATGGATGTCTGGAAAGCTGTGACAAAAAATGCTTTTGCAAAAATGACCTTTCTCACATCGTGAATCTGGGTTTAAATATTATAATGTGGGTATTGCAAAGGCTGTTGAGATGGTTTTTAATGTTTTTGTCCTTTTTGTTTCAAAGCTCTGTTTACCTCTATGCTGTATTTAATGTATTAGAAAACATATTAATCGAAGCTCAAATATTTTAACCTTGAACACTTTTGAAAATGGCAATGCTCTACAAAGATAATAGTTACAAAATCACTCTAAAGCATGTTTACTGAAATAAAACTTGGAACTGTATTGTAGAAATCTTATCATTATCTGCAGATTTACGTCATCAAAAGTATGTGTTGTTGCACCCCAATGGAATAGTATCATATAATTAGTTATTTGCTTTGTAAAATGACAACAAACATATCAGCTCTCCAGCACAAAAATGAAAAATAAGTCCTGCAGCTTTGACTGGCTCTGCTGGCATTCCTTAAAGTCAGCACAGGGTTCAGATAAGCTCCGGCCAGACAATACATTCGAAGTTACAGAATAAATAAGGCATGATATGGTCTCAATCATCAAATACAGCAATTTGAAATGTTTTTTTTGGCCATGGTATTAAAAATAAAGTAGCCAAATTGGAGCAAAACTGTGTTTTTTGCCAGGTCACAAAAAAAGCTTAGAAGCTGGAAAAATACTTCCACAGTCTAAAACTCTAGCCTATCACAGTATATTATCTGAAATCGGTTAGCATGGTCATGTACTGAT
This sequence comes from Silurus meridionalis, assembly GCF_014805685.1. NCBI lineage: Eukaryota > Metazoa > Chordata > Actinopteri > Siluriformes > Siluridae > Silurus > Silurus meridionalis. The sequence goes on from NC_060889.1 coordinate 10,635,649, forward strand.
AAAACATCACAACATTCTCAACCCCATAGCTGATCTTTTTCCACTAATTGCATCTTATGTAGTAATATAATTAGCATTTACCACAGCTTCTCACCAATCATTCTAACTTATTTTTTACGATAAACCTTTCATACTTTTGAACCATTTATAGTTACCTTTATTGTTGTAGAAGAGGGAGAGTTCCTGTTATTCGATTGTCAGCCATAAAACAATGTTATCTTAGTTGACTTTTTTTTCTCTTGAAGGTAATACTGGAAAAAACTGTCAATTTGTCATGCTACTGAAAAGGCTTGACAGCCCAACGTCTTAAAGACTTTTGCAAAGCACTAATACTTCTGTTAAAGACTCATGATACTAACAAATAATAAAAACTTAACCTTTCACTGTTATTCGTCTTAAATGACATGAAGTATCCACCATACAAGTCCCTGTAGATACTGAGGCTTAAACTAAAGTTTATGCTTTAGAATATGTTCCAGCGGTCAAAGCTGTGCTGTTATAGAAAATAAAACACCTCTAATTTGTTAATTCACTCACTCTGTGGAATAATAATGATATAATAATTGACACCCCAACACAAGCTTGCTCTTTATATCTACCTCACTTTCTCCTTCTCTCTGCTTCTAATTTGGACTTTGGCATGTGTAGGCATCCATAAAAAATGCTCAGCATGTAGGCAGGCAAAACCACAGCAACTTTACCTGAGAAAACTAGAATGTAAGAGTTCCCACGCTGTACTCGCATGAAATTATCAAAACACAGTTCCTGTGAAACAACTGCTCCTGATCCAGAACGTCAAAAAATAAATAAATAAAATTGGTGCCTGCAACACCACATCAGGGCCCATGTTGCAATCTATATTTGTTCACTTCATTAGCTTCTCTAAATTCCTTCAAGCATTTATGAAAAACAGAAATACAAAGAACCTGGTATGAAAATGACTTTTGGACAATGAATAGTCTAAGTGATAAATCAAAATGAGACCATGAATGAGACCGTTATATAAAATAATAATAGCAAGCAGAGCAATAAGCCCAGTAATTGAATCACCACAATGTCTCCCCTGATGTATTTCTGTCCACATTAATGCAAAAGGGTGCATAAATAAATTTTAGACATTCCATATTGTCAGTAATGTTCTAAACAGAGGCAACAATCACAAACTGAACAATAACTGACAAAAATAAAATCCATATCTCAGGCTACATTCACATTAATCCGGACAGTCTTGAAAACGGAATTTTACAGGAACTGCTCTTTGTCTATCCTGGAGATTTCATTCACACTGAAACATCTGAAAATCCTTGCACATCTTTACACAGGCATAAAAATCTTTGGGCTGAATTGTTTCTGCCAGAAACATAATTTGCTCGATGTCTCTTTTAATTGATGCAATTGTACGTCAAAGTTCCAGCTATTTGAAAACATTGAAATCTGAAGATTGTAGAAACTGACTTTAATCTTAAACAATGTTATACAATCTTGCTTATTTGAGTTTACATGGGTCAAATGACTAACAATACGTCATCCTTTTTTTTTGGACCACACAATAACTGTGTTCATCTAGTTGGGAGAACCCAATATTCATTGGACAAAAATGCCATCTCAGTGTGAATTGAACACTAAAGACATACAGCTATACAGTCGTACAGACATCCAAGTAATATGAGAGGTGTGTATCACACTGAGAATGGCAGTTTAGTCTAATCTCTTTATACTTTGTTATTATGGATCCTTTAATGACCTCTTACATTCACAATCTGATTGTAGTAAAAGCCATGTCCTAAATATTGAAAGGCACTGCACATATTGCAATTTCTAGACTTGTGAAGCATATTAAAAGCTTAATTATTTTCTGATAAGCATAATAAAGAGTGTTAGAGTGTGCCAATGTAACTGTGTAGAATTCTCCAGGGATGGTGCTATGAAATCCTGCATTTTACACTATAATAGGCATTACATTTTCCCTTTTACTTTAACTAGGAGACCTAAATCAGTTCTGGCATAAAAATGCCCCCTGTGCACATGATTTACATGGATTGGAGTGGACAATCGTGAGTGGCCAGCTAAAATAGCTCTGATATCAAACCTATTCAATATGGGATGAATTGGAACGCTAACTGCACCCCAGGGCTTCTCACCCTACATCAACACCTGACTTTACTTAAACCCTCGTAGCTGAATGAGCACCATATAGTGAATATTTAAATTAGTTATTTATAGATAAGATATATAAATTCATGAAAATAGGAGGTGTGACAAATACAGTACAAAATTAGTTAGTTAACTGGCAATTATTCAAAGATGTATAACTACTAATGGTTTAATTTTGTCTGCTTAAAATATTCTATACTACATACTACATATTCAACATATAACTAATGTTGCATGGAAACAAATAACACAAGCATGACTAAGCATGAAATAGCCCCATATAAATTTAATAAATAAAGCCGTCAGGAAAAAACTAGACTGCTGTATAGTCCAACAAGAAAAACAACATCATTTGCCTCATAAGTCCCTCTGTGGACTCTGTGGGCCTTCCCTAATATTTCTACTGTACAGCTGCACTGATAGCAAACTCATCACAAACACATATACTGGAGTGACCCAATTGTGTCAGACAATAATGAGAAATGGGTAAGATTTCTCTTCCACTAGATAAACAAGTTCTCCTTTTCCAGTAATTACAAGCTTGCAGCAGTAAACAGAACTATCTGCTGCTCATTGCTTACCTATGTGTCAAATATTAAAATTTAGATTACATACAGTGCCTGCTTGGAACCACCTAGTCTTTTAGATGTTTTGAGAGACACATGCATGTTCCTTTAGTGTATATGCAACATACTTAATGCCTGCTAAATGCCAAAAATGTAAATGTACTAGATAATTGAATGGTATTCATTTTCATCAAACTGTCACTAATAACAGTAGGCTTTAGATGAAATACATTCAACTACAGTATGTCAAATTTCATATGTTCTGTTTATATTTTAAATCTGTACATCTTTGGAGAACATGTTAACTCATTATATACATGCCAGTTAAATGATAAAATGTTGGTTAATTTAGGTTCAATAAGGAAAGGAATCCTGAACCAAAACCATACTATTTCAACACCACGCAATTCCATCTGGACTGAAGCTAATTGGAACCAACTTCACCATACAACCAGACAATGACACGAAGCATATGCTCAAGCTCTGTGAGCATCACTTGGACAGCAAACAGCTGGCTAGTGTGTTATCTATAATGCAGTGGCCTGCCAAGCCACTGCACCTAAATCTCATTGAACTGTTTTAGGATGAACTGGATCACAAGGTCAGAAAGAAATATCGAACTAGGGATGAACAAAATTAGCCTTTGGCAAGTCTTTTAAGTGGCATGGCAAAGTATTTCAGTTGAATGTTGCGAGAAACTGATCTGTCTGTCTGGATACCAAAATTTTGCAAAGCTTATATTAATGATGAGGGAGGACTTTTCAATGAAAATGTAACATTTGTACATGCAAAATAAGGTTAGTGGTGTTAGCCCCCTCTCTATCTGTTGTTTTGTTTAGTTTTTTGATGAAAAAGGCTTTGTTGTGTGATTCTTTAGACAAAAATGCTGAAAATATTTTTTTTTGTACAGTATATTAGCTGCACATTAATGAAAATTCCACAGATTTCTGACTTTGACAAACTATGTAGCTAGCTTTTCAGTTGAAATGGTAATCTGGTTATAGGTTAGCTATTTTCAATCAATAATTAGCTTGTAATTTGTCACGTTACACTTTTTAAAATAGCTTCTCCACTGATGAAATTTTAAACTATGTATTTAGAAAAACAGATGTACATGCTGCACACAGTTTCTTTTCACATAAACAATGTGGTTTTGTCACCATTTCTCAGAGGTGCTTGGTTGTGTGCAAGACTTTCGGTCTCTCTCTCTCTCTCTCTCTCTCTCTCTCTCTCTCTCTCTCTCTCTTTCATACGTGAAAGTTTCCCAGAAAGCTTTTAGAGTGGCTTATGTTAAGGCTTGCCTAGTCACCCGACCATGACCAAATCCAAAGTCTCTGTGCTTGTGTAAAGAGTAAATAAGTGTGACTAAGTACAAGGGGATGTTTCTAGAGCTCTAAAGAAGTGTGGTACAGCCAAGGAGATGATCTCTTGTTATACATATAATAAGACTAATACTTACAGAGTACGCTGAACTAAGTGTTTAATGAGTGGTGTCCAGAATGAGTTCAAATCCACCAAGGATTTTTTTTGCTGATATAGTGTATAATACAGAACTGATTTTTATGAGCATGATACAAATATGGCAACACAAAGAAGATAAAAAAATACTGTGGTGAACGAGACAATAATGCAACACAACACCTGCACTTTACAAGAACTGAAGCTGAATAAATGGATAAAAATTAACCATGCATAACTGAAATTAACATGAAATGAAATAAATCAATGATAAGAAAACTTAAAAAGCACAAAAAAAATTAATTTTCCAAGAATAAAAATTACGGCCATGGAGTCAGACTAAAACAATTTGGAACTTAAAAAAAGGCTTACTTTTGTATTGCACTGAGGCTTCTCAAACCCTCATAATGCATGTGCAATATATGCCATTATGTACATGATCATGTGTTGGCTTGTGGAAAGTAGTGTGGAGTAAAAATTCTGCACAGGTTCCTGTTGATGACTTAAACCCAACCTGGCTACTGGAAAATTTATGAAGATGGTAAATGAGTAAATAAATCCAGGTAATTAGTTATCTCGATATGAACCCTCACATTTAAAGAGATTTGATGCGGTGGTGTTTATTCACAGTAAGAGTAAGCAGTGTGCAGCATGTGCAGAGAACACAGACACAGTCATATTTCTATATCCATAAATACATTATAAATATTGAAGTCGGCACGTTGTACATAGCATCCACAGGCATCAGAAATATGTGTGTTTAGGGACATATAAAATGTTCCATCCTATCAATCCATTTCTGACTAAATACTTATATTCGTCTTGGTATGTCACTGTGCTGCATTTGGCATGAGATTTATCCAAATCGAATTTAAAAAGAGTGAAATAAACTGAGGATACTGTTACATAATTCAGGGACGTTAACTGAACCCGAAGTTTGTCTGAGTGTTTCACATCGTATATCTTACTGACTCAATGACACACTTTGTGCAGCTGTCTTTTGATGAGAATTGTCTCTCTCCTACACACACACACACACACAAACACACACAGAATATATTATGCAAGGAAACCAATGTCTATGTTTGAAATTGCATACTCATACATTGCACCTATATTGGATAAAACAAAATATTCCTAATTTTCAGTTAAATGGGTTCGTTTTTTGTGCTTAAAGCCAAAAATGGATCACAGAGACAGTGAAGAAATGCTTTAAAGCAGTCACAGTGTTGTAGCTTTTTGTAGATTTTTTGACGCATATAGAACAAGCCTACATTTTAGTTCCCCTTCAGTAACTCGAGCTGCGTCGAAAACACTATGGGAACGCCCCTGCGTGACCGCGCTCTGTGTAATCTGACAAATAGGCGTTTGGAACGTGACGTCATCAGCGGGCGACGTCGCGTAAACAGGAAGCTACAAATGGCTGTGAGATGGACCAGACGCTAGCTTTCTGCTCGTTCAGGTAAGCGCTGTTTCACTGTGTTTTCTCTGATCGAGTGATGGCTGGCAGACAGAATTTCCGAAAATGTGTTCATCCATGTCCGCGTTTTATTACCGGTAAGGATTCGCATGATCGGTGTGTTGTTTGCCTGGGAGTGGAGCATGCACAGTTGGCTCTCGAGGGAGTCGAGTGCTCGCATTGTAGCCGCATGGCTATGCGCACGCTTCGCTCCCGGAGAGCGCTCTTTGAGAAGAGCTCTCTCCCTCGCGGCTCCAGTCCCGCTCTCGCCGAGGCGAAGCAGCGCCAGCGCTCATGGGGCTCGCAGGCCGATTTAGTGGCGGGGTTGGAGTCGGATGTGTCTGCTTCAGCTTCGTCTGCTGAATTGAACTTCGGCTCTATCGGAGAAGCAGGCCCGATGGCTGCTTCTTCTCCCAGTACGAGCAGCGCAGCATTACATGTCTCTCTCTCCGAGGAGGGTGAGCTGATGGATGCTAGCGAGCCCATGGATTCCTCTCAGCCTGTGCTGTATGAGGAACTCCTCGAGGTCGTGACGCGAGCCGTGTGGAGCAGCAGAAGCAGCGCGCACCTAGTAAGCTGGATGAGCGCTTTCTGCGTCCTGTGTCACTTCCTCGGTGCCGGGGCCTGCCCTTTTTCCCCGATCTGCACGCCAAGGTGTCCAGTTCCTGGGAAACCCCGTACTCAGCGCGTACTCCGTCTCACCACTCCTCGCTCTACGCGAACGTGGTTGGGGCTAAGGTGTGCGGCTATGGGGCGATGCCACGTGTTGAAGAGACTCTAGCCAGCTATCTCTCTCCTAGCGTGGCATCGTCGCTAAAGGCTCCGGTGTTCCCTACTAAAACGCTACGTGATACATCGGCTTTTGTAGGGAAGGCTTACGTGGCAGCAGGTCAGGCTGCGGGTTGTCTCCACACCATGGGTGTGTTACAGGCATACCAGGCTGACCTGCTACGTGATTTGGATGAGGACTTAGCTCCGGGGCCGCTGACATTAAGGAGTTGCGTTGCGCTGCCGACTTAACCCTTCGGGCCACGAAACACACGGGGCGGGCCGTTGGTCGTCCATGGCGGCCCTGGTGGCCACAGAGAGGCATCTGTGGCTCACCTTGTCTGACCTCCCGGACAAGGATAGAGCTGTGCTCTTGAACGCACCGATGGCTCCTCCTGGCCTGTTTGGTGACGCTGTGACAGCTGTCGTGAACAGGTTTCAGGAGTCTAAAAAGCAGTCGGCTGCGTTTCATCAGTACCTCACTCGCCGATCTCGTGGGGCTGGTCAGCGGCAGCCCCAGCCTGGTCCTTCCGTCGCCACCCGATCTCCACGGGCAGGACCTCTGGGCCCAAAAAGGAGCAGGCTGACCTGAGGGTCACCCTCGCCTCCAGCAAACGGGCTGTGGTGCGGAGATCCTGACAATCTTTGGTCGAGGGGGCGGTGTACACCTCACGCTACGGTGCCCGTCCCTCCCCCGCACCACCAGGAGGCCGGGCCGTTGGCTCTGCCACAGGATGTGCTTCAGAGCACGGCCTCCCTCCAGCGGGCGTCTCCCTCCACTTCCGCCCAAAGTCTCGGTACGGATGGGGGAGACCCGACGCCTCTCCTGAGGTGTCATCAGCTGCAGGGCCTCACCCCAGCTGCTCTGAGTGGGTCAGAGGCCAGTCCCGAGGGGCTGGTGCCCCTGAGGAACCGCCCTCTATTGTCCGCAGGACCCACCGGGAGACCTCTGGCAGCCCCTCCCAAGCTGCCAGAGGTCTCCCGGTGGGTCCTGCGGACAATAGAGGGCGGTTACGCGATTCAGTTCGCGTCCTCTCCTCCCCGTTTCAACGGGATGTGTCCCACCCTGGTGGGTCCTGAGCAGGCTCTGGTCCTGGAACAGGAAGTGCGCACACTCCTGGGAACCGCTCTCTCAGGAGACTCAGGTTCAGGATGCTCACCCTCAAGGGGGTCGTGACGCAGATCAGGTCCAAGGACTGGTTCGTCACCATAGATCTGAAAGACGCATACTTTCACATTTCCATCCTTCCTGCACACAGAAGGTTCCTGATGTTTGCTTTCGGGGGCGTGGCATACCAATATCGGGTTCTCCCTTTCGGTCTGGCACTCTCTACTTTCTACTTTTTCTGGAGATGATGGCAGTGTTTTTAGGGTTAAAACACTTTCTCCCGGACCTGAGAGATCGCCATGTATTGGTCCGCACAGACAATACAGCGGTGGTCTCTAACATCAACCGCCAGGGGGGTCTCCGATCTCGCCCCTTGTACAAGCTAGCACGAGCGGTCCTCTTGTGGTCTCAGGACAGGTTCCTGTCCTTGAGGGCCATTTACATCCCAGGTCGGTTGAATGTCAGAGCGGACGCCCTTTTGAGGCAGCGGCCAAGGCCTGGGGAATGGCGTCTCCACCCCGAGGTGGTGGAGCTCGTGTGGCGGAGGTTTTACAGAGCCCAGGTGGATCTTTTTGCGACCCAGGAGACCTCGCACTGTCCCCTCTGGTTCTTTCTCTCTCTCACCCAGCCCCGTTAGGGCTGGATGCCATGGCACAGTCGTGGCCGAGGCTACGCCTGTACGCCTTTCCCCCGATCGCTCTGCTCCCTGGAGTTCTGGAGAGAGTTCGCCGGGATGGATGCCGTCTCCCCTGGTAGCGCCTCGATGGCCGTGCAAACCGTGGTTTGCGGATCTGGTGTCCCTACTCGAGGGCCCTCCATGGGAGATTCCTCCCAGGAGGGATCTTCTCTCACAAGCGGGCGGAACCTTGGTTCACCCCCACCCGGAGTTGTGGAAGCTGTGGCTGTGGCCCCTGAAGGGGCACAGTTCGTAGCAGCCGGTCTCTCCACCAAGATGGTGGAGACCCTCCTCCACTCCAAAACTCTATCCACGAGGAGGTCGTACGCCGCACTATGGCGACTGTCCACGTCTTAGTGCGAACACCATAGCCTGGATCCTGTCAACTGCCCGGTTGGTTCAGTTCTGGAGTTCCTACAGGAACAGTTTGCCGCAGGGTTGTCCCCTTCGACCCTGAAGGTTTACGTGTCCGCCATCGCGGCATATGGCTCTCCGCCTGCGGGGCAGTCGTTAGGAAGACTAGTGACACGTGTCCTCCGCGGCACCCAGAGTGCCCGTCTGGGATCTGCCGGTTGTGTTGGCGGCTCTGTCTGAGCCCGCCTTCGAGCCTTTAGCCGATTTGGCCCTTAGGTTTCTGTCGAAGAAGATGCACTGTGGGCGTGTCTCTTTTATTCAGGTCTGTGCAGCCGTAATGGCGAGTCAAGGCGAGAGCAAGACGAGTTTCTCAAAGTGGAAATATTCTCATTATTTCACTTTAGTTGAGTATAAAGACAAAAACTTTTAAGTCAAATTTAAGCTGTGTCTTTCTGGTTCGAAGCTCGTATCCACTGTGATAAACAGCAACTCCAATCTGTTGAAGCTCCACCAGGAACCCCATGCTAGAAGCTAGAAGCTAACCCGGTGTTTTGTTCTACATTGTTGATAGTTTTCATATTTCAGCTGTGAAAGGAACATTTTTAAGAGCTCAACACAACAGCAGAAGCCACTTTAGTTTTTGATTGTGAATATATTATTCAACTTGTTTTGTTATTTATTTCAGAAATCCTAGTGATATATTCAGTTTGTGCTGGTCTGACTTAAATAAAATAGTGTTTAAAAATGACTTTGTGTTTAAGTAAGTTTTGTGTTTGTATAGACCATAACACATAAAAGGGCATTATTGGGAACATTAAAGAAGGTTCTTTAAAATAGGTTCGTTAAAAGTAGGTAAGGTTCGTTAAAAGTAACTTTTTAGTTACTTTTAACAGTAATGCATTACTTTTTGGTGTAAGTAATCAACAAAGTAACTAAGTTACATTTTGAATGAATTAACGAGTAACTTTAACTAGTTACTATTTTTTAGTAACTAGCACAACACTGGTCTGATGTGTAGAGAATGATTTCACACAGTGATATTAGAAAACTGAATTGATGACATCTGCCAACCTTTTTCATCACAACAACAAAATTACAATGAGATTTCAGCTCATCATCATGTGTCTTTCTTTTCACTTTACATGAGATTAAATGGAAGGCAATGGTGAGCTATGGCGAAGTTAAAAAGCTCAATCATGATTAATAACTGGCGGTGTGTTAAAAAACGCTCCTCTTAAACCCAAAACAGGAAAAGCAACTGATTTTGTTTAATGGTACATGCTTGTAATGTCATAACTGCATTTGCATTATACAATATATTTACACTTACATTTACGACATTTGGCAGACGCTCTTACCCAGGGCAGCTTACAAATGTGCATTAAATGCTTCATCAGTAAATATATTCTAAGGTTGGGACACAGAATAAGAATACTATCAGTCTAATAACGCTATTATTAGAAAAAAATAGTTTTTTTTTTTTTTTTAATGATAAGTTTAGTCTGGAACTCTTAGTGCCGGTCCCAAGCACGGATAAATTGGGAGGGTTGCGTTAGGAAGGGCATAAATTTAAAGGGCAGCGTAAAATGTGCCAAATCAAATATGCAGATCACAAACCAGAATTCCATACCGGATTGGTCGAGGCCTGGGTTACCAACGACCGCCACAAGTATTGTTAGCCAACAGGATACCAGTGGAAATTGGGCTACTATTGGCCAAAGGAAGAAGAAGGAGAGGAGGAAGACATCTACAGAGACGGCAGGGAAAGGAGAGGTGTAGGAGAGTGGAGGTTCGGGTGGGCACTTTCAAAATTGGTACTATGACTGGTAAAGGGAGAGAGGTAGCTGAAATGATGGAGCAGAGAAAGGTATACATGGTGTCTTTAGGAGACCAAGTGGAAAGGGAGTAAGGCCAGGAACATTGGAGGGAGGTTTAAACTGTTCTTTTTTGGAGTGGAAGTAAAGAAAAATGGAAGGAAGAGTACAGTAAGAGTGTAGTGGTCATCAGTGCCTATGCTTCACAAGTGGCTTGTGAGATGGAGAAGAAGGAAAAATTCTTGAGTGAGTTAGATGAAGTGGTACAAGGAGTACCTAGGCATGAAAATTTGCTGATTGGGGCAGACTTTAATGGGCATGTAGGTGAAGGGAACAGAGGTGATGGTAGGTATGGCTTTAAGAAGAGGAAAGTGGAAGGGCAGATGTTGATAGATTTTACTAAAAGGATGGAAATGGCAGTGGAAAATACTTATTTTAAGAAGAAGGGGGACCATAGGGTGACGTATAAGAGCGGAGCTACATGCACACAGGTGAACTATGCAGGAGATGCATGCTAAAGGAGATTGGAGACTGCAAGGTGTTGGCAAGGGACAGTGTAGCTAGACAGCATCAACTGGTGGTCTGTAGGATGGCTTTAGATGTGAAGAAGAAGAGGATGAGGGTGAGAACTGAAAAAAAAAAAAAGATGTTGGAAACTGAAGGAGGCAGACTGTTGTGTAAGATTCAGGCAAAAGGTCAGACAGGGCCTTGGTGGTTGTAAAAAGGTACTGGATGATTGGGAAACTACTGCAGAAGTGATAAGCTAGACAGCTAGAAAGGTACTTGGTGTGACATCTGGAATTAGAAAGTAAAAGTGGAAGTGAGAGCAGCTATTAAGAGGATAAATGGATGGATGAGTGGAAAGTCATTTGACCAGATGACATACTGGTAGAAGCATGGAGATGTTTAGGAGAGATAGCAGTGGAGTTTTTAATCAGATTGTTCAACAAAAGTTTGGAAGGTAAAAGGATGCCTGAGGAATGTAGAAGTAGTGTGCTGGTACCGATTTTTAAAAATCAGTCACACCATGAAGTTATGGGAAAGAGTAGTAGTGTAAGCCAGGCTGAAAGAAGGGGTGGTCTGTTAGCCACAGTTTGGTTTCATGCTGAGGAAAAGCACCACGGACGCATTATTTGCTTTGAGAATGTTGATGGAGAAGTATAGAGAAGGTCAGAAGGAGTTGTATTGTGTGTTTGTGAATTTAGAGAAAGCGTACGACAGGGTGCCGAAAGAGTTGTGGTTTTGTATGAGGAAGTCAGGTGTGTCAGAGAAGAATATGAGAGTGGTGCATGACATGTACGAGCACAGTGTGACAGCAGTAAAGTGTGAATAAGGAATGACAGTTGGACTGCGTCAAGGATCGGCACTGAGCCCTTTTCTGTTTGCAGTGGTGATGGACTGGTTGACGGAAAAGGTCAGACAGGAATCTCCAGAAACTATGATGTTTGCGAATGATATTGTTATTTGTGGTGAAAGTAGGGAGCAGGTGGAAAAGAGCCTGGAGAGGTGGAGGTATGTGCTGGAGAGAAGGGGAGTGAAATTCAGTAGGAGTAAGATAGAGTATATGTGTGTGAATGAGAGGGAGGGCAGTGGAGGGATGTGGTTGCAGGAAGAAGAGATGGTGAAAGTTGAGGAGTTCAGGTACCTGGGGTCAACAGTGTAAAGTAATGAAGAGCGTGTTAGAGAAGTGAAGAAAAGCGTGCAGATATCTGCGAGAGTGAAAGGGAAAGTTTATAACACTGTGGTAAAACCTGCGATGTTGTATGGTTTAGAGACAGTGTCATTGACTAAAAGACAGACTGTGGAGCTGGAGGTTGCAGAGCTAAAGATGATGAGATTTATATTGGGAGTGATGAGGATGAATAGGATTAGAAATGAGTTTATTAGAGGGACAGCGCATGTAGGACATTTTGGAGACAAGGTGAGGGAGGATAGATTGAGATGACATGTGCAGAGGAGGGACATGGGGTATACTGGTAGGAGAATGCTGAGGATTGAGCCATCAGGAAGAAGGAAAAAAGAAAGGCCAAGGTGAAGGTGTATGGATGTGGTGAGGAAAGACATACAGGTAGTTGGTTTAAAAGAGGCAGCTGTAGAGGACAGAGTAGTATGGAGATGGATGATCTGCTCCCTGATGGGAGTAGCTGAAAGAAGAAGAAGAAATATCTGGAAGTGGTTGGACTTTAGACATTTTTTAAAGACTGCTAGTGACTGCTGTTCAAGCATCAAGTGGAAATTCATTTCACCATCAGAACTGACAATAGTCTTGGAGCATGCCTTCTTTGTACTTTGAGAAATGCTGGGATCAATTAAGTAGTGTTTGAGGATTGGGGTGAGATCAGTTTTGTTAGATTGAGTAATGCTGAATGTGTTTGTTTTTGGCTACAGTAAGCCATAAATAAGAGGTGTGGGAGAACCTAGGAAGGTTGAAAACAATTAGTGCGACTGCATTCTGGATCAGTTGCAGAGACTGAATGTCTTTTAAAGGCAGACTGGAGCGAGTTGCAGTACCCAAGCTAAAGCTGACAGGGAACTTATGTGTTCTGCTATAGATAAAAACTACATGCACCACTGAATGAATATAATATTCATTATAGCCAAAATTAAGTCAAAATAATATAATGTTTGAGTTTGGAGATAACATTTGATTCAATTCAACACCCAATACTAAAGCACATTAAGGAAAATGCAATGAGCTAAATAGAGTAAAACTACACTTGCATGCTCAATTCACAATCAGTTATGAATTAGGACTAATACGTCACACTGAATTTTGTACTACCTCAGGAAAACCACATGATTCAGATATTCGTTTTTTTTACTTTCTAATTTATAGGCTACATCCACCATTACCTGCTCTGAAAACTATATAGAAAAATAAATAAAAAGTAAAGATTTCTAAATAAACTGTGTTAATGTAACAAGCCTGCATGAAGAGGTCCTGGCCTCATATCTAAATATATCCCAAAGCCTTTTTTTCCTCTATGGAATATGACTTTTTTCAGAAATAATAGAAATCAGCAGTAATGCAGTGCATTCTTCATGATGTCATCACATGCATTCATGATGCTCTATAAGATGTGTTTTTTTTAAGCTGAATTTTTAACCCACTCACTGATTTATTCATTCTCTTTCTCACACATTCGCTCACACTCTTCTTGCTTCTAAAAAAAGGCTCATTACCACAAGAATGTTCACAGACCACTTTTCCAAGATGTCTGAGCGGGACCATGAGTACGTATTTGGTTGCTCATATTTACACATTCACACTTTTGAAAGACCTGTTGCACGTGACACTGTATGACATACAGTATGAGTGGCTTCAATGGAAAAACATTGCACCCGCACGTTTTTTTTTTTGCATGATCACATAGACTGCCACTAATTTGCCCATTAATTGCATGCTCAGTATGAATAACCAGCATTTCAATCCCTCCAGTTTTTAGAGGTCTCCTGGTGTTTTTTTTCCCATTTACTTTCCTTCAAGCATTTCCCTTTTCTGTGCTCCGTAAAGGTGTGGGCTCTACACACAGGCTAATCATTTTTTGGAATATTTTACTGGAAGCATATATGCTATTGTGAAATTCAACCCTTTTTTCTTGTTTCCTGTTCTTTGTTCCTAGAACTTCCTGGTCTAAAAATGTTTCCATGAATTTTGATTAAGGACTATTCTTTTTGTTCTTTCACTTTGCTCACGGCTTCTGCACCCACATGAACCCTGCTAAGTATTTTCAGAAATGTTTACATTGTTCCGTCTCATGAGATTTGTACATAAATTTTCATGGTATTTTAACTCTGACTTGCATTTACATGTCCATTTTTCTAGCATTTGTCAGATCCTTACCAAACCAAATAAAATGATTATTATGGAATTAAACATGCACTATATGTACAAAAGTATTAGGACAACTGACATTTGAAGCCGTATGTGGTTCTTCTCCAAATTGTTACCACAACGTTGGTGGCACCCAATTGTATAGGAAGTTTTTGGATGCAATAGCATTAACTTTCCCCTTCATTTTAACCCAAACCTCTACCAGCATTAAAAAAATGTCACAAAGCAAGCTCCATGAAAATATGTTTTACATGGGTTGGAGTGGACCTTAAAGTTTTTCAACACTACTAAACATTTTTGAGACGATTTGGAACACTGACTGCACCCCAGGCCTATGCACCCAATGAGCACCTGACTTCAGTTATGCACTTGTGTTTAAATGAGCACAAATCCCCATAATCATACTCCAAAATCAAATGAAATAGGGGGAATGGAATATGTGGAATGGAATGTTCAAAAAGCACATACAAAACAATTTGTCAGATGTCCCCAAACTTTTATCTATATACTGTATTATTAAACTGGTTAAATTAATAAATTAAACGTTGTTTGTTGTTGTCCTTTGGCATATTGAAACACTTTTTTCGTTCATGCTACAAATGTGGTGTGGTCCTATGTGTCTCCAAAAAATGGTTTTAAAACATATTAGATCCCATCCACAACTGTATTTAATACACTTATGACATAATAGAATTGAACTCTCCCAAATACAGAACATGTCATGTTTACACACTTGTGTGCTTCATCTTCATGCATATTACGAAAGACTGCCAAAACAATTTTGAACCCAAGTGGTCAAGTATCTGTACTTCATCAGAGTATCTCACTGTAGGAACATTTTCTTCATAAAATTTTAATGTGTAATGATTTCGTTTTTACTCAAAAGCATAAATTCTGCTAAATGAAAGTTTTTGTGGAGTACGGGTTCTCCCACTGTGTGCCTGTAACAACAGAAATCCCTCTCCTTATAAAGGTTTAAATCAGCACGGAAAAATGGAACACTAAATTGCATCACTGATATAAATATAGTTTTCATAGATCCTAGGCTTTCAATACTTGGGTCTATTCAACAGCGAGCATTTTTTGGTATTTTTACTCAAGTAGAAATGTAAAAGGATACATTTCTTAGAGAAATATTCAAGCAGGGGATTTATTTTTTCTCAAGCATATCATCCACCAAGATGTCAGAGTTAACACGAAACAGCATGACCCAACCTCGTTTTTTTTTTTCTAAATAATGTGTGAAGACAAGACCAAGAGACTGAAATAAAAAAAGCACAAAAACAAAAACATGTGGCATATGTGAATTAAATGAGGTCATTTAAACAAAAACACATATGTACATACACACACAGTGCAATGATGTACACATGTATATACACACATACACACACACACACACACACACACACACACACACACACACACACACACACACACACACACACAGTCAATCAGCTGGAATGAGCACTTTCTGTGCATCTCTCATCTCCCTTATGGAGGGGAAACTAGGTCAACCTGTGTTCATACTTGCTCCTGGTGTTGGGTATAAGTGTGTGTGTGTGTGTGTGTGTGTGTGTGTGTGTGTGTGTGTGTGTGTGTGTGTGTGAGTACGTGCATGAAATTAAAATCCAAATTAGATTTCAAAGCCCTAAAAGTTTTGTTTAAAAAAAAAAAAAAAGAAAATATAAACATATTTTTCTCTCTTTATAAAATTTTTTAAATTTTGCCTGATCTAGACCTTTTTTTTTTCATTTTCCATGCCACAGAGAAGAAAACTAATTTGTTGTGAGTCTTCACATATGAAGAAAGAGTTGAAATGAAGAGGTCTTCATCAGAAACTCGAAAACAAAGATTTAAATGCTTGTTGGAATTGAATATATATCAGTACGTGAATACACACACACATGCAAACACAATGAATTCTTTATAACTTCCTATCACACATAACATGCCTCATGAATAAGTCATCAAGTGTGCACTTCCAGACAGCTCTCACAAACACATATGATAATCATCACCCCAGTGGACTAAGCAGTGGCTTGGCAATGCATACATGACTAAATAGCGATCGTATCAGAAAAAAGCAAGAGAACTGGGTCAGCATGCAGAACATCTTGAAAACTTCAGCCTGGCTGTCGTGACAGCTCATTTTAAGGAAACGTTTTCGCCTTCCAAGCAGTTGGAGGATGAAGAGAAGATTGCAGATGTTCCAGGCCAAGGATGAAAACAGGAACAGGAGAAGAGAGTAAGAAACGGGTAAAGCACAAGATGGAGTGTGAAGATTAGAGAAACAGAGAAATAAAGAAATTATTCTGGCCATTTTCTGTCACACAGGTAGACTTTAAGCTATCCAAGAAACTACTTAAAAATGTGTGTGACTGTTCACTGTATCAATGTGTTGCATGATTATTAAACATAGTCTACAAATTAATACCTCATAAACACACATCTTTGCACTATTTTGCACAAATATTTGTATACTGTTCAGTTTAGATTACACAAGAGTATTTGTGTAATACATATATCTTGATCTATATATTTTGAAACTTTCTGATGACATAAGATCAAAATATGTTGTATGAGCGATACAACAAAATTGTAAAAATATTTTAAGCAGGCAAATGTATTTCAACTTTATGCTGTGTGCTCTGCCCCCACTTGTGAACCAGTGCTCTGCCTTCTACCAAATACAGTTAGGTAATGTAAATTGCTCTATTTTGCGAGATTATTAACAAATTACAGTAAACTACCCCAAAATGATTACCCCTCTTTAAGATTTATGTATAGGTCAGGCCATGTCTCGACTTATAAAATTTTTTACGAGTTTAACTGCACCTTCCTTGGCTGAAAAGAATGTCACATACTCAAATATTTATCCGCACTGCATTTATGATGTCCATTCATCAATAGTTTTTTTTGACAACCTTATACAACTTTACAACATTTATTTCCAACCAACGTTGCATTCCTGTTTTGCATCCAGGAGAGACAAACCACTCTATGATGTCCGCTCCTTTATACACCAATGACTTTGAATAGGATTAATTTTCTGGACTCTGTGGTGGTCATGTGTAAAAACATTTCCTCTCAATCACTTTTGAACAAATTAAGCCTAAAGAATCTTGGTACTGTCATACTGGAATATACCTGTGCTGTCAGAAAAGAAATATCTATTGATGGGATAACCTGTTTATTCAGTACATTCAGGTACCCAGCTGACTTCATATTGCTGAGCCAATACCTGACCGGATCATAAGACTACTTCCAGAGGTTTGTTCTGTAAACATGGTGCACTTTGCCATGTGCCATTTAACTATTCTTACCCTGATAAGAACACATATCCCTTTCTCATTGCTCCACAGTCCAATTGTTTATTATTAGCGATTACTCTTAGCGATTTGTTTTATCCTCAATAAGGGAAAAAAGTGGTTAAAACGTTGGTCTCCTGAGCAAAAGGTTGTAAGTTCAAATCCCAGTACCACCAATCTGCTGCTCCTGGTCCCTTGAGCAAGACACTTAATCCTCAACTGAGATAAACATGAGATAATTGCACATTGTTTTGAATGAGCGGGTCTGCCAAAAGCCATAAATTGAAATAACAAGTGGTCTTTTTGTGGCTGCACAGCTGTTTAGTCTCAAACCTGTAAATTCTCATCATATTTTGCAAGTACTTATAATATCTACCATACATTTTTTTTATACATAATACAAAATGTTCAGATTTCATCCCACAAAATTGACTGTGCACCTCTCTATCCTTCCAGGTTTTAATAATTTGCTAGGCATTCCTTAACCTAATTCCAGTGATTTTGGCAATCTCCTTAGTTGTTGTCTTGGATTAATACAGGCCAAACATCTTTTTCATGAGCACAAGCTGTGTCTTCTAATATGGTTGTTTGAAGAAAGAGAACCTACGCCCTGCATCAGTTAGGGTTAAACGAATTGCTGCCGGCTGAAACTGCAACAATGATCCACTCATAATAACAATTATATGCTTAATTATATCCAATCAGCAATCCTTTTTTGGCCAGAAGTGTACATCCCTAACAATCTTTCAATATAGATCACCTGATCTACAGTATATACCTTATAAAACAAACATAACAAAAAACTTAGTATCCAAACTATAGTTATAAACTGCTTCACTCAATTTATTAACAGTATCTGACCATACTAGACTAAGTGCCCACAAATACACACACACACACACACACACACACACACACACACACACACACACACACACCACTACTGATTAGTCTTTTGCAGTTTGCACTACATTCTGGCTTTTTTTATGTTTACAACCCATGCCATAACATTTTTTTTTTTTTCAGCACTGATATACTGTATCTACCCACTTACACTCACTCAACTCTCATATACACACAAGCACATACTGTGGTCAGTGTAAGCTTGCGAAAAATGTGTTACATTTGCCACAGTCTGCCCACAGTCTTGCACACAAACCTTCCCCAAATGTGTAGCTTGGCACTATACAACATCTGCACTTTAAACAAGTATTTTGTAATGAGCAGCAATTTTACAATCAGAACCAATCCACCATGTCAGTGAGTTAAGTATACAATTTGACATTTAATAGTATACACCAAAGAGTTCACTCAGTAGGGGTGTAATGCAATGACACCATCTATAACTGTACATGTTTATCGCTTTATTTATATGTAAACAAGGTGTGGGTGTGGTCTAAGTCTAAACCTGTGCCCTGTGCTACCCCCAGTCACACCTCAAGTCTCAACTAGATTCCCTTTGAATGTTTCTTGTAAGAAAAACAACAACAACAACAGTGCTGCTCTTATTCATATTCATATGTTTGCATTTTCTGTTTGTTAGTGCATTTGTAGTGGATTATTTAAAAAATAAACTTATACACTATTTTTGCTGCTCAAAAGTGCTAGGTCTTCTTTGTAATCATTTTATAACTAAGTTTTCCATTTTTTATACCTTGATGCTCCAAAAGTTTTTAACCGGTGAAAGGTCTGGACCACAGACAGGCCAGTTCAGCACCCTGACTCTTCTTCTACAAAGCAATGCTGTTGTAATAGATGCAGTATACATTTTAACATTGTCTTGCTGTAATATGCAAGTCTGGAAGCACATGTTGCTTTTAAACCTACTGCATATATGCCTTTCAGTAATAATGGCGCCTTTACAGATGTGCAAACTTCCTATTCCATAGACACTAATGCAGCCCTATACCATCGGATATGCAAATGTTTAATACTGAGCACTGATGATAAGCCAAATGGTCCCTCTCCTCTTTAGTCTGAAGGACGTAGTGTCCATGGTTTCCAAAACCAATTTCTAATTTCCATTTGTCTGGCCACTTTGCCTTAATTTTAAATGACTTTTCTTTGGCCCAAAAAAGTGCCAACATTTCTAGCTCATGTTCACATATGGCTTCATCTTTGCTTCTTTGATATCGCTTTAACCACCATTTGTGTTCACAGACAAAGATTTCTTCTGTACAAAGATACGCAGCTCTACCTGTATTATTTTTTTATATAAACCTAGGCTTATGGAGCTCTTATCAGAGTTAAGGAGTTAAGAGAGAATAAGAGTTCTTATTCACTGGCCTTTCACCTGCCTTCAAGCCATTGTGCCAAATATTTGGATAAATAAATACATTCCTTCTCTCATTATGTGGATATTAAGCTAAAGCCTCAATTTGTGCCCAAGCCAAATACAAATCAAAACACCGACAAGGACACAGTTAATAAAGAACAGATTTCACCTCATTTATACTGAATTAGAGACAGAATTAGCTTCATTTAATGGTTTTAAGCATTAGAAAAGTGAAGTGTTTGTTTGTTTGCAGTTAAAACAACTGTCAGTCAGTATTCTACAGGGCAAAACATTCAACAACAAAATGTGATAGAGGAACTGAGAGATCGCATATGTCAGAAATATTTCAACAATAATTTATATACCGTATCTCACAAAAGTGAGTACACCCCTTACATTTCTGCAACCATTTTAGTATATCTTTTTAAGGTACAATACTATAGAAATTAAACGTGGATATATTTTAGAGTAGTCAATGTGCAGCTTAATAGATTTACTGTCCTCTGAAAATAACTCAACATATAGCCATTATTGTATAAATATCTGGCAACAAAAGTGAGTATACCCTAGGTGATTAACAGCTGTATGTCATGTAACCATGCAAAGCCCCATGTCCTATTTATCATGTTCATGTTTTGTCTGTTTGACAGGACCATAGGAATATGTGCATCTTGCATTAGAGCAGTTAAAACTTAGTGTTTTGAGCACTGACAACTGGATGTTTAACATGGCACCTCATTGCAAAGAACTCTGAGGATTTGAGATTTAGAATTTCTGGAACCATGTCCTGTTGTCTGATGAGACTTAGATAAACTTGTTTGGCTCAGATAGTGTCCAGCATGTGTGGCAACACCCTGGTGAGGAGTACTGAGAAAACTGTCTCTTGCCTACAGTCAAGCATGGTGGTGGTAGCATCATGGTCTGGGGCTGCATGAGTGTTGCTGGTACTGAAGAGCTGCAGATAATTCTGGGAAACATGGATTCCAACATGCAATGTGACATTCTGACGGAGAACATGATGCCCTTCCTTTAGAAACTGGGCTGAACAGCAGTTTTCCAACATGAAAACCACCCCAAACACACCAAGATGACAACTGCCTTGCTGAAGGTGATGGAGTGGCCAAGTATATCTCCAGACCTGAACGATATAGAGCATATGTGGGGCATCCTTAATTGAAAAAGGTGGAGAAGTGCCATGTTTCTAACATCCAGCGGCTATGTGATGTCATTATAGGGGAGTGGAAGACGATCCCAGCAACAATCTGTGCAGCTCTGGTAAAATCCATGCCCAGGAGGATTAAGGCAGTGCTGGATAACAATAGTGCTCACACAAAATACTGACACTTTGGGCACAGTTTTGACATGTTCAGTTAGGGTGTACTTACTATTGTTGCCAGCTATTTTACCAATAATGGCTATATGTTGTTATTTTCAGAGGACAGCAAATCTATACTGCTATACAAAATGCACATTGACTACTCAAAGTATATTCAAGTTTCATTTCTATGTATTGTCCCTTGAGAAGATATGCTAAAATGGTTGCTGAAATGTGAGGGGTGTACTAACTTTTGTGAGATATCGTATATGTAACTTATATCCATGGATTGGCTCTAAATGTATAATATCTCACAAAAACATTTTTGGCAACAGGAAATATGTTTTAAAATAATATGTATTATAATGTACTTAATACTGAACAAGCCATTCATTATTTTTACTTTGAAGCCAATGTTTAAATCATTTTATGTCACCCAGAAAAACAAGGTGGGACCTAAGAATTCTATCGTTGTGGGTTTTGCCATCGGGTAGTTTGTCTCCTAAGTGGTTTCCTACCTTGTGGATGTGTGGGGTATTTTTGTGTTAGGTGTATATGAATATGTCCGATTTTCATTTTTCAATCCCCATTGAAGATGGTAATGAGCAAATCATTTGTCGAATTGTTTTTCTTGAAAAAAATGCTGCTAAAGCAGTGACTTTGCTAGAGCAAGGTTTCAAGACCACTGTGTTCTAGCATGTCTCTAAAACAAAAAAGCATGTCAGATTAACAGGCTGGTTCCCAATGAACAGGCTGTTAATCAGTGATTTTGCATAGGAGAGCTTTTGTTGTACAAAACAACAAGGTCTTTACTATTACTAAGCATCATTAAAAATATATATTACTTTTTTATAAAAATCATGAAATTAATTTATTAAATTATTTGTGATACATTATTTAATTCACAGATTTGATCATTCACATTTTTTTTTAATGCATTCTCTGTCATTGTATTTGGATTACTGTGTTTGCAAGAGATCAATGTTCCCAAAAAGCTAGTTTGCCAGAAGATTTAACTGGAGACTATTACTGCCAGGACAAGTCAGAAGTCAGCATGGGCCACACTCTGTAATAGAAGGTGCACACTACATCACTCTTTTAAAGAGAGCATGTTGGGAAAAGGGTTGGGTTTTGGGGGTGTGAGGAGGAAGCCACATATTGGTCCTACTGTTGATTCAAATCCAAGTCCACCCCATCATAATATAACATTCATAAAGAGGAAAAACATGCATATCTATACTCATTCAGACAAAGCTTTTAAAGATGTGCAGAGTCAGAATCGATAGAGCAAATCATTGTGTGCTAATACTGTCACTATAATCAATACACACTCTCTTACAGACCTGTTATATCTTAAAGCATATAACTAGATCGCTAATATCCGGTTTTGTTTAAACACTCCTGCATCTATACTTGTAAAAGTTTTTATTGCATTTTGCTACATACAAGTCAAATTTTCAACACTTTTTCATATCTCCCTTTTTATGAAATTTTGTTATAAACAAGAATTTATAATACAGAGGGTGTTTTTTTTTTTTTTGCCAAAATGACCTTGAATATGGAACTTGCAAAAATAACCAAATAGCCAGAATAACTATCTGAAAGGAAAAGTAAATTTAAGAGCAGCTATGACTTTCATAATATATTACTAAAGTCTGGACCTAATAATCTAACCTTGCTCTGACAATATCAGGAGAGACACAAGTGTAGTTGTGAGGTAATAGTGATAAGTGCCTAATTTGTAAAACATGAGGAACCAAAATACAAGAGCAAGACGTCCAGAAGAGGAAAAGGAAAAGAGCCTGGGACAATTAGACAGAACAGTGCTCTAAGCACGTCCTGTAATACAATAGTGTCAGATACAGCAGGCGCTCCAAATATGAAAGTTGATGAAAGAGCTGGTACAAATTAAGTAATGAGTGCTCTAACACTTTTTCAAGCATGACAGATGTGGTTGTTAAATTTAACTACACACACACACACACACACACACACACACACACACACACACACACACACACACACACACACACACACATATATATATACACAGACATATATTGCTATACTTAAATTAGTATCATGACAGAAATGTAATCTAGATTCACTCAGGCAGCAGTAGATGAAGTACACAGTCCTCTACTTGAGTAAAAGTACAACTTTTAAATTTTTTACATTTACATTCTTCACTTACTTAACAATCAAAAGTACTGATCTAAAAGAACTGCACTATATGAACAAAAGCTTTGGGACACCTGTCACAAAAATATCTGCACACACAGTTGTATAGAATGTATTTGGAAACCGTAGAATTACATTTCCCTTCAGTTAACCTAGGAAACCTCAACCTGCTCCAGAACAACAATGTCCATGTACACAATGGGAGCTTCATGAAGAGGTTTTACACAGTTGAAGATCTTCAGTTGCCTGCTACAGAGCTCCGACCTGAACCCTCGAAGCCTCCTCTCCACATCTACATATCTACACCAGTGCCTGACTTTACTAATGCCCCTTGTGGATGAATGAGCACAAATCTCCATAACCACACTCTCCAAAATCCAAAATTTGCTTCATCTAATCTTTAAGATGCCCCTTGGTGCAGCTATATAAAAAATGCATTTGGCTGGCTTTATGTGTCTCTGAGGAAGCATGAAAACTTCCTCCCTCCCATTTGGTAGATCTTGCAAGTGGTGGAAACTGGCAAAGTAGGAGAGTGAAAATAACACAGATGCTAAACAATCTACAAATTAGCAGCCACATATGAACATAAAGTCAATTAAGTGTAGTCCTGCTGATTTTAATGCTGCACCAGAGGTTTAAGGAGGTATCCATATGTTACAAGTGTAGGAATAAAGTGAGTTATCAGAAAACTTTTTTCTGCTCTGAGAGAAGTGGCTGTTAAAGCTAAGTGTATTATATAGATCAGTTTTAAAGCTGCCATTTTGCCTCCTGTATGCCACAAACACTGTTGCTATTTAATGAGCTTCTAGTGCTACATTCAGTTTTAACTGATTAGTCCAATCATTTTCAACCTACCATACCCAAGACTTCAATATTGGATATTGGATATTTGAATACCCAAGCCAAATCCATCTCATGCCAAGATATTTAAAAAAAGAAAATACATAGCATACAGATTCTGTGCTCTTTAATGTCTGATGTCTAATAGGAATTGATTACACCAAACTAAAAGCATTTACTATCTAACAGCAAAACCTGCATTGCCTTCTCTGTGTCATTGTATTTGTCCTGTGTTTGCTCTGCATGAGATAGATGTTCCCAAAATGCTAGGTTTGCCAGGAAGTTTAACTGGAGTCTTCCATTACTGCCAGGACAAGTCAGAAGTCAGCATGGGCCACACTCTATAATAGAAGGTGCACACTACATCACTCTTTTAAAGAGAGCATGTTGGGAAAAGGGTTGGTTTTTGGGGGTGTGAGGAGGATGCCACATATTCGTCCTACTGGTGATTAAAATCCATGTCCACCCCATCATTATATAACATTCATAAAGAGGAGAAACATGCATATCAAAACTCACTCAGACAAAGCTTTGGAAGATGTGCAGAGTCAGAATCGATAGAGCAAATCCCTGTGTGTTAATACTGTCACTATAATCAATACACACTCTCTTACAGACGTGAGACGGGATGAGACGGTTTATGAGATTAAAAGCAAAAAGCTCAAATGGTTTTGACAACAATGGAAAATAGAGGCATATAGCGAGCTTCTCTTTTGCCTAATTATTCATATTTCTACAGTGTCAGACTTGGCAGGAAAAGAGAGCACGTTATTAACATCAGGAACAGTCCTGGCATATTGTGCAAAATCTAAATACTGAAATGATTATAAAAAATAGACCACCTAACAAGCATAGGAAAACATCAGAATGATAGAAGAAGCAAGTAAAGGGTACAGGCTTGGAATGATAAGTATGCAAATGAAGGTAATTCTATTTTGGATTGTAAAGCATGCTATTCGGTAGGGAATCAGACATGAGGCAGAAATCTCATGCTTGCTGATTATTTAATATTATGCAAAGAATTAAGACACACTATACTGTAACATTCTACACTGACTCATATAGCTAATTTAAAGAGCTAATCATTCTGGTTCTATATAGTTCCACTTGCATCTTATTTTTTTCTTGACCTCTTTGTCAAAGATGCAGGTCAACAAGCCCTGCCAGGTAATGACTTGCATAATTTATTCATAATTGGCCTGTCAGACTTAATTCCGTACTCATCTAATTAGTGTCATGTTGCACAAATGCCTATTCATTAGTCTTTTACTTTGTAGTGATTACATTGGAATAGAAATAACTCACTGATACACTGGGGAAAAGTAACATAAAAGCAACATAATGCACATCAATGGACGTTAATATATGTATACGTGTGTGTGTGTGTGTGTGTGTGTGTGTGTGTGTGTGTGTGTATATATATATATATATATATATATATATATATATATATATATATATATATATATATGCTAATGTGTTAAGACCAATCGAATATTTGGCATTACATTAAACATGTGTTACTCAATTACTCAACTGTTTAGTTCAGTTCATTTTGTTTAGGGCTCTTGGCAGTGATTACAGTCTTAAGTGATCTTAGCTGTAATGCCAGAAGCTTGGCTCACTTGGATTTGGGGATGTCCTTCCAGTCCAACATTTGTTATATTTCCAGAAATGTTCAGTCAAGTCTGATCCACCAGAGGCTAAACAGACTTCAGATTATTTTAGTCCTGGTCAGTGAGCATTCACATCTTAATTGATCTTAAACTGTTTTTCTCTTAAGGACGTTTCAGAATTTTGATCTGTTTATCTTTCACCCATGCTGAAAATCTACTCAGAGCATGATGCTAGCACCACCATGCTTCAGTGTAAGGATGGAATCTGCTATGTTTTGAACATTTTACTGAGGGGTGACTTATGTTTGGCCACTTAACTGTTAACACTCGATTAATGGTGTTTTGCAATAATGGTTGTTTGGACCACAGTCTCCCACAGATCTGTCAGAATAATGTTTGGGTTGAAATAAAGCCATAATTAAAGTCTCAACTATGCTTAGCTTCTATTTGAATATCACACTGTTCTCTAGGCTGAAGTAATCATTTTTTTGACTCCCCAGATCTATGCTGCTGACATTTACTTTGACTTTATGAAGTTTTATGAATCATGTCCAATCAACCAAATAAACAACTGTAACTTTGTAAAGTTGTGGAAGTGTCCTTAGTATTATTGCTCAGAGATGGTTAAATACTATTGTTTTAAAAAAGAATTCTTAATACTTTGACCAATAGCCTAACACGCTATGAGCGCATTCTTTTCGATACGAATTGGAAAATACAATTTATGTAGAAATCTATTTAACTTGTTTTCATCAAAATTGAAACAGTGTTTTTCAATGACATAATAGTGTGCTGAAAGCACTCATGGTCTATATTAAGACCAGGATATTATCAATACTTCCAAACCTTAGGGGATTTACTGATAAACCAGTCGGATGTAACATTTACAATAATTAATTTGCTATTTATTTGTTTATTGTAAATAGGCTACTTATGCACTTCTGGTTAGATGCTAACTGTAATTTTATTGTCTCTGTACAGGTACCTTGCACAATGACAATAAGGTGGAATTTAATCTAAATCTAATCTAATTATTACCACATAAGTTATATCACTACATTTATTTCTGTAAGTAAACACATTTCCGCTTACTCTCAGTTTGTATCCATGACATTACATTGTCATAGATAAATTACCCTGTAGTCATTTTTTTTTCTCATATTGTTCAGCTTGCCTAGAGGACATGGGAAACTTTATATCCTACAGAGCTTTTACTGTTTAAGAAACAGAACACTTAGGAGTTTGATCATGCACAAGCTTGTAATATTAGCTGTTATGTTCTGTCTGTCTGTCAAATACATGAGGTATTAGGTAATAGTTTGGTGAGAAATCAAAATAGGTGTTACATACAGCAAGCTGCAGTTTCATATTGGCCAGGATACAATTTCTTTGGTGCAGCAAAAAAAACAACAAAAAACCCATAAAGACTCACACCAAAAACTCTGCTTTTGTAAAAGTTACAAAAAGATTACATAACTAAAATGCATATTTAGGCCAGTAAAATGTTTAATGAACTGTGGTGGTTTACTATCCAAGTCATCCAACAATTCTTTAATATTGCTGAAGCATTTACACAGTTTACCCTGCTTCTAAGACCTTGTTCTACACTAGTATGCTATATGGATTCAATTTTGTGGACACCTGACCATGTATATGCTTTTTGAACAGCCCATTCTACATGGAGGCTCCATTTAATAACCTCCACTAGATTTGGAATGTAAATGTCAGAATTCCAATTAATTTTAAAGATGTTCATTATGGTTGAAGTCAGAGCTCTATAGCAGGCCACTCAAGAGCTTCACTCCATGTAAATCAAAGCTTCATCATATAATGAGCTGAATGATTTCCCCTCTTTACACTTTTTTATGTGTTCTTCCCACTTACAGCTTTCTGGTCTTCGTCTTGGTTTAACCTTTTGAACAAAAAAATCAGTCATCATACAGTAGTTGAAAATTTGACTGTGCTTTGAAAGCTAGGTGGGTTCCAAAAGAGGTGCAAAGTTGTTAACACACTGAGATATAAATAGCAGGAAAGTCTTTTTGTATCTCAAACCCAAATTTCCACACCATATAGCAAAAAATATATTTTCAGATGACTGTAGATATTTAGTTCCAAATTATTTTTAAAATCACAAAAATTACACTCATGCAGCTTTGGTTTTTGAAAACAAGTTAAAAAGGTCTTTGGTTAAAAGTTATATTTCATTAAAATGCCTAAATAATTTAGACAAAGTGGCTTTTAGTATAGCAAATTAAATCTCTTAATGGTGTGTTTATTTCCAGGGGGAAAAGAACAGATGCATAGTTTTCTAGACTTTTTAAACAAACAGGGGAAATCTGGGGCTCGATCTGGTTGACATTATACTCTAACTGCAAGACTGCATGACTGTTTTGGGATTGTCTTTCCTCAAACCAAGTTTCTTTCTCATAAACCAACAGGAGGGAGGAGGGAGAGAGGCAGAGAGAGAGAGAGAGAGAGAGAGAGAGAGAGAGAGAGAGAGAGAGAATGAATTCAAGTCACAGAAACACAAAGCTCCATTATTAAGCTCAGGGTTGGTAAGAGCCCGCAGGGTCCTGTTAAGACTCGCAGGCAGTTGACAATCAGTAAGACTGTGTGCAAGTCTGTGCAGGAGCACTGTAGTCCAGATATTTTACTGGAAAATAAAAACATTTGCCTTAAGCACACACACATTTCAAAGCACCATGTCCTTCTAGTCATAAACCAATAAACCTTTATTCTTGAGTATAATATTGTGTATTTCAGCCTCAGTTCAGGTTAAGGCACTTTTCTTTGTAGTCATTTTCAAATGTACCAGAACAAAACACATCAGTAAACCGATAAGCTACTATTATCACTTGAGTTCCCACAAAACACAAGCTTAATCCTCATATCTCCACTATCTACAGGAGCCCGCTTATCCTCACCACTCTTTCTGGAAACAAATGAGTCTACACACAGTGTGTGTTTCCCACTTTCACTGTTTTGAGGCTGCGAAGAAGACAACAAAATCTATAAAAGTGGATTTTGTAAAAAGATTAGGGTTCACAGGGTTCACTGTGGAAAAGCAATGTAGAGACCAGAGCATGTCAGACTCAGTAATATACATTCAGTGATTTTACTGCTGCCTGATGCAGACATCTAATGAAACCACAAGGAGCAACGGTGTGGTGAATGTTAAAATGTGACATTTCAGTACAAATCGCCCCAGAGGAGCCGTATAGTATAAATATGGTTAAACGATGATGAGTCGGAAAAGGCCACCCGCTCTTTCAACACTCTGGCAATGTTTCAAGTAAAACAACTTTTCTCTCATACAAAAAAAAAGCAGACACATAGCTGTGAGAAGGAAAAGGATAGACAGACAAGGAAAGATGGAAGAAAGGAAAGACAGACACACACATACACATTTCCAATGGTGCTTTGTTCTCCAGTCAGAATGCCTGAGTGCCCTAAAACCCTCCACTCCCCAAGTGCTAACCTTTGCTATGCCACAAACAAAGCACCCACAGCCACACACACATACCGTCAGACCCACAGACACATCATTCCCACACCGTCAAACACACGTGGTCCTCACTTTAACTCTAACACTTGTGGTTTGAACTACTTCGAACTAAAATGATTGGATTTCTTTCCATTGCACCGCACTAATACTGCCACGTTTATTCTACATTCACATGTAATGAACCTTAGCTCATATTTACAAGGCTAAAGCGTAGCTTCTAACTCCTAATGTTTCTGTGTAAGATTCAATTCTGCAGGATTTTCCATGTTTGCTTCATTACATTCTAAATGTCAAGTCTAAATCCCATCTGAATAGTATTAAGTTTTTTTTTTTATTGCTTTATACTTTCCTGCCAGACAATTCTGCACTAATGAACCTTTTGACCTTCTCATAATGTAGCCACAATGCATTCGCGTCATCCTATTTGTTTAACTGTTTAATTGTGCTTGATTTCCACAATTAACTGATGACAAACTATTATCAATATCCTTATAATACAACATGGAAATCCCACAAACTTTAGTTAGGCTGTAGAGATGAGCAGGAGGCAAACCGGTCACAATGTCTCAAAACAACAAAACAGAATGAGACATAACATTCTTATATAAACATAGACTGACATAAAAAAATCTAAAATATTAAGAACATGAATGAAAAAGCCTTTACCTTCGAGGCACTTAATCTATCATGTATTACACAGAATTTTACTTAGACCAAATCCCCTGCTACACTTTTCTCCATCTTTGTCTTCAGAAGAAGGTTATAGAAGGTCTTTTCTCGCTGCTGCTATTAGACTTTACAATCAAAGCTGCTCCCAGTAAACCAGTCACCAAAATACAACACTGTTATTACTTTTTAGCTGTGCAATAACATTACCTGTGTGCAATATAACATTACATGTGTGCAATATTACCTGCAATATGTGCAATATTACCTGCAATATGTGCAATAATTACCTGCAATTCGTGCAATACCACCTGTGTGAAATACTACCTGCAATGCGTACTTTTTTCTTCCCTTATTTTATTTATACATTGTACTGTGTATATACTGTATATTATAGTATGTGTATATTCTTTTTATATATTTGCATTTATTATTACTATTTTTATATTTATTTCTTTCCTTTGCTGGTGTAACAAAGAAATTTCCCCGCTGTGGGACGAATAAAGGTATATCTTATCTTATCTTATCTTATCTTCAACCCAATTACATGGCTTACAGTTTACAAACTATTGTTTGCACTGATATCTTCCATCTAGTACAGTGCTGTGTCCTAAGTGTTTATTCAGAGTATTTGCACTTGTATCATATTAAAGTTCTGTATGTCATGCTGCTTGACTTGAGTGTCTAGCAGGGGGTTAAGTGTGTTACAGCAGGTAAAGATTGTGTTTTAAAAATCATAATGGATAACAAAACAATATGCCGTTATTAGCCAGCAAATTACATGAAAACACTGCCTTGTGTGCACCGAATTAAACAATATGTTGCGTCCAGCTTGTGCTGATCTTGATGCTACACTGCTGTGTAGTTAGAACAGACAATACAGAAAACCAATGTACTTCATAAGAGTCACAGGCACTTGAAACTCATAATTGGAGTGTAATTGACAGCTGCAGAAACATAATAAACTGGAGTATTAGGTCAAAGGACTCATACCGGGCTGCATTAATTCCAACCTTCACTGTGAAGGAGAGCTAAAGACAATGAGAAAAAGAAAGAAACTGAACAAAAGCACCGCCGGAGACAGAAAGAGGATTTGAAGCACGTGAATCACAAAGGAGCTTGGGGACGGCATCTGCGCCGACTTTCATGAAGTAACTCTCTCTTTCTCCACCTCCTTTCTTTCACTGCGTCACACATTGTTCCTGTTGTTATGGAAACCCCCGCTTTAAGCTGTGACCCCATGTGCAGTCAGCCCCAAGGTCCCAGTCTTGAGAAATAATTCACTTTTCCTGTAAATCACAGATGTTAAACAATTAAAGCCCATTTAGAGGGTGATCAGGGTTTCTGATCAGTCAGACAGCCTGATGTTGGTGTGATGATGTACCTGCTGTGGCATACACGCATAGACACACAGACATACAAAAATAGACCCATTATTTTCTTCATAGCTCTATTCATTATGCACCCAGGAAGGCATTTAAGAGCAGATAAAGTCTGATGCATTCTCCTCTTTCCACCCACAGAGAACAAGAAGAAAACAGTCACAAAGACAGCATTCCATGAAATAAGCAAAACACTACACTCTCTCTCTCTGTCTTCATCACACACACACACACACACACACACACACACACACACACACACACACACACTTCCTGAAATGTAGTTTAGCACATACGCTACAGGTCTACAGTCAGCTTTCAGAGACATGAAATGAAGGTCAGTGGAAGTTCCAGTGGTTGCCTTTGCTGCAGTGTTTTTGTGTGTGTGTGTGTGTGTGTGTGTGTGTGTGTGTGTGTGTGTGTGTGTGTATGTGTGTGTGTGTGTGTGCATGTGTGTGCCACTGCTGGCATTATGATGAATGGGAAACTCGCCCCTAGAACCAGGCTGTGTATCACAGCCATTGCTGTCAACTCAATGACCCACTCAGTGTGCGTGCATCCCATACCAGCATGAAATGACTCATAACGTCATGTGTTTGCTTTATAACACACACACACACACACACACACACACACACACACACACAAAAACACAGCCAGTATGACTCTGATAACCTTTGTTTAACATTCCAGGAGCAGGAAAACCCCCGGATATTTTTGCAGGGAGGTTCCTTTGCGTTATCTATTACAGAGATGTCATATATCTGTAGACATATGTGTCTAAGTGTGTGAGAAGACTGTGAAAGTATCTATACACAGCATGTGTGCAGCTAAAGGGTTCCACATGTGGAAATCCTTGACCAAGTCCTAACTCTGTGAACTTTATCATGACCCTATTAAAACTGTTCAGTGGATCAGGCTACATAGCAGTAACAGTGAGCTAGCACTCTATAAATACTGCTCTATCTGGGCCATGCGCACTGAGACAGAAAACCCTGACGAACAAGAGAACACAACGTCATAACTCAGAGTGTGGCTAAAAGGGAAAAAAATGGCTGACTGTCGATATGAGTGACGGTAAAGGCTAGATCGCGGGTAAAATTTTGATTGTGAAAATGAGAGGGTATACGCTGATCACGCAGGTAAAGACAAGCGCCATAGGTCCAGCAGTAAGCTGCTTTTTTAGTAAAATGTCTAAAACTGTGCCTTAATAGAACAAGAAGGGGTAATGCTGAGGTCTGAGTTGATGCATCTTACCTACATTGGAGAGAGTTACAAACCACATTCCCTAAAGACAACTACCGTATACGATTTATAACAATCTTCTTCTTATTGCTTTACAACCATGTATGTTGTTTATGATGATTGCACAGGATGTTTGGCTATTAACAACAATAGTCATTTGTAAGGGATGTACACACAACACCAGATTAGAGCTTTCTATAAAAATGAGGCCAGTTACTGAAATTATTATTAGATTGAGACGAAAAAGAAAGATGAAGACTGTTGCATCTCCACCCCTCACTTGTCTTTCAGCCACAATTATTCATTCACAAGCAGCATTTCATAGCATTCTGGGAGATTGGATTGTGGTGTGGACTGAATACCAAGAAATTGTGTTTCAAGAAATCATGAAGTAAAAATGCAAAATCGGTTGCAGAAATGTCTTTCTCATTGCTCATGGTTCTTGGAAAATATACCTCAAATCATAACTCTCTCTCTGTCTGTCTCTCACTTTCTATTTCTCTCTGTCAAGCTACACATGCTCCTGAGACCAATGATCCTGTCCTATTCTGCTCTCAGAGCCTGCCTGATCCACCCTGATGCCCTACTTCTGGATGGAGTTCTCATAAATCTGAAATAACTCTGCTGAGGTGCTGAGGTTGGCTCCACATGAACAGGCAAAAAATACATGAGACTACTATGGATGGTTCCACTTAAGAACCATGAAGATGGATTTGGACTGTAATTTATATGAACGGTTCTGCTAAAATGTCTTAGGACTACAATTGCCACAAAGTTTTTCGTCGCTTCGATCAATAAACAGGTAATAAAAATTATGAAACTACAATGAGTGGACATTTGCAGTCCCCCAGATAAGAATGGGTTCCATTTTGAGTCTGGTTCCTCTTAAGGCTTCATCTTCATAACTTTTCAGGGTGTTGATCCTTGCCACTGTCTCCTCTGGTTTGCTCATTAGGGATAAACTTATAGGAACCAATATAAGTAGTATACTAGTATAATTAATCAACAAATAAAAAATATTTCAAGATCTCAATATAAATTTACATGTCACATGAACCATCAGAGAATAATTATAACACTTTAAAACATAGAGAGGCAAACTTCTAAAGAAAGGACATTGTTATTCCTTTCACTGTTTGTCTTCATTCATTTATTTTCCGTAAGCCTGTTTAGGGCTGTGGGAGATCTGGTTCCTTTTCTGTGAACACTGGGCATAAGGTGAGAATGAGATTCTATACGCTATGATCACACTCACACACACACACACACACACACACACACACACACACACACACACACACACACTTATACACCTATTGGCAATTAACATACTCATTTTTTTTGGGAGTTAGGAGGAAACATACAGATTGTAACATGAGCTCAAGGTTGTACCACTGACACTGCAGCACTAAAATGGCTAAACTCCACCATGATACTAGTCACTTTAGCATAAAATGTGTAGGATAAAGTTCATTTGTCAAATGGATATGCAAATTCCATGCAAACTCAACATCGGAAACAATCGATCGGAATTAAATACATTTTTAGATTATTTTGGAAATCCGAATGAAGACAAATTATGATCGAAATGAATCCTGAGGCATAAACAATGCAATACTGATTAACCAGGTGAAACAATTTATAAATTCCACCCAAATTTGATTGAATAAACCTTCTCTTCTTTCCTCTTATGTATTACTGACAAATGCTGATTTCCAGGATGTAAACTCCCCATCGTCAACACACACATATAACATTTCTGCATCCTTCACTGCCCCAACCAGGTTAGAAATGTGACTAAATATGACCTTAACCCTACTTCCAACCGAGTGGCATAGATTCAAACAATTAGGGAATACGCACATCACTGAAAAATATCCACACAAGAGACAAGCTCGCTTTTTTAACAGAGGCGTTACAAGGTAACAAATTTCTAATGGACTTCATTACTATTCTGATCATATTTTGGTGACTCCAAGACTGTTTTTGCCACACAGCCACTGTAAATCTTTGTGTGTGATGTAATGTATCAACTCAACTCAAGCTTATTGTCATTATTATTTAATTTTTTATTGTCAGCTATTCTGCCATGAAAGCTATTGTACTGTAAATCAGTCACCTAGCTAGAAGTTAAATACAATCTGGTTGATCTGATGCACTGATAAATGTCAGTATCTATAATAAATAAGGTAAAATATTAAATTGGTGCATTTTGTTCTCAAATGACTAAAATAATTGAAAGTAACCAGGTTGATTTTTTAGAATTATCATGATGATATGATTTACTTAGCTATATTCTTGAGTAGTAGGGTTGTACATTTAAAGTATCATTATTCAGGAAATCAAAAAAAGGAGCTTCCAGCAGATTCATTTTCTTCTTCCAATGATCTTTACAACATGCCTGTAGAACATGTGACTTGAAGGATATAGCATATATTCAATTGAGCTGACTACAGTTACAGAGCAAGATTGAGTGCATTTTGAATGTAAATTTTATAACATATATGAAACGATTCCTGAAAAGAATGTTGCAAGCATGACTTTTCAAAACAATGAACACAACTAAGAAAAACTTATTTGATAATATTTCAGTGTAAAATAGTTCTAGTGGCCTGGGGATTGGCATAAAGTAATGTAGCTTTAACTCCTGCTTAAAGTTATTTATATGGAACATACACAATAACATGGTGTTTTTAAGAACATTTGATTTGATATGGATTTGGAAATTCCTACTTTAGTTTTTACTTTTGTTAATCTAATATTAATCATACACAAATAACACCCCAAACATGGAACTACCCTTCACAAACCATACTAACAAGGTCTCTCTTAGGATTAGTCTGATCTGAGATTTTGCCTTACATAAGGTTTTACATTTTGTTTTATTCCACAGTTCCATAGAAAATGTATTGTCTTCCATGTCAAGTTTCCTAGACACTGATTTTAAAAACACACAGAGCGATAAAGTCCTCTCAAGCCCTCCATCCATGTAACAGCATTGCCATCACCAGGTGCAGTCTTTTTACTGATTCAATCCATCCTGCCCTCAATCCAAAGACTTATGAGCCGTCCAATAGAAACAAATGGAAAGTCCAGACACAGTTTTAATGCTCACTTATGAAGTGTTAAACTGCAACAGCGTCTTGTCAGTGCTCACATAATGTTTATTGATTGCTTTATTGATTATAGCTCTTATTTAGCAACATGATAATGCATATACAAGAACTTTTCCAGAGCAACTAAAAGCACTTACAAATAATTACATGAAAAAACATGACTAGGTAACACATATACAAAATAGATAACAGACAGAGAGTGTTCCAAAAGCATGTTTGTGACAGAAACCTAACTGAATGATATATGTGCTACACTTTAATGGGTTATATCCTTCTGGCAAAGATTTTCCCTTCAGGAAGTCCTTCAGATTCCTTTACCAATCCAAAGCACCAATGAGAAAACGTTTCAGGTGAAACGGTACAAGAGCATAAACAACTGTTCTTGATCATCTCTCTCAGAGAAGCATGAACTAAGAGGCCTAAAATAGTAACAGAATGTACAGCATATACACATGTTACAGATACATATTAGCCATGTTGTACTCACTAACTGTGCTTTCTTTTTTTTGGAAAAGCCCTCCTTGGTAGTAGAGTACCTCATATACAGGTACTGTATGTAAAGCTCACATTATAAATCCCTGAAGGAAAATTTTTGAAAGAAGACTGCAGGTGATGAAAACGTAAAGTGTGGATTGATGGTGTTGTTCTGAATACACATGTAAACCACAATAAGCCTCCATGACAGCTAAAATTGTAATTTAGTGAAAACACTGGGCAAGTCAGAGGTTTTAGTTAAATAAAGCTGAAAAGTCTGTGCCTCAGGAACCTCCAGGTGAATGTGAACACACCTGCATGTACAGTATATTCTCCCATGACTCTCGCTTCATGAAAGTCTATGGCACAGAAGTTGTTTATGGTCAACCCAAAATTCTCATATATCCAAACAGTTTCAAAAAACAACATAAACATTTAGGATTCATTTGTTTGGACTTGATTCTCTGAGTGATAAAGCATCAGTCATGTTACAGCTTCATCAGATGCATGGATGCTGGGGGTGAAAGACTCCAAACAAGAGTAAAATCAGCCACCTGGTGTGTTAGATGAGTGGAAAAGAGGAACCCCCCCACACACACAGAGCTCTAAACAGATTGTATCGAATGGTTTGATGAGAAAGATGAGGATGCTCACTACCTGATCAGGGTTACTGTGGGTGGATTTAATAATTGTGGCACCGTGTGACCCACAACAAAAATTGCATGCATGCACACGAACCCACAAAGGCACGCGCACAAACCAGCAAATGGCATTATTAAAACACCCTGCGATCTGAATGCAGGCACTGACTTCATGCAGGAGAGATCAAACTTTTACCCCTAAGACCATTTTTCGACATAGCAAAAAAAAGCATAGAGCGTGTAGTCTGTATAAACCCAGATGTTCATACACATTTTTTTCTTTCTTGCTTTATACATAGAGAGGAAATATCTGTAGGCACCCTCTGATTATTCGAATATTCGCTTTAAAGGAAAAGTCACTGATCTGATTAATAGAGTAGATCTAGAACCTTGAGGTTTCTTTTTCTTCTTCTTAAAAAAAATTAATAAATAAATAAAATAAAGGAAAGTAACTGCCCAGTGGATACATACCCTGGTTGGTTAGTTCCCCGCGAGTGATTTGGAACAGACTTCCAAGAGCGTGCAGAAGTAACACAACTCCAAGCATGAGGTCGAGCATCC
The DNA here is from genome assembly GCF_014805685.1 of Silurus meridionalis. Classification (NCBI taxonomy): domain Eukaryota; kingdom Metazoa; phylum Chordata; class Actinopteri; order Siluriformes; family Siluridae; genus Silurus; species Silurus meridionalis. The sequence continues at coordinate 10,672,969 of NC_060889.1, forward strand.
TGGCCCCGGCCATGACCAATATGATCTGCGGCTGCAGCGCTCCTCGAGCCTTTCTGCCGGCTTTAAACGCGAGAACGCGCGCGCGCACGACACTCACAAGCCTCGTGGATGTGATGAGCTGCTCCGCCGCGCGCTTCTCAACGTGGACCTGGGATGTGCGCGCGCTCTTCTCTGTTTTCTGTCTCCGTCTCCGTGTACGCGTGCTGTATTTTGTCGTCCGGAGCGCGCGAATGTGAGTGTGTGTGTGTGTGTGTTAGTGGAGTTTTATTGGATCCTGAAAACGCACTGAAAACGAGACACACTTAAAAACACTAGTGTCATCAAGCAACGGAGCTCGTGCGCACCCGTCTGACTGCTGCTCGGATGCAGATGGCGCACACACACACACACACACACACACTATCTCTCTCTCTCTCTTCCCCTCCCTCTGTGTGTGTGTGTGTGTGTGTGTGTGTGTGTGTGTGTTATATCTAGGTAGGAACTAAATATCCTGGAAACAATTCTTTGAGAATTTTGACCAAATTGGGCTAAAAAATGGGGAGTCGTGTAGCTTTTATTTGATAAACAACAACAAAAGAGGGTTTTGCTGTTGTGAGTGACATTAAGGTTAAGGTTAGGTTTAGGTGGAAGCATAGCATTAATGTGTGTGTGTGTGTGTGTGTGTGTGTGTGTGTGTGTGTGTGTGTGTATGTCTGTCTGAGGTGAGTGCGTTTAAATGGGGAAAGAGTGAGATTTTTCTTTGCAGTAGTTGTGTGTAGTGAAGAAAGAACGAGAAAGAGAGAGAGAGAGAGAGAGAGAGAGAGAGAGAGTCCATAGTTGAAAACTGTGAGAACTGGCAACCTTTAAGGAATATTGCCTTAACCACTAAGCCTTTTCTTATTAGGGTTTAGTAGTTAAACCCACATTTATAATGCATTCATAGCCTCATAACTCTTTTAAATAGATATACTACCAAATATGAGAATAAGGGAACTCTGCTTTGAGATTTGATTCGGTCATTTTGAAACCTGTATGATTTTGTACCTGTTACATCCCAAAGTAAAACAACAACAACAACAAAACAACAAGTTTATAATGGTGCCATTTTGAAAATAAGAACTTAACAGTTTAATCTGTTAGAGTAACTTATACTCCCTAAATGGTATCAAAGAGACATGGGCATTAAAGTATCAGTGCAACCATCAAGATTTTTATTTCAAAATCACAAAGTGTTAAGTGAACTATAATTACAAACTTTTTTTACATCAACTCTGTGTGTACCTTTCTAATACACTCCTCTTGATATTACTCGTGTTAGTGAACTTATTTAACCCTTTTGTCGGAGTGTAAATTTGCAAGGTTTTTCTGGTTGAACCCTTTTATTTATTGGAACATACAGGAAGGACCATTATTTAGGAACTTGTGGATCACTTTACATGGATTGTTTTTGAATGATGTTCTATTTTTGCATATCAAGACATGAAAGTATCTTCGCCAATTGAATAATCTTAACTTCAAATTTAGTCTTGATTAACTAGTTGTGCATAAGTCTACATTATTTATCTCTCATCTACCATGTCTTTTTCCTGTCAAAAAACCTACTGTAGGTTAACAGCTCAAAGAAAATGCAGTACAAGTATAAGTAAATAATAAGGTAATAAAAGTGTTGTAAGGTTTCTTAAAGAACCCGTTTACATGGTACATTTCCAACACTACTGAGAGACAAGTAGGGATTTCAAAGTGATTAAGAAACAGTAGCTTTCTCCTCTCCTCTTCAGTCTGACTAATGTGTAGAGGGTCATTAGCATTTGGCAGATACTGTATGTTGCCAGGTCTGTTCTATCTGTGTGCCAGGCAGCTCAAGCCCAAGACCCTTTGGGGCCCAGAGAATTAGTGAAGCACTCCTGAGCACTAACCACTCCAACATACCCTTCATTTGTGCAGGCCAGGACAAGCCTGCTAAGGGAAAAAAAATCGTTTCAAGGTTCCAATTCAAACAGCTTCATGATGCAGCTGTAAAAAGGCCAGGCCACATTAAAACGGCACGTGAAAGCACCCGACTCGTGTAAATCGAATTTGAATTCTGGCGTTAAAGCTTTTACAAGAGAAGTCCTTTGATAGTGTCTTGTCAGCCCAGAAGGTGGTATGTGTGTCTGCATGTGAGTTGTGTCTCTCAGTCAATATCTTGTTGGCCCTACAGCATTCCTTATGAAGTACAAACCACAGTTCTGCATGCACCATACATGTCAAGTCAATCGTTGCTTTTTTTCCTGAAAAATTAGGCTAATATTTGTGCCGTGTCACGTAGAATTCTTCAGGAATCAACACTAAAAATCACTGTGAAAGGAACTGGACAAAAACTAAATTCTTGTTATTTTGTCTCAATATTTCAGCTCACTGGACAAACCAGTGTCTCTCAAGGTAAAGAATTGAAGCTGTCAGGTTTGATTTAATTTCCAAAACAGTTGACCTGTGGAGGAATAATAGCTAAGGAACGTTTACACACAATCCAGGCATTTTAGCATACAAAAAAACATTTTATGAAATCAGCATTAGAACATAATTAGTGCTTTTTCACAAATCTTTTTCAATTAAAGAGTGATTCCTGATAAATATGCTTCTTCTTATAGAAATCTAACACATATCGATTGAGTTTAGTGAAATGTCATGCAGTTTATTTATCAGCATTGTGGTCTTCTCTGGTCTGCCAGGTTTTTGCTATTGCTGAGCATATAAGAATCCACTAGTTGATTCAGACAACCCACAATCATTTGTCTGTCTCTGGTATAATTACAGTCACTGCAAAGGTCTATTCTGTTTCACCCCTAATAACCACCAGTGATGATAAATATCACCTGCATATCTTCTTGTCCTGACTGCTAAGACCGGAAAAGTCTTTGACTGCACACCCTCATCCCCCCTGCTGGATATATATATATATATATATATATATATATATATATATATATATATATATATATATATATATATATATGTACTGACATGTAGGGGTGTCAGAAACATATTCATAGAATCATGCAAGTGCTAAAGAAATCTCATTGCATTGTAAAATTCAGGTGTTAACCTCTAAGTATACATTGTGAGTGGTGTTTTAGCTGGCCATCTAAACATATATAAAAATAAATATGAATATAAATAAATTAATAATAAAAAGAAAAAGCCAACAGAGACATTTGACATGACATATAGCGATGCTACAATGAGTCGTTCGAGGTGTTTTGAGCCACGCATGCTGCAAAAGCAGAAGAAAATCACTGGAAGAAGACAGGAAGAACCTTCAAAGAGCTCAACCCCTGAACATGTCGAAGCCATTTGGCAACTTGTGCATGATGATCGTCTGAGAACCAGAGGTGGGATGTAATGAAGTACAAATACTTTGTTACTGTACAGAAGTAGATTTTTCTGGTATCAGTACTTCACTATTTATTTTTCTGACAACGTTTCACATTCACTCTACATACACACTCTAAAATACCTGTACTTTCTACTTTTTTACATTTTCAAACCATTAACCTATTTCTTTTTATTGCACTGCTTTTTCAACCTACCACTGGTGTCTCATAAGTGTCTGTTCTTCTACCTGAGTGATGGATGAGTGTTCTTTTGCCATCTCTGCTAAGAACAATCCACATGATCTCACACTGTAAAAAATCCAACTTGCAAATTGTTAACTCAGTTTAAAATTATAAGTTAGGTGGACATATTTTTGAGCACAGTGTTGAGTTTATTTATAAAAAAAGATTTAACTGCATGTTTACTACTATTTTGTCTAATAAAAATAAACAATTAAGTTGGAAAAACGTAACATCTTGATTTCTTCATTCAAGCAATTCACATCCTGTTATTGCACATGCGCAGTCTGTTTCCCTAGCATTGTGCACAGGGTTTCCACATCATCAACTGCATTTTAGAAGGGGCTGGATGTTCTCTGGTTCAGGTAAGCTTTCTTTAAGTTTTATTATCGAAAAGAACCTAAATAATTTACACAAATGCTTAACGTAAAATGTAACGTTGTTTTTGGAAAGACTATTTTAAGGAATGTAATGATATTTTGCAATGAGCTCAGACGGCTAGCGTGCTTCATTTGAAGGTCATGTTCAGTTCACTTTGTAAAATTTGAAAGAAATGTTTCAAAATACATTTTTGTATAAGTTATAGTTATTACAATAAACTGTAGTTTAATGGGTTGTGTGTTGTGGATGGAGTTATAGAATCTCTTGTATTTAAGTCATTAAAGAAGCATACGAAAGACATAAGAAACACAGTCATACGCCTAATGCTAATTACAAATGCTAAATTGAGATTGAATCGTTATTTTTGGATAAATCTTTGCTTGATTTGCGTTAGAGGGAGGCTTTCAGAAAGGACAGAATCCTCTGCCAGCTGGTCAGTTCTATTTTACCAGCCACGTTTTGCTCTCTGTAAATACGTTTTGGCTAACGTTAATGCTAAACACATGATTATTGATCATCCAGCTACGCCATGAAACAGAGCACTACTTACGGGAAAATGCGATCTACCTGACTGAAGACCCTTACACAATCAACAAGGAAAGCCGTTAGTATTATTAAAAAGTGGGGAAAAACAGCATTTTACATTTCAGTAAGTTATAGGGTATTCTTAAACTTGTTAACCGTGTGGTTATTTCTGATCTTAGACGTAAAACATAACATGCTTTACATAACATCCGGTCTAAAATACAGAAAATATATCATGAATTATCAGCAAATGTCTAGTATTTCATGAGCTTAGTGTTTTTTAGCATAGCTCTTCTTAGCACCATTTAACTAGTTCAATGTAATTTGGCATTATTATTTTGCTTTGAATGTGATTCATTGTATATTCTCATTTTTTGTATGGAATATTTATATTGTGTTTTAAACAATTAATGTCAATTTAGATGGAATGTATTACTGCACATGTCAAACTGTGTTTGTTTTTCTTTTCATAGGTTTGGAATGCAGTACGCAGGGAGATCCCGGCAGCATCCTTGCTTGTATACTGACTGCATCTGCACTTTTAAAACTTTAGGTGCGTTAAAAACACATTTGACAAGATGTAATTTTTCATGTGAGTTATGTGATTTTAAAGATGTTTGTCAGCCATCCCAGTTGTAATCCTTTGAGGAGGCATGACGCAGTCAGTTTTCCTTTTAAAGATTGTGAGTTGACAACCAATGTCCTTTTAACTTTTAGTAGCCACATATCTCGGAAGCATAAATCTGAAGGTTTTAACTTTTTCTGTCTTTTTCAGGCTTCTGGTGTGCTGCTCAAAATAAACCTACAGCTCTCAAAAGTCTACCTTTGTTTATGAGGGAAAAAGTCTGGAAACTTCCTGAAGTCTTGCCTGGTAAGTGTGCTATCAGTCTGTTATAGGCATATTATCGTATACCTGAGGTACTATCCAGATCCTGTAAAGAGAAAACAGTTTTGTCTGGTGCGAAACTAATTTGATAACTGTTCTATAAGCCAAACGTCAGGGGAAAGAGTAGAATGGCATAGGCAAAGTGTTGGCAAAAATGTATTTATTAAATAATCCTAGTTGAATACTTATCAGTAATGAGTCTGACACCACAAATTAAGTGTTACACTATATTGCCAAAAGTTTTCTAACATGAAAATGCCTCTGTGTATAAGGCAAGGTTCAAAAGGAAATGATTGATTTATTCAGTGTGGAAGAACTTGACTGGTCTGCATGAAGCCAAGTCCTAATCTCATCTGAACACCTTTGATGTCACTTTAAATGTAGAGCTTGAGCCAAAAACTCAAACCAAACACCAATGACTTATACATATGGGTAGTCATTTTATACACTTCCAAAACTGTTGGAACATAATTCATGTATTTACAAATTGTATTTCCATCTCTGTTGCAACAGAGCAACAGAGATGGAAATACAATTTGTAAATACATGAATTATGTTTTTATCTTTGTTGCCACAGTTTGAAGTGCCTTTTTCTGTTCTAAAGAAGGGTGTGTCCCAATACATTTGTCCATATAGTGTAAGTAGAAGTCATTAGTGTTTGGTGATTAGTTTTTGGCTCAATGTCTGCATATAAGTCCCACCAGAGATGTTCATCTGGGATTAAGCCTTTGCTTTCTGCAGACCATTCAAGTTCTTCCACACTGACTGAATTAGTCATTTCTTTTTTGAACCTTTTCATACACAGTGGCATTGCTATTTTAGAATAGAAAAGGGTCCTGTCCAAACTAATGCTATAAAATTGGATGCAGACAATTCCATCGAATCTCATCATATGCTTAAACATTAAGATTTGTACTCATGGAAATTACTAAAGTAGTCAAACCTGTTCATTAGAAGGGGTGTCCCAATACTTTTGGCAACATGGTGTATATCCAAGCAAACACAATGGAAAATTGTGGCATGTGTGATTTTAAGTGACCTATCTTAAACAATATAAAAATCTCTTTGTGGTCCAGCAGAACTCTATCAATTAAAAATGGGTTTTGATTCTGTGTTTATGCTGATTTTTACTGCAGGACACAGACCCAGAAGACACTCACACAAAAGGGATGAAGAAGGGGGTCTTAACTGTCGTTGAAGATGATGTTGCCACCATCCATTCAAACCCAAATGTAAGGTGCCTGTCTGTAGTTTTAGAGGAGCAAGTTGTGCTGGATAATGTGCAAGACGTCCCTACAGCTGTTGCTCTCCTATTTGACTTGATTTATGCCATCAAAATCATTAGCTATCCTGAAGAACTAAAATACACTTCTGAAACTATTCAGAAAGTGTTTATTGACCTTGACCCCCAGTGCTCTTCAAGAGTCCAGTGATTCAAAACAAATTGGTAAAGTTGAAGTAGCTGCAGTTCAGATGGCTAATCAAAAGTGCAAGTACTGATTTGTTCCTGTTTGTTTAGTAGCTGTATAACAGTACAACATATGCCAAAGTCAGTTTTGAGTTTTAATGTAAGGTTTAATGACTTTCAAGTTTTGTTTATAACAGTTAATACTTCATTGCTCTAATGAATGTGTTGAAACTCTGCTTGTTTATTTTGGGAGCATTTTAAGATTATTCTGGCACTTTGAGAACAATTTATTTTACTCCAGCACTTTAAAGGCATTACAAGATTGCCTCTTTTGCCTTTTATTTTATTTCAATTTTATATATATATTTTATTTTCAATTATTTATTATATTTTGATGACTAGAGAAAAAACTACCTGAATCCAATTTTTGCAGTTCATGTTGACAGGAAATGTGTCGGTTGGCAAAATTGTAAAATAAACATTTTTCTCTAAAAAAATGTCTTTTTTCATTGTGTTTACAGTATGGTTGCAATATCTGTGTTTGATTTTTAATGTGAAATTCCTGTGCCAAACAGGAATTTGTGAAAGAAGTTTGAATGAAACATTCAAAGCTGTAAATTAAAAGAAGAAAATTAAGTTGAACCAACTTAAAAAATGTAGTAAATTTGCTGCAAAGCTTTTTTGAGTTTACTGAACTTCAGGTCTGTAGTTCTCCCTACTTGTTTTTTAAAGTTCACTCAACCCCCTTTTTAAATTTAAACAAACTCATGATGACTAGTTAGATGTACCTACTGAGGAAGGTTAGATGAACTTACTGAGGAAGGTATACCTAACTTAAGATAGCAGTTTCAATCCACTTTCTACAATGATTTGGCATAACTTTAACCACGGAAGTTGAGTAAACTCAAAATTGCTTTGCAGCAAATTTACTAAATTTTTTAACTTAACTCAACTTTTTATTTTTTACAGTGCATTTCCGCATCCACCCTACTTGACAGATTTGTCTTCTGTGGACTTTGGCCTCTTCCTGAAGATGAAGGTCCCGCTCAAAGGTCACTGTTTTACACCACTGCAGAGATCCAGCATGAATAGCAGATGGTGCTTGACATACTTTGAAAAGAAGACTTCCAGGAGTAGCAGGAACATTGGAAATGCTGTATTGCTGAGCAAGGAGACTATTTTAAAGGTGTTAACATGTATTAACATGTATACGTAGATAAATAAGGTACTTTCTTGTAAACTGAGCTAGTCTTAAAGCTTTTTGATACCAACTTGTACTGTATATAAGATAGAGAGAACAATCTGCATATCACAACTCACCCACTGTGTATGCTGACTTTCCGCTGTTTCTGATGAGGCCCAGCACTGTTGTCTCATCAGTAAAGTTAATGATGTGATTCAAGCTGTGCTTCACTGCACAATCATGAATCAGCAAACTAAGCTGCAGTAGTGTACTGAGGGTCTCTGCTGAGGAGGTCCTGGTAATATCAATAAAAATAAAAGAGAGAACTGTGGACTTCAGGAGGACCTATGGTGTATCCTCAAAACCACCTAAAATTGTAAACGACCCCCATGCACTTTTCATGCAACTGCTGTCTGGCAGAAGTTACTGAAACATCCAAGGTGTAAGTGCTAGACCCTGCACTGGATTCTTCCCATGGGCAGTCGGGCTCTTAATGATACAAAAATTGGGAAGTAGAAACAGACTGGACCAGAATCCTGACAAGGTAGATACAGTACAGAGGGATGAAAAAAAGATTAGAAAACCATTCATATTCATGCCACTTGTTTGAATGATTATGGTCATGGAGTGTTTATAGTTTAAGTTACCTAGGAGGACTTAATGAGGGACCAGGTACCCATGTGGACATTATAATTATTATTGCCTTTGAGCAGTTCATCCAAGCCTCTGCAGAGAAGAAAAATGCTGTTAATGACAGACTGTTCCAGGAACAATGTGAGTGTGGGTAAGAACCAGTGAGAACATGAGCTGAGAATTGGCCTTTAGACTCGCTGCCTTCCTAGAGAGGCAACCCACAAGTGCAGTGTTCTTCTGGATCAGGAATCCATCACTGTGTGTGAAGGAATAAGACACAGCATGCAAACAAACAGATTTGTGGTGTGTTCATGCAATACTTTTTTTGGTTCTCCAGCTGACTGATTTCCTATTTGAGTTGTTCAATTCAATTCAATTCATTTTTATTTGTATAGCGCTTTTACAATAAACATGGTTTTAAAGCAGCTTTACACAGATAATGTGGTGAAAAAAATAAATAAGATTGTTCTTTTTAAGTGTAAGTTTGTCCCTGATAAGCAAGCCAGTGGCGACTGTGGCAAGGAAAAATTCCTTGATATGGGACAAGGAAAAAACCTTGAGAGGAACCAGACTCAAGAGGAACCCATCCTCATCTGAGTGGCACTGAAGGTCTATTTATTACAGCTAAACTATGTCAAGGTGTTCAGTGATAGTGATTAAATGCAAACTGTAGTCTTGTGTCAGTGTAGCAGACTGTTGACATTAGGTGCAGTTCAAATCCATTCTCAAAGCTCCTGTGATACTCCGTTATTTCATGGATCCCCAGGCCGTTGATGAGAAACCATCCCCAGCTGCAATCCCAAAGTGGCCTCCAATCGAAGAGAACACCATCCAGAGGCAGGCCGGGACGAAGCGGGCAGATCCAAGGGGAGGAACAAATATGAAATATATAAAAAACCTTCTCAAACTTGGATGCTTTTCTAATTCCATGACATTAATCTAAAATCAGAAAGGAAAAAAAAATAGAGGACAAATCCATAAAAAATAATGAGAGGCATTTAACATTCATCATAAACATTCCTCCGTTTTCTTGTTCTTAGTCAGTCAGTGAAAAACGAGTGTTCGAGAGTGCATGAAAAAAGAACAGCACAAACAGAATGAAAGACAATAGAGAAATGACAAGCCGAGCAATTCTTCAGGCAGCTGAGAGTCACATGTTTGTGGGCAAACGAGGTGAAAGAGAATGTATGCGTTTTTGTGAGTGTGAGCAGCAAGAACAAAGTGGTGACTTAACGTTTTAATCATAACAGGTGACCTCTGTGATCTGCTTAAAAACAACTGGAAGCCTGTTACGCCACATGTACGTTTTCATTGCTGTGCCATTGGTGTCTGTCCTTGTGCTGTTTTACTTCAGCGAACAATTTATCGATTGGATGAGGTGGAATGGGCCTATCAGATAAATAGCTCTTCCACTGATCTTTCATTGAGGCCGAGGCTGCTTTAGCTATTCAAACCACAGTCAACTTATATCTAAACAACTTTAGTTTCCTGTATAGACAAAAGAAAAAAATGATATGTATTCTGTACTTATAGCTTATAGTATGGTTGTATATGATATACAGCTTTCGGAGACAGATACACATACAATACCCTGTGGGTCCAAGGCTCCTGATGCATGCTGACACTGATGCATTTGGCTTGCCCCACACTTTTAACCGAATTTTTGGCTAATCCATCTTGTTACTAATTTGTTGACAACAAATATGCTACAAGTACACCATGACCATTTTTGGGTCAATACGAAAATGTACCCAGTTAATCTATTTATAGAAATGCTACCATTATACAAATCCTATTTCTTAATACTTGGAAATAAATAAATAAATAAATACATACATGGAATTCTTTGTGGACACCTGAACATGAGATTTGTATTTGTATTGTACATCCCATTCACATCGCAATCAGCCTGCATTTGCTGCAGAGGTGGCAAAAGTACACACATCCTTTACTTAAGTAGAAGTACAGATACTCATGTTTTAAAATACTCGGGTAAAAGTTGAAGTACTGATTAAACCTTTTTACTTAAGTGAAAGTAAAGAAGTTTTGGCTCTGACATGTACTTAAGTAAAAAGTAGTTATTACTGCTACCTGTTTTAGCTGTTAACTGGACCTCAGATAGATAGATAGATAGATAGATAGCCTGCCTAGTGGGTTAATGTCAGTATCCCCACAAGGATGAGTTTGAGAGTTTGATTCCTGGTTGCTGTGTTGGACATTGTCCCCTCTGAAAACATTTTAATTCTGTCCTTTCTGTGTTGAATTAATTTCTTGATTTCCTGGTCTTTAATAAAAGATAACTCCACCAAAAAAAAAGCACTTCTGTGGTAGCTCAGTGGGTTAAGGCTTGTGCCTGAACAGGGTCCTTAATATAGTCCACGCTGGTGATAAGGTTTCAAAGCCAGTCCTACATGCCTTCTTTCTTACTGCGCTGGCATGAAACAAAGTATGAACCCTCCAAAAAGCACACATGCTTTTCAGCAGCGGTCATTCACTGGTTTAAGGCTTGTGCCTCATCTAAACATGCTTCCCTGTCTGATCTCTTCCATGGTTCAGTGGGTTAAGGCTGGTGCCTCGCTGATGGTGAGGATCAGGGTTTGAATCCTGCTTTCTTCCTGCTAGTTGCGATGTAAGTTATTTTCCTGCTTCCTAAATCTTTCTTCAGCTTTATATTCTTGTGTTGATGGTTTAAAGGTAAATAGACCTGCTCTAAACAACAACATCTTCCCTGATGGTTTAGTGGGTTAAATCAGGTTTCTTGCTTTTGGTGGGGTTCAGGGTTCAAATCCTGCTTTCTGTCTGCCAGTCACGATCAGGATTCACTTCCTACATCTTTCTTTAGCGATATATTTTTGTTTTTAATAGGTTGAAAAGAAAGATAGACCTGCTCTAAATAAGCTGCCTAACCTGTCCCCACCAATGGTTCAATGGGTTAAGGTTGGTGACTTGCTGGTGGTGGGGATCATGGTTCGAATCCTGCTTTCTTCCTGTTATGTAATGTGGGTTCAACTTGCGCTACTTACATCTGTATTTGCTTCCTACATTTTTCTTTACCGTTAAATTCTTGTGTTGATGGTTTGAAACGAATGATAGACCTGCTCTAATCAAGCTTCCCATCCTGTTTTTTTTCTGATGGCTTAGTGGGTTAAGGCTGGTACTTTGCTAATGTTGGTGGTCAGGGTTCAAACCTGGCTTTCTGTCTGCAAGTCATGAGGTAGGTTATATTCCTGATTCCTACATCTTCATATTCTTGTTTTGATGGATAAGAAAAGATGGAAAAGAAAGATAGACCTGCTCTAAACAAGCTTCTCAGCTTGTCCTTCCTGATAGTTCAGTGGGTTAATGCTGGTGCCTTGCTAATGGTGTGAATCAAGGTTCAAATCCTGCTAGTCACGTCATGGGTTTGCTTCCTACATCTGTCTTTAGCATTATATTCTTGTGTTGATGGTTTGAAAGAGAAGATAGACCTGCTCTAAACAATCGTCGCAGCCGGTCCTTCCCGATGGTTCCGTGGGTTAAGACTGGTATTTCGCTGTTGGTGGAGTTCAGGGTTCGAATCCTGCTTTCTGTGTTTCTGTCTGCTCTGAATTTCTTGCTTTGAAACCTGAAACAAACGATAAACCCCCCCAAAAAAGATGGTGTGTTGTGGGACTTGATGGCTTTGTGATAAAAGCCTTGCCTCTGAGCTCAGAGGTTGCTGGTTCGAATCTGGCTTGTCCCCACACTAGGTAAGCTGTGTGGAAAGTAGTGTCTGGTGAGCAATGATAGGGTAGTTGACCCTAAACAAAGGCTGTGAATACTGGCTGCTTCACAGCCTCAGAAAAAGTCAGGGTGATAGGTTTTTGGCAGAATTTTTCCTATATATGCAAAACTAAGTCGATACTTTTTTGAACTTTTTGCTTCATAACCCTTTGTTTTCAGCTTCTCAGACGCTGGGGGGGGCAGATGCCCGGATATTGCCCCCCTGCTTCAGGATACACCCTCCGAAACCACAGCCAACCTTCCACGCAGCCATTTCTGACACCTTCCACACTCTTAACTTTGAGCCCTGGCCAGGGTTTGAACCGGCAACCTCTCCACATAGAGGTAAAGCTCTTCCAATTGAGCCACAGGACTTAATGCAAGAACCTGATTTTTAGGACCTTTTTTGGTTCTTTTTAAAAACTTTTTAAACAATTTAAAGGAAAGCTAAGGGGTAGGAATCAAACCAGGTGAGTCAGATAGCAGCAACCACTTCACTGACCATTACACCAACACAGTAGAGGCAAAGAAGCCTTTGCTTATTGGACTCTTGGCTTTTCTATAGTTAGGAGACCAGTGTTTTCTCTTAGATCATGATGGTAGAGGGTCAAAACTTCTCCTTCCTGTACATTTTCTCAGTAACTCGAAGTCTATGAGAAGTGACTCAGGTACAAGAAACACATCTCCAACACCTGCACCACTGATATACCATGATTTGCCAGCAACACATTTTAATGATCTTTAATTGTTCTGTTTTTAAAAACTTCTTATAATGTTCAATATGAAACTAGAGGTAAGAATCGAACCAGGGAGGTCTTTTATCACTAATGGCATTACTTAAAAACTCAAAACTTTGTTAGATATGTAAATAAGCAGGAAAGACAGAGACAAAGACAAAGAGACACAGACACAGCTTTAGAAAGAGTGAGAAACAAATAGAGAGACAGCAAGAGAGAGACATATACAGTGAGACAAAGACATTTACTAAAAGAGACACAGAGACAATTAGATAGAGAAAATAGAGAGACAAAGATAGCGAGATATAGCCACTTCCTGTTGGAAGTGTTTATCCCGAGCGACTCTTAATGATCTCATTTACTAAATAAGCAGTAGTGAGTTAAGGGCTTGCTCAGGTGCCCAAAACTGGCAGCTTGGAGGTGTTAAACATGTATCATATGTACAGCATGTGATTAAATATAAAGGCTATATCAGTGCAGAGACGTGTGGACATCATTTAGAGCCTTTGCTATGTTTCCACACGGACAGTTAATGAGGTGATACCGGAGAAACTGCACCCCTTCAAGTCAAGTTACCAAGCTTATATATGTATATAAAATTATAGATATTTTACAGATTTAAATGATGTATTGTTTTTATCTGTACGTTCAATAAAGACAGTAATTTAAGTTTGTGTCGCCATTATGTGGAAAAAACCCCACAAAACGCCACCCAGAGGGTAAATTGTGAGAATCATGGCGGATTTGGGTGTTTGATTTGAGACTCAGAAATAAAACGTTAAATATACAAAAAAAAAAAAAAAAGTTTACTGATTAAAAATATTTTTATCTGAAGTTAATTTATTTATTTTATATCTAACTAAAAAAAGGAAAAAATTTCGTGCCGTTTAAAATAATTGTAATTTTGACAGCCATATATATATATATATATATATATATATATATATACAAAACTAATTAAAAATGTTGTTACCTAATGAATGTGTCCAGGCTGAAGATCCACACAAGATCCGTACTTTATACACCAGTGAATGGAACGTGCAATGACAGGAAATCGGTTGTTCCACTGAAATCGGCACGCAGTGAAAATAAAAAAATTATATTTCACCAAATCAATGGATTAAAACGTCTGTAGGTTACAACGTAACCCTAGTTCCCCGAGGAAATGAGACGCTGCGTCGAAACGCTATGGGAACGCCCCTGCGTGACCGCGCTCTGAACCACGTGTGAAATCTAGCCAATAGGCAAGCCGTGACGTCATAGACAGGCGACGTCGCGTAAACCAGGAAGCTACAAGATGGTTGTGCGGTGGTAGCGACATTAGCTTCTGCAAAGAGAGAAGGTAAGCGCCGCAGGGATGCAGGGAGTGTGGCATGGAGATGCAGCGTCTCGTTCACTCGGGGAACTAGGGTTACGGTCGTAACCTAGAGACGTTCCCCTTCAGGAACTCGAGCTGCGTCGAAACGCTATGGGAACGAGTGTCCAATCACGCCACACTGACCAGACCCTGCCGAGAGAGTGAGGGCCTCAGCACCAGCACGTAGGACAGAGGAGCCCGGGGGGGCTCTGAGGTCAAGGCCATAGAATCTGACAATGGTCAGCGGGGTGGACCAACCCGCAGCGTCCCAGACGTCCCAGAGTGACACTCCGAAGAGCGTGCCCTGACCCCAATCAAAGCGGGGGCCAGGACTCGCAGCCAAACAGCTGCACTGACCACCTCCAAGGACTCGTCCTGTGGAGATAAGCACCCAGTGCCCGCACTGGACACAGCCGGGCCTTGTAACCCCTGGTCGGGGGCTATAAACAGAGGAGGGCAGAATGCCTGTAACACGACACATTGTGCAGGTACAGTTTGCCGCAGGGTTAACCCCTTCGACCCTGAGGGTGCCCGTGTTCACTGGGTAGGTCCCATTGTTGACACGTTTCCTCCATGGTGCCCAGAGGCTGAGGCCCGGGACGCGACTCAGAGTGCCTGTCAGTTGTGACTTGGCAGTTGCTTCATCCCGCCTGGAGTTGCTCCCTGGCATGGCCAGAGTGTTTCTTTACATGAGGCTGGGTGCTCCCACACGATGTGTTGTGTTACAGGCATTCTGCCCTCCTCTGTTTATAGCCCCCGACCAGGGGTTACGAGGCCCGGCTGTGTCCAGTGCGGGCACTGGGTGCTTATCTCCACAGGACGAGTCCTTGGAGGTGGTCGGTGCAGCTGTTCGTCTGCGAGTCCTGGCCCCCGCTTTGATTGGGGTCAGGGCACGCTCTTCGGAGTGTCACTCTGGGACGTCTGTGACGCTGCGGGTTGGTCCACCCCGCTGACCATTGTCAGATTCTATGGCCTTGACCTCGGAGTGTGGGAGGGAAGCGTCCGTCGTTAGTGTTACGCGACGTCAAGGAGTCCCTAAAACGGGGCCTTGGGACAGAACGTAGGGTCCTACCATGCAACCAAGGCTCAAAGGGCACACCGCGAGACCTTGATGGTACGATACAGACTCCCTCTGGGGAAGAACCCTCCTGCCCCGGAGCCACCACTGGAGGGGCCACATGCGGAGAAGGCCGAGTGGAAATACACTGGACGCTACCGCCATGAGACCCAGCAGCCTCTGGAACTGCCCCACAGTGACTGGCTGGCCTGCTCCTACCCTCCTGACTGCAGTGAGGATGACTACAAACCAGGCGGGAGACGTGCCACGACCTCAAGGCCTGGTACGTGCTTCTGCTACACGACCGGCTAGATCCAGCTCAGACCCGGCCCGTGCCACGACCTCAAGGAGCTCCACGTACAGCACAGGCTGTGAGGAGTCCAAAGGCTCGCCAGCATCCATCATCTCATCCTCCTTGGAGAGAGAGACATGCAATGCTGCGCCGCCCGCACCAGGAGAAGAAGCAGCCGCCAGGCATGCTTCCCCGAATATCCCGAAATTTCTCCCACCTCGGAGGAAGAAATATGGAGCACCGCGTCACACACCGGGAAAAGAACCGTTTCCAAACGAGCGCTCTCCCCGGGGAACGGGAGCCCGGCTAGCAGCCGGGAGCGCATAGCCACACGGCTAAAATGCTAACAGCCGATACCTTTGAGAGCCAAAGCCGCGAGGGAGAGCGCTCACCTCGGAGATGCAATGCTGCGCCGCCCGCACCGGGAGAAGAAGCAGCCGCCAGGCATGCTTCCCCGAATATCCCGAAAATTCTTCCACCTCGGAGGAAGAAATACGGAGCACCGCGTCACACACACCGGAGAAGGAACCGCTAAAACGAACGCAATCCCCGGGGAACGGGAGCTCGCCTCGCAGCCGGGACCGCATAGCCACATGGCTAAAATGCTAACAACCGATACCCTCGAGAGCCGACTAAGCACGCTCCTAAGCTAAACAAACAACACATCGGCTGCATGTCCCATAGCGTTTCCATAGCGTTTCGACGCAGCTCGAGTTCCTGAAGGGGAACTAAAGTAACGAGTCTGTTTTGAAAATGTAAGAAGTAAAAAGTACAGATATTTGTGTAAAAATGTAATGAGTAAAAGTAAAAAGTTGTCTGAAAAATAAATAGTGGAGTAAAGTACTGATACCGAAAAAATCTACTTAAGTACAGTACAAATACTTTGTTACTTCCCACCTCTAATTTGCTGTTATAATAACACCCACTCTTCTGGGAAGATGTTCCCCTTGATTTGAAGTGTGCTTGTGGAGATTTGTGTTTATTCAGACATGAATAACGTCAGATATTGATGTTGGGTGAGGAGGGTTGGGGTGCAGTAAGCATTCCAATTCATCTCAATAGGGTTGAGGACAGAACTCTCTAGCAAGCCTCACAAGATCTTCCACTCTAACACATGCAAACCATATCTACATCTACAGCTAGGCTCTTGGTCTGTGCACAGGGCTATTGTCATGTTAGAATTTGTTTGGACTTCCTAGTTCATGTAAAGGGAATAGTTGATGGTACTGCATCCAAAGACTTATATATTTGCATATGCACATGGATCCATATTTGCACTGGAGAGCAAAATTAGAGAACAATTTATAAACAATTGAACAATTCTGAAATAATGTCATCTTCACTGCTCAACAGTTGAAGGAGTTTTTGTCCTGTCTATACCATGCTACCAGAACACCTTTTCCACAAAATAACTAAGGCATTAAAAAAAAAAACATTATTTTGCAGAAAACACACTGATCAAAATTAGAGAACACTTTCAGATACCTCCCAGTTATTGGTGTTAATCTGGCACCTGGTGCTAATTTCCTTGATTATCTGTCAACCCCTATTTAACTGGCAGCCTAACTTCCAGTTTCACTGACTCTGCAAGATGGTGGGCCGTTCTAAAGTGACTGAAAGCCTCCGGCAGCAGGTTGTCCAGATGAAGGCCAAAGGGATGACCCTATCAGCCATAGCAAGACAAGTTGGTCGTTCCAAATCTGTGATTTCAAGAATATTGAATCTTTACAACATCACAAACTCATTCAAGTCCACCAAGAAGGCTGGTCGTCTATATAAGACAAATACAAGAGAGGACAGGATACTGCAGAGGATCTCAATGGGCAATCGTTTCCACACTGCAGCTGGAATTGCTCACCAGTTCAGCGCTGAACAGTGTAAGGATCTGTCCCGACATACAGTGTCTCAACGTTTAAGAGCATTTGGACTGAAAGCCCACTCTGCAGTGACCAAACCTCTCATTAGCAGAAAGAAGCAAAAGGCTAGACTAAGCATGTAATGTGGACAGAGGAGAACTGGTCCAAAGTTCACTTCAGTGATGAAAGCTAGTTTAATTTATTTGGGTCCGATGGGAAACATTATGTTCGGCGACAAACTGGAGAAAGACTGAACCCAAAGTGTGTAAAGAAGTCAGTGAAAAGTGGAGGAGGAAGTGTCATGGTTTGGGGCATGTTTTCTGCAGCAGGAGTTGGGCCTCTTATACAGCTACATGGCAGAGTGAATGCAAATGTTTATCAGAACCTTCTTCAACAACATATGGTTCCTTCCATGCGTTCATCACCCAATCAGCCCGCAGTGTTCATGCAGGACAACGCTCCATGTCACACAGCAAAACGGGTAAAGCAGTTCCTTGAAACTGAAAACATTGAAATAATGACATGGCCTGCCCAGAGTCCTGATCTCAACCCAATAGAGAACCTCTGGAAAATCCTTGGTGACAAAGTTAGAATTGTTTAATTGTTTATAAACTGTTCTCTAATTTTGATCTCCAGTGTATAAGTGTGTGTGTGTGTGTGTGTGTGTGTGTGTGTGTATCTGTGTGTATGTATATAGACCTTGGGATTCTGAATCTTGGTAATCTAATGAGTTTAAACTACAAATATTCAATGTAAAGTATTAAACATTTTTACCAATAATTTTTTATTTTGTATTTTGTAATAATGTTTGATAGACACATTGAAAACCTGATAACCGTCTAGTGCCATCGTTACAGCCCTAGTAAACACAATCTTAACACCCTGATTATTTGATTCAATTATTATATTTATGATTGAGGTCTTGTAGTTATAAACCTGTTTCACCTCCTAAGACCTGAGCTTTGGTTTGGCTTGCATTTTAGATTTCTTCCAGTTATTTGGGGTTAGGAAGAACCAATAATTATAATGACCATATATTTTCTTTGAACATGAAGCTCTTCTTGGAAAAAAATGATGTCACTTTTGTGGACACTTGGTCTGTATCTACAGAAAACAATAAAGACACCATTGTGCACAATGTCCACGTATGTGGACACCCAGGTCGTAGTTGGTTAAATAGGCTCTTGGAACGAATAGGTTCACCCACAAAAGCCTGAAAAATATACAACTCCTTTAAATGAGCTAAAACCTAATTCCTCATAACCAAAAAACACACACACACACACACACACGCACAAACTATGCATGGAAAAGGGTAATCGATAAAGCTGTTTTTTTTTTGTACAACCTCTGAGCAATAGTTCAATGACTTAGTGAATAGCACATTATTTGTGTTTATATGGGTGCATGTGTGTTTGTGTGTGTTTGAGTTCAGCAATGCAGTCCAATGATCTTAAATAACCAATTAATTTCAGTATTCAAACGCTGCCACACTATACTCTATTCATTATTTACTTATTATAAATAAATAACATTTGTTTTATTACCTTATGCTTTATATTGAAAAAACGTAAATAATTTAAATGGTGAGTGGACGCAGCATAACAAGTAGGGATATTACGGGTAGTTAATTCTGTGTGAGAGAGAGAGCGAGAAGGAGAGAGAAAATGAGAGAAAGAGACACACACATAATTGAAATGTCATGCTGTCAAGCACAACATTTTTTTTGGTAAAATGTTCACATTTTATTGGCACATGCATGGCGTCTGACGTGACATCCATTTCATAATTTAAATCTCAAACAAAGCTCATATTTCATAATACAATTTTGGTATATTTTATTTAACATAACAAATGTTTATACTGTGAACAAAACAGGAAGTAGGAAATTTTACTTGTTTATAGAAAAATAATGGCATTATAATAAGATTGTGTTTTGTCTCTTCCTGAATATGTTCAACATTTAGGCTATGCTATCTCAGCCCCAAAGTAATGAGTTGGCAATTTGCAGTTATTTCCCCAGAAGAGTCAAACAAATTAGATTTTTTTAATAGATATATATTTTTACATGATTTATTTTGGACCATGTACATGTACAGTCATGTTAGTCAGGAAGGTTCAAATTACATAAGTACACTCATAGGGGTTTTGTAGTTCCATCGTGTGTGTGTGTGTGTGTGTGTGTGTGTGTGTGTGTGTGTGTGTGTGTGTGTGTGTGTGTGTGTGTCCTCAGGCCTCAGAGCATTTGGGCTCCTTGTAGAGTGGGTTGGAGAAAGACAGTTTTGCAAGAAACTAAAAACAACACAGAAGAATAGGCAGGTTTTTAAACAACACCATAGCTTTAAAAAAAATCAAGTAAAAATATATTTCATTATCATTTCCTTTTGTTTTCATTTCTGTGGCTGGATGGGAAAGGGACAGCCAAAGATTTGTGGTGTTACATGTCAAAGACACACACTTTGTCGATGTGGCTTTAAACCGAAACAGTGATTATAATAAGATTACAATATCAGCTTTATATCAAGCTGTGGCTCAATTTGTATCATTTCTGACTTGAACCAAACATTAATCACAAACCATTTAAATAACCTCAGCAAATATTGCAAATATATTTTATATTGTACATAATCCCTTACTTACTTAAAAAAAACTGCAGGAATATAAATGCCTGGCTGAGTCAGTCACTTCAGCACTGGGTATGCATGTCATTACAGACAAAACCCAAGAGGAAAGACCTCACACCTTGCAGAAATTGACTACTGCTTGATTACATGTCAAAGATACCCAGCATGAATTGATGTGTGGAGGTCACGCCCTTTAGGCATTTAGTGATGCGAGCAAAATTTCACATACTCCAAGGTAAAAGACACAATCTACATAGATCATGTGACCATACATTTCATACATTGACTTTATTTTCGAAATAATAAGTAAGAAAGGTTTACAATGAGAAGTTTACATTAAATACTATTTGTTGGTAGCATTCACATTAAAATGCCTGAATCTGAACCATCTTGGTGTAACCTTCCACAATCTTCCAGCAATGTTTTGGTTTTGTTGCATGACCTTTCTTACAGAACTGGCATAACACGGTCAAATTTTATTATTTTTTTTCAGTCTACATATTTTCTGTGGGATTTAGGTCAGATTTTTTGAAGCATCTCTAATACTTTTACTTTGTTGTCTTTAAGCTATTATCTTTTAACTTTAGAATCATAGTAAGCTTAGGATAAGTTTTACTGAGGTCTTGGCTGAGCTACTTGGATTTTCCTGGGTATCAAGGGCAACAAAGCACTGGCTCTAAAGATAGAACTAGAAAAAATACTGCCACATATGTGCTCCCAATTAACTTTTCAGTAAGTTATAACTGGCAAGAAGCTTAAAAAAAGTAATTACATCATATATTTGGAATTGAAATTGTAAAAAAAAAAAAGACAGTTGACTTGGTGTCACCAAAAATTTACCAACTAGAAATCTGAGACAGTGAAGTGAAGATTACAGTAAAATAATCACATGATGTGAACAAAATATATCCCCTAGATGAAAAAGTTGTGTATTTTAACTAGGGCTGCTAAAATGAACGCGTTAATAACAAGTTAGCACAAATTAATTTCAATGGCACTAATTTGATTAACGAGGTGATTGATAAAAGACGCTAAATTAAAACCTTCAACGCAACATTTATTCACAACATCCTTTCTTTACTCAGATATTTACTCCACTAAGAAATTAACTCCACCACAAAAACATTTTGAAGCACTAAACATTTCTTTTACTGACGCGCCAAGTCGCAAATCAAGCACCAAAATCCACCATGATGCACACATACAGGTATTAAAAACGTCTGTGGAAACATAGCATAAGTTCCATTTGGTGTCCTGATGATTAACATAATTTTACTATAATTGCTTTAAAAATCTACAAGAATATTTTGTCTTCATGCTCTGTTGAGTATGGTTTCATTAATAATAAACATACATTTGCATGTATAAACATTTAAGGTCAAGTTTGAGTTAACTCGTGACAATCATGCCCTAATTTTAACATTAAACTAGTGAAATATCTATAGCTCTTAGGATGAAGGTAAACTATGGCCTCAACTTAATACTTAGTACACTTAAATCAAACACAAAGCAATTATACCACAAAGTTTGAGGCACACAATTGTATAGAATGCCTTCGGATGTGGTAGCATTTTATTTTTTCCCTTCACTTGACCCAGGAGACCTAAACCTGTTCCAGCATAAGAATGCCCCTGTGAAAAGCTCCATAAATATATGGTCTGCATAAATATATGGTTTGCATAGATTTGTATAGGGACCTTAACCCTACTGAACACCTTTGGCATTAATTAGAATGCAGACTGCACCCTCCATCAGTACCTGACTTTACTAATACCTTTGTCACTGAATTAACACAAATTTCCCCATGCACACTCCACAATCTAGTGGAACATCTTCCAAGAGGAGTGGATAGTATACCTTAATAACAGCAAATGGGGACTAAATGTGAAATGGGATGTTTAAAAAGCACATTGGAAGCTTACTATTAGGTGTCCACAAACATTTGTCCATATAATGTACATGTATCTGGATTTTTCCAGGTTTGTCCTATGCAAATCTGTGCGGTGCAAAAAAGAGCTTTAAATTCAATGTAATTAGGACTAAGTGAATAAACTAATAGATAGGAAAACACTCATATGCAATGCTGCATTTAAAATCCAAGATGCTGCATAAAGAGCTATAGTTATTCAAATTTACAGTGTATATTTGCATATACAATATATTCTCCAGTTATACTCACACACTGTTATACACAATATACACACTCATTGCAGTACATTATAGTTGGAAATAACTGTATTTCATATGAGCAAAATCATTTCCAAGCTGCTACATTTAGCGTCAAGGCAAATTACTGTTCATTCTCTTTATTGCTGTAGTCCAAGAAAATAAATGATTGCGCTCTGATAGTGGCCTTTTAATACTTGTTAAAGTGTCAATAATAAATATATTAAGGACTAAAAAGCACTTCGGTCAAAATTTTGATACCCAAAATAAGTTGTGCCGTTTCAACCTTCAGTAATGTAAATGCTGCTCTGCATGTGAATTCTGTTTTCATTTTTTAAATGTAAATTCTATTTTGTATTTTTATTGTAATTATATTTTGGTATATTATAAATGGTTATTTCTTGTGTATTTTATGACCAGTCTTTAAAAGCATTTCCCTGCATGTCCACGGTTGTGTATGTGACAAATATAATGTTGATGGTTATGCATTGTGTGCAAGCAAGTACTTGGAAATGTGTGTGTGTGTGTGTGTGTGTGTGTGTGTGTGTGTGTGTGTGTGGGTGGATGGGTGTGGGTGTGTGTCCATGTGTGTTCACAAGCAATATTATTTGTACCTCTGGTTCATCTCTCCATGGATAAACACTGATAGCCAGATTAGGAAATTTACTCCATCTTGCTTTAAAGGCAGCAGATTCTCGAGGCCTCACATCTGGAAACTGAATCACATATTATACTTTATTAGAAACCAATAACCATTAGCTTAAATTAGCTCACTGTAATTTCATGTTTTATGTTTCATAACGATTCATGCAATGTTACCAAAGGGTACATCAATATAAAGATATGTACAGAAGCATTAATACAATGCATTGATAACTACAATATGACTTGTGTATTATATGTATATATTATATTTATTATATCTATTTATACCACATCACTCTTGAGTCATTGCTTGTGATTGGTCAGAAGGTGTTTATTAATTTTCTACAACAGCTGGAAAATGTATATTATTTAACAAAACAACACCAATAATAATTAATAATCATAATTATTTATCTTGTGCCCATTTAAAAAAACTTCTAAAAGCACTTGGACAATGGATACTTTATTTAAAAGGATTAAAACTGCAATAGCTAATACAGTGAAATTTTTCTTTCCTTTACATTTTTATTTTTTACTTTTCATTTATTTACACACTTTGCTTCCTTTTTACTTTCTTTCTGGAAAGAAATCTCTCTAGTGGCACCACTTTTGTAACACCCAGAGGCAAAGCTGTATCTACCTTTTACTCCACAGAAAAGTATTAAGGATGGAGGATGCAATTATTCTCTCGCATTAACTTCAAAAGAGATAATAAAAAGGGGCTAATGATTAAAGACCAATTTTTTAAGGTGTTATGGAATCAGAGTGTTGGTTGACTGCATTTCATAATAGTGAATTGTTGTCAAATGCAATACTGTGCTGTAAAAGAAGAATGCCGTCATGTCTTCTATAAAGATTATTATCAATAATAAACTGTTAAAAAGTCAAAATATGGTGCAAGAACCCTATGTATCAGGGTTTTCAGGTACATTGTGTATATTACTGTGTATTTAAAAAGAAGTTGACTGTTAAGGATTCTAAAGCATATTTTGATGTTAATTAATATATTATTATGATATGAGATCCAATTGCCAGTGTGACACTAGTAGTAATGAAACATGTACATGTCAGAGCCCAAACTTCTTTGCTTTTCTTTAATGAAAAAGTGTAGTCAATACTGTAACTGTAAGTCTTTTAAAACATGAGTATTGGTACTTTTACTTGAGTAAAAGATGTGTGTTCTTTTGCCTCTATCTATCTATCTATCTATCTATCTATCTATCTATCTATCTATCTATCTATCTATCTATCTATCTATCTATCTATCTATCTATCTATCTATATACACACACAAAAACACAAAACACAAAAGTAAAAAAACAAAAGTGTATACACAAAAGTGAGTACAACTGTCACCTTTCAGCAACCATTTCAGTATATCTTCTCAAGGGACAATACTATAAAAATAAAGCTTGGATATATTTTAGAGTAGTCTCTAAGAGGTCGATCAAAAAAGTTGACACCTTGTGCTGTGTGTGAGGTGCAAAAACTGGCTTCAAAAATACAGATGCATGAGTGCTGCCAGCATTGCTTTAGAGGTTGCAGAAGCAGAAGGTCCGTTAGTCACAGCTCTGCAACAAATCGGTTTGCATGGCCGTCGTCCCAGGAGGAAGCCTCTTCTGAAGCTGTCTCACAAGAAAGCCGGTCTAAGAGCATGAATTACTGGAACAATATCCTGTGGTCTGATGAGACCAAGATAAACTTGTTTGGCTCAGATGGTGTCCAGCATGTGTGTTGACGACTTGGTAAAGAGTACCAAGAAAATTGTATCCTCAGGCTCTTCTCTGTTCTGGCAGAACAGTGGTGGTGGAATGAACTTCCCCTAGATGTCCCTGGCTATCTTCGAACGACGATTGAAGACCTACCTCTTTCTAAAACACTTAAATTAGCACTTTCCAGGTTTGCTTTGGAGAATTCAAGAGGCATATTTATATTAAGTTTGTAATCCTGCGTACCAGTGTAGATTTATTTATTGCTAGAGACTTAAAGCACTTTTGTACATCGCTCTGGATAAGGGCGTCTGCCAAATGCCACAATTGTAAATGTCAAGCAGGAGGTGGAGAAGTGCCATGTGTCTAACAACCGTCAGCTCCGTGATGTCATTACGATGGAGTGGAAGAGGATCCCAGCAACAACCTCTGCAGTTCTGGTGAATTCCATGCCCTCGAGAATAAGGCAGCGCTGGACTACAGTGGTGCTCACACAAAATACTGACACTTTCGACCCAGTTTTGACATGTTCAATTAGGGTGTACTCACATTTGTTGGCCGCTATTGTGACAACAATGGCTGTATGTTGAGTTATTTTAAGAGGACAGTAAATCTATACTAAGCTGCACTGTGAGCGGTGAACTGGCTTTTGGGAGATAATATATATATTACCTGTTCTCTGAACTTGGCAGCATCATTTTCCAGTTCATCATTTTCAATTAACCTGGAATCTCTAAACAGAATAAACAATAAAAGCAATAAATAAACCAAACAATAGTCAGCATTGAGCTACAAATAAAGCAAACATATAAAGTAAAATTAAATTCCTTTCACATTTAATAAGAATGATCTGGATTAAAGTATGAGGCATGAAAAAACAAACTGAGTCCAAACGAAATATACTTACTTAGCCCTACGCTTTCTTTGTATGAAGCAGAGTAAAAAAGTGCCAATGACAACAGCCAATATCAGGATCACTGCTACACTTAGAGCAATGTACACAATCACTGAAATACACACAGTATTATGAAATATCTACACACACACACACACACACACAGACACACACAGAGAAACAAAGACTAAAGCTAATTAAATGCAACATCCGCTCAAAAATGACTTAATAGCAGCTTTAAACTGGTCACACATACCTGGTCTAGTGTCAGCGATCACAACTGAGGTTGTGGGAGGGGTTGGTTTATGTTGCACATGACAGCGGTTTCCAGTCCACATTGATTTACAGCTTGACAAGAAAACAACTATTAGGTAACACATACCTTCCTTTACATTCACACACACATGCTTTCTCAAATGATCCTCAGTAAACAAATGTGACTTCTTCCTGTTGGTACACATCTGTTTCATAAAATGACACTAACAAACTCCAACTATTCTGCATACTAAAAGTATATTTAGCATTTATTTCATGCATACTGCTTTATCCAAATGAATTCTGATCAGTCCTGCAGTTTTTGCCACCATCCTAGAACATTTTCAATGGACTTAGTTGGTGCCATTGCATGAACACTTGTCATTTAAAACTCCTTGACCCAGAACAGGATATAACATTTACTGATAACACAAGAGCACAAAATAAACTCACATTAGAAGCAATGTTAGGAACTGTGGGGGTCCAAGACAGGAAAGTGCACTGGCTATACTGATACTTTTGCCATTCTGATTCCCAGATGCATTTAAATGAAATCACAAATCCATAAAATCCAACATTATATGCTAGAGCATATTGGGCAACATTATATGCATATTGATATTTATCTGTTTCCTACCTTGTTAAATCATTGTTAATAATTAATGTGAGAAATCATTAACATAATCAGTGTCTTCACATAGATGAATATCATTAATTATTAATAACACATAATTAAAGGTAAATTGAGCACCCAGCCCCCCAACCTTTTTGAAACTGAGAGCTACTTCTTGGGTAGCGATTAATGTGAAGGTCTACCAGTTTGATACACACTTCTGAAATAACAAATTTGCTAAATTTACCTTTAATTATGTTATTATTAATAATTAATAATATAATTAATTACTCTATGTCTCATCATCTATATTTTAAAATTTTCATTTTTAAAAGATTTTGTCAGGGAACCACCAGCCACGCCTCCCTCCAAGGCTCTAACTCTCACCCAGCCTCTTCCTGCTTTAATCACCTACACCTGTTCCCCATTACCTTTCCCCTTTATAAGCTCTGGATTCCACCTTATTCACTGTCGGATCTACTCATTGCCATGAGAGATCTACCGGACTTCCTACCACTAGTATTCCCCGTCCTTCCATGCTCCGCATTGGAGGAAGCGCTCAAGATAGGTTTGCCTTTAATGGTTCACATTGGCGATCTTCCCTGGACTACCCGAATTACGGATTCTACCCGCTCTCTGGTTCGTACTTCTCCTCAAGCCAATGCCTTGTATATGTTCATCCTAAATAAAGACAAGGTGTTTATCCATACTCCGGTTTCCAACTCTTATTCTATCCATAACAGATTTAAAAAAAGAATAGCAAAAAAAAAATGTGATGCAGCTCACTGGTAAGTGGCGCTATAGTGGCGACTCGTGTGGTCCTTGCGGGCGATCTGGTGCCATGTTGGTGACCCCTTTGCTGGAGTATAAGCATACATTTTTTTAATGCGCATGCTAGAAGTAGCCTGCAAAAGTGCTGGATTTTAAAAACTTTGTATACACTGTCCGTCTTTTGCTTAAAGCACGCAACACAGCTTTCAGCTCTGGAGGCCTACAGCGTTGCCAGAGCCAATCTGAGGTGGGAAATTTGCAAAGCTAAACATGCATACAAACAGCAGATTGATCAGCACTTAAACTCTTGACCCCTCACGCATGTGGCAAGAGATTCAGGACATCATTGACCTTAAACCACCCAGTGGGAAACCACCAACCAGTTATGCTTCACTCCCCGACGAGCTCAACCTTCTATGCTCGGTTTGAAAAAGGGGAACATCAAAGCAGAGCTATTACCGGGTAAGCAGCAATGCATACTCTTTACCTCTGAAGTGTGTGCTACCCTGGGCAGGGTAAATGCACAGAAAGCAGCTGGCCCTGATGGCATCCCTGGCCGTGTGCTCAAAGCATGCACCGAGTAGTTTGCTGGGGTCTTCACAGACATCTTCAATCTGTCTTTGGCCTAAGCAAATGTCCCCACCTGCTTTAAGTCTGCTATCATCGTACAGATGCCAAAGCACTCCACTGCAACAGAACTAGGTGACTTCCATTTCGTCGCACTCACTCCTGTCATTGCAAAGTGCTTTGGAAGACTGGTCTTTACCCACCTTAAAGCCTGTCTGCCACTCACCTCCTATACTCCCTTTTCACTCATGACTGCATACAATACCTGCCTATGCCTCAAACAGCATTGTTAAGTTCACAGATGACACCATGGTGGTAGGCCTGATCAGAAGAAACGATGAGACAGTTTATAGGGAGGAAATCCAGCACCTAGTAGCATAATGTGAGCGCAATAACCTGAAACTCAACACCAAAAAGACAAAGGAGGTCTTTGTGGACTTTTAGATGAGCCGGCAATCACACTCAAGCTCCCATTCACATCAGCGGAGCTGCTGTAAAGCGTGTACCCAGATTTGAGTTCCTTGGAGTCCATATCTATGAGGATCTCACCTGGTCTCTGAACTCTTCTATCCTGTTTAGAAAAGCACAACAGTATTTCCTGAGGAGACTTAAAAAGTCCCATATGTGCTATAAGATACTGAAGAACTTTTACCACTCTACCATTGAGAGCATCTTCACTAACTACATCTCAGTGTGGTACAGCAGCTGCACTGATTCGGACTTTAAAGCCCTTCAGAGGGTGGTGAAAGTGCTTAACAAATTATCGGCACTCAGCTACCCACCTTGGAAGACATTCAAAAGAAACGATGTCTGTGAGGGGCATTATCAAATATTCCTCTCACCCCAATCACGGACTATTCACCCTTCCCCCATCGGGCAGATTTTTGCACCATCCATAACTTATCACTGCACTACTGTATATTTCACCGATATTTATTCTGTATATACTGTATCATACAAACATTCATACTTGTACATAACTGTATCATGTCATTTGAGCATATTATCTCCTGACCTGTCTATCTATGCACAATTTTTGCACAGTATATTGTATATTACTATATATACATATATTATTACCTACCGCACCTTCTGTACATTATTCACCCTCACCCCTGTACACATGGACCCCATACCCTTATTTATCACACTGCTATTTATTGTAAATATGCCACTTATGCACATCTGGTAAGATGCTAACTGCTTTCATTGGCTTTGTACATGTACCCTGCACAATGACAATAAAGTTGAATGTAATCTAATATACTGTATAAATCATGCTATCAAAGCAAACATGAAAGTTAGGTAAAGAATTCAAATTGCATGCTCCAAACTGAAATCTAATAGAGCAAGTTACATTCAGCTTAACCTAAAATGTTATTTAATACATTAATTAACAAACTAACAGGTAATTAAGGTGGTCGACTGATGGAGTAGTTAAAGTTAGTTCTTGATTAATATATGCCTTAAGTAATCATTAGTTCATAATAAAGTAACATTTATTTTACATATTAGTACATGCTTTTTTATGTACTGTTATTTTAAAGTGTTATCAGTTGGCTAAATGATATTTTTTTCTGATTTTTTTCTTGCAGTGCGATGGCTTGTGAGTTTATACTGAGATTTTAGATTACTTTGGATTGTTTTATCATTCTGCTTGCTATCTTATTAAAGACTATTTTATAGGTATAAGCCTGTCCACTGTCCAAATGTGGTTTAGATTGTATGTATCCAGGTTGCATATATCAGTTTAACTGACCCTTCTAAAGGCAGTACTGTATGTAACAAGACATAACCTCGCAAGCATTCTGAGGCCTACAAACTGCAGGTTATTCCCTGGGAAAAAGATTCTATTTCATTTGCTGTATAAAGTGTGTGTTACTTACATGCACAAAGGTCCATGTTTCTCCACTGTACACATTCCATTATTGAGACAGTATCCGGTGGGACAATCTGAAAACCAGACACATATGTTTAACACACTTATGCACAAATCTCAAAAAATGCACTATAACAAATTCTTGCATTTACATATTCAGAAATATTTTATTACAGCTATTCTCAACAAATTTTTCATGGCAGTACTTGCAAAGATTACAAATCACTGAGGCTTGAAGTAGAACAGATGAGCTTTTATAAACTCTGGAAAATAGCGACTGGCAGCCGAGGAGTTATGTCAGATCTTTTTAGTCTCAAAATCTTTCACCAAGACTTTTCTCTAAAGTAAAACTTTGTACTCAGGCTTTGCTTTTCAAACTCAATTCCAATCTGGACTAAATATTGACACAGCGGTTTTCAAAAAGGTGAGAAAATATACCGAAGCAGTGCGGTGAATAATTTGTACTTTTTTGTATGTTTCATCACATATTCTTTCTATTAGTCTAATGCTAAATTAACATCATTATTTTCTAAGCACAACACTGTGTACTGCTACAGATAAGGTACAGTGCATGAACCAGGTTATGAACCAGGTTCTGCCTCAGTGCAGTTGCCTGTCAAACTCTCCCTGAGCTTATAATGAAACCAGGTAAAACATGGAAATGCTTAAACTTATTACTTATCATTAATTAGTTTAAGGCTCAGGCTTCACACTGCTCACATTTCTTCTTTATTAAATTAATTTATTCATAAATTCATAATTAACAGTACACCAGGTTTCGAAGAGAGGATCATAGCTGACTCTAAGCAATTATATCAAGCTCTTTAATGAAATTCACATTGGCCTTAATTTACACAAATATACACTTTCTGTATATAATGTGTTTGTATATATATATATATATATATATATATATATATATATATATATATATATATATATATATATATATATGTGTATGTGTATGTGTATTACATGTATGTATGAATTTTGGCTTTATTTATAATATAAAATCTAAATTC
The DNA here is from genome assembly GCF_014805685.1 of Silurus meridionalis. Classification (NCBI taxonomy): domain Eukaryota; kingdom Metazoa; phylum Chordata; class Actinopteri; order Siluriformes; family Siluridae; genus Silurus; species Silurus meridionalis. Next base: position 10,703,743 of record NC_060889.1, read on the forward strand.
AGCTTCACCATTGCAGCTGGACTCGTCAGACTTGAAGGCAGGACAGTCTGCAGTCTGATCACACCGCTGGTTGTGAACAATACAGCTAGCGGTCTCCTCACACACCAACTCCCCAATCGCACACTGAACAACAGCTGCACACATTAAGAAAAAAATATGCAAAGAAACACTGGATATTCTATCATGAAAAAACTTAACTTTAGCATGTTTTTACTTTCAATGTACTTGTGTGGGTGTATGAGTGTGTGTATGAGTGTGTGTGCATCTCTTACGGCATCCATATTCGTCTTCGCCATTGGGGCAGTCTGCTACGCTGTCACAGCGCAGCAATGATGGAATGCACATGTTTTTGCCACAGTGGTACTCTGTGTCTTTACAGCCTTTTTGTGGTGGCACAGTCCCACAATCCTCTTCATCTGAACCATCCATGCAGTCCACTTCTCCATCACAGCGCAAGACCAAGGAGATACACTCCAACAAGTAGACGCACTGGAATTGTTCCAAGTTACATGTCGGGGGGACAGGGGTGACAAGAGCTGATGAAACAGTAAAAAACATTGGAAGGGTCAGTTTGAAATATTTCCATTCTCTATGGACTGTTTTTCTGTACACATACATACATTGGACAAGAAATTGCACTTCCCGGACAGCTACATTTTATTAGCCACTCTATTAATAAGGCACACTGTTTCTGCTGTCTGGAATGTAAATGATTTACTCAAGTAGTTATAGTAAATTAGGAATCAGAAATGTGTACTGCACCTCCTTTAGCACACTCTTGGGTAAATGAGAGGTCATCGATGGCGATGTCTGTCCAATTGTTTCCTACCACGTCAGCCTGAAAACTCACTCTGAAGGGATGAGGATTTGACAGCAGCACGTTACTGTAATGCCACCCATTTCCATAGTTCCCACTAGCAGCCCACATAAGTAAGGGAATGCCGCTAGTGCCCACTGTGTGCACCTGGAGATTTTAATGCATAAACGTTAATTTTAATAAAAATTAAAAATTAGAAATTAATAAAATTTATTTATTAATTTATTTATTAATTTATTAATTAAAAAAATTTATAAAAAACGAGATTTAGCAGTAAATCTTATAGAATGGCATAGGAGCAGTTTTACCCTTTTACTCTAATGAATATTCAAGTTGGAAACAGGTTCAGGTCCTCCTGCTATCCAAAGATCATCTTGTTTTCTCATTTCACTGATAAAGTTATGTTATGAGCTTTGGCACAGTATGTTAACATTTTCTCAAAACAAAGATAACACAGGGGAAAATGTAACACCAGTCTGTACAAAACTGAAGATGAGTCACGTTACACCATACACCATGGCACAACAATTTAGTATTGTATAGTGTACTTCTTTAATTGTCAGAGGCTTAAAAATAAAATCCTTTGTATTAATAGCTGCCTGAGAATTTGTACCAGGACTTTACTTCAGCCACATTTAGTTGTTGCTTGTTTGTGAATCAAGTAAGTGAAATGAAGTAAATTGGTATAGGTCAGGTGACTGACTACACCATTTAGAGCACTCCATTACTTTGCCTTAAGCAACTATTGGGTGGAATGCTTTGGATCATGAACGCTCCCTGTCCTTCTCTATACGTATGTATGTGTTATATGTATATATGTACTATATGTAGTGTTCTCTTCTAACATTCTGCTTTCCAAAGATTATTTTGGTTTCATCTTTCCACATCATATTGTTCCAGAACTGGGCATGATTTTTTTCACATGCATTCAAGCTGTCTGATTTGCATCCTGAGGTAAACGCACTATATATACATTCATGAAACTGCTTTGTTAAACAATTGTCAAACAATTATTTTTGAGCCTGTGAATTAGTAGAAACTATGTTTAAAAAACAAATGGCTGTAATGCCTAAATGGTCATCACAATATTTTTATTAAAACACATACTATTGAAGTCTATACTTCAATCAAATCTTGATTGATTCAATGCACTCAATTCAGCACTTAAATGCTGAAGTATCTTGGGGTAATGAGTGCTCAAAGTAAAGATCGTTGATGCTCTCTAAAGAGCTGACTCTTTGCTATACAGTGCACACAAGCAGACTGCATAGTGGTCGCCAATGGCATGTAAACTCTTTACTTAAGAGGCTACTTCTATTTCTAGAACTTTGGACAAAATGGTAGGTTTGTTAGACATATGCAGAAGTAGAACATGAACACCTTTCTTTACTCAACTAAACATGGTAATAGAGATGGATAGAGACTAATAAAGGGATTGGGAAATATTTTTTGAACATGTGATTACGGTTATTCAGGGTTTCTAGTTCTCTCTGTCTAAAATTGGTTGACCTACTATATATTTCAGATCACATTATGCTAATACCTCCATGTCTTTCTCTTTCTCACCTTCAGCATGCCCATTTGTTTGGAGCCATACATGTGGAACCAGAAGCGCAGATGGCAGACACCAGTACTGGCAGGAAACTCCTGCTGGGTGATTATACGAGCAACATCCCCCTCTCGCTGCAAGGTTGAGTTCACAAACAGGTAGCTCCCACTACCATCTACCAGTTCGCATCCACAAATACACAAGAGACTATTAATTCACATAATAAAATGACTGATCTCACGCAGAACAAGTGAAAATTGTATGTGGAAAATGCTTATCATTGTTGCATAAGATGAAAAATAACATTAATGTTTATTCCAAATTAATAAAGCATTTACTGTAGCACCATTGAATGATTGATTGATTATGGAGCCATATAGCCTTTGTAACTATTTAACGTTATAGGTTTTTTCTAATTTGTTTATGTATATATAAATATAAAAGAATATAATATTCAAATCTAAGAAAATATAAAGATGACAGATCTCAATAAATCAGACAACAATCATTCTTACAAGATTTGTTTGCAGATATTGGTGCAAAAGTGACAACAAATACACTATCATCCAAGGCGAATGGAATTACTTAAAATGTTTTTATCAAAATGTATCAGGTTTGGAGATTCATTTTTCTTTTACTGTTTAACAGCGTTGAAGTTTCATAGTGACCTTGGGAAATCCGGTGATGCAATTTCATGTGACCTGAATGTGTTCAGGGTAAATCCTAACAATAAAATGGCCACTTTTCTTGACCTATAAAGAATGACTCATGGAAAAGAATGTCAAATATTATCAATATAGCATGATATCCAAAGTAGTATCAGTAATATTCATCATATTCATAATTTTATTCAATTAATATTCATATTTCAAGGTACAATACACTTTATGGCCAAATGATTGTCGACACCTGGCCATCACACCCGAATGTGCTGGGTGAACTTCCTTTTTTATTCTATCTTTGCTTTTATAATTAATCTCCACTTATTTCACTAGATTTGCAAGTGTGGCTGTGGGGATTTGTGCTTATTCATCACAAGAGCATTAGTGAGATCAAGCACCGATGTCAGGTAAGAAGGCCTGGTTCCTCTCCATTTAGTTCAGCGAGGTTTTCAGTGGGGTTCAGGGCTCAGTGTAAACACTTGCATTCTTTTATCCCAAACTTGTCAAATTAAATCTTCACAGAACTCGCACTGAGCACAGTGGCATTGTTATGCTGGAACATATTTAGACGCCTCTGTCCCCTTCGTTCTATTGGCCATTTAGATGAAAGACATTCTAAACAATTCTGTGCTTCCAACCTTTTGCCAACAGCTTGAGGCCAGGTTTCACACATTATTAGCAATATAATGTAATTATAGAGGGCTAGTATTGGCAAACCTGGTTTTCTAAGAGTATTAAGTTATTTATCTACAACATGCACACAAGGAATTGGTATCTCCCTGTAAAAAAGAAGAAAAAAAAGGCTTTTTTTCCCCTGTTCCCAAGTAGTGTTAAGTGTCATTTAGTACACTCACTTTTGGACTTTTTAATATGAGTCTCTAGCTATTTATATAAAAAATATATTTAAAGTTAAAAATGAGCAATTATTGTAAAGATATATTTTAGTTTTCCAGTTTACGAGGTAGAGCTAATATTTTCAGCAGTTTTGTGCATGATTTAGAATGATTAATGCTCTAAATGCAAGAATTTCAATCCTGTGATCTTTTGATTGTCCTAAACAAAAACGCTACAATGCCTCAATTACCTTTCTAGAAACTGCAATAATGTTTTAGGGTATATCAATAATTTAGGGCTATTATACTCTAAAACCATGTAATCAGACACCAATTATTGTGTAATTTTTTTTCTAACTCTTTTTATTTAAAACCCTTTAGATGCTACTTGCACTGAATGTTTGAAATGACCCAAATCCATTAACTGTAGTGATATCTACTGAATCTTTTGGAATGTGCCATTTAAATGAAGCTATACAATTAGGTACAGAAGTCTGTTATAGTTGTAACACCTACCGGGGCTGTGATCAGTAGATGGTCCTCTTCCTTGATGTTTATTGCCATGTCCGATCTGCCAGTCAAAGTCGTCATCCTGATCTTGCACCAGTTGACACGCTGCCTCCCACTCATCCTCAGGCATGTTGAAGTTACAGGCTCCTGCTAAGCCACCTGGGAAGCATAAAGATTTACATAATGCATTGCAAAAAGACACAAATCCACTGTTATGAGCAAACACTGCCCCAATTTAAATGTAATACACAATCCACAATCCAAACGTTTAGTAACTGATATGTTGATCTTAAGCATACACAGAGGCACATTATACATTAATTATGCATTATGTTTTCTGATTAATAACATTACATGTGTTTTAATGACACAGGCTCTGCATTTATTCTTACCATTGATTGCTTAAATAAAAAGATATTGAAACTATCCTCAAAAACTCAGGTTTGGAAATGATTTATACATACGTACATGCTGACAAATACCATAGCAAAAAATATACGATACTCTGACATGCTAGATTAGCCAATTATTGATCACTCGGTGCTGGCTTTAATGGAATTTTACACTATAGCACCAAAAGAAGATTCTGTGTCAAATGGAACTTGAACATTGCATGAGTCCATCTTCTTATATTATTTAAACATTCTTGGCTGAAAAACTGGTCTTAATTTTCTAAATTTATAGAGTCATGTTTGCTTACCTTCTCTTTCATATGTAATATTTCTTTATTTTATTCTACTATTACAAGAAAAAAATTTTATGGAATCAGTGTGTGTAACTAAAAGTATATGTCAAACTTCACAGTGCAATTTGTACATAAAAATGTGGCAACTTGTCTATTAAGTATATGATTTAAAAGATATTAGTTAGACTTCTGTGTGAATGTATTTTTAATGAATATCAATTTTCTTGTGCAAAAAGTTCACTGTATTCAATTTATCCTTTCCATGCAAGGCTTGTAAATGAGTTAGAAGGTTAAATGTGAATATAAGGATACATATCTGTTTTTGTTTGAATTTCAAATTTATGAGTTACAAATTAAAATCTCAGACATGGTTCATGTTTTTTTATGCCAGTTTCAGTCTCTAACCCAAATTGCAAATTCTGCAGAAACATCCTGGAGCTTTTACTGCACACACTTAGTGTAATAGAACAGATGCGACTTTACAGCTTTTGTATCAAAAAGAAAGCGAGGAGAAAATCATCTCACTGCAGTCCAGCTCATCAGATCCGTCAGTGCAGTCTGCCTTACTGTCACACACCAAGCTGGAAACGATACAGTTGCCATTGTTGCACACAAAATCAGATGCTGCAGGACAAGAACCAGGAAGTGTGCCACCTGAAACGTACATAACGTTAATACAGGTATGTAAACTAATACGAATAAATATAAAAAAATGACTTGAAATGTATTGTTGTGGAATACGAGGCATACAAACCTTTATAGTTTGTATACAATTATAGTTATCCAATAGATCGAGAGTAGTTTTTCGAATAAAAATTAAAACCAAATAAAAACTAGATAAAACACAAGAAATGTCATGCTTTACTGTGAATACAAAAAGATTACTTGTGCTGATCTAATTATTAATAGAGCTAATCAATGTTATGTCTAAAAATATAACTCGTTAGCTCATAACATCAATTTTATGGAAAAAATAAAACTTTCTAGGTTTTACTATATAAAAGCTGCAGTTTTTGGAAAAAAATTAAAAGGCGCATGGGGAGCAGCCAGATGTTCTCTCAAAGCCCGAACTGTCAGATATTTATATGCATTTTATATTGTAATTTATATTGTAACATACCCTCAGGGCTGCTTGTTTGCAGTCACACACACACACACACACACACACACACACACACACACACACACACACACACACACACACACACACACAGAAACAAAGACTAAAGCTAATTAAATGCAACATCTGCTCAAAAATGATCTGATAGCAGCTTTAAGCTGTAGCGCAAACTACACTAAAACAAAAAAAGTGAAGCAAGTTTGAGATGCAAAGCTCTTTTAGAATTTAGTCTCTCTCACACAGTAAGTGACTTCTTTTTAGCTACCGTTAGCTTCTCTGCTTTTTTGCACTTCCCTGCATTACAACTAGCATGGAAACTGCTCCAACACATTAACCATTATCACATCATACATCAGTGCTCTGCAGGGAATCAAAGTTTACTGCTTTACACATCAGCCTTCGCTGTGATTTCTAGGAAACCCATTAGGAAAGCCTCTTCAAGCGAATTACAAAAAACTGTAGCATACGGTCAGGCATGCTGCAGAAGAGCACAAAAGCACATCACACCTCAGAACACCAGTGACACCAGAAACTATGAGCTGACTAAAACCTTCATAAATGCTAAATGAGATTACTGAGCAACATTATAAAGATCTGATCATTTAGAGGAATAGAAAAAACACAATACACTATTTAAAGCATGCAATTAAAATCATGATAATCTTTCTCTTCATCATAATAATTACTTTTACTATTTCTGCTATAGGTATTACAAAGAGTAATCAATCATATTAAAAGACATAAAATTACTTCATTTAATAGACATTAGGGAACAATGCACACACACACACACACACACACACACACACACACACACACACACACACACACACACACACACACACACACAAACAATATATTCTGAAGTAGCTTCAGGAGAGCTGTACAGAGCTGAACATGCTGTAAAATGCCTTTCTGCTTTTACAACCACAGACACTCTGTGTGTGTGTGTGTGTGTGTGTGTGTGTGTGTGTGTGTGTGTGTGTAGTTACAGGTTTCAAATGAAAAACGAGACCTAAATGAAAATATACCATAGATCTGAATCTTAAATAAAAATTTTACATTTAAATGTAAGAATAATTTTTAAAAATAAAGTATTTTTTCAGCTAATTAAATTATTTAAAAAAAAAACACGAGAGCTTTTTCCTTTGAACACCTGAGAGCTTTTTCCTTTGAAAGCTTACTTTAATAAATAAATAATTTAAAGCGGCTATAAGCAAGTGCATCATCATACTATATAGCATACAGTATACTATACATGACTGATCTTGTAAATACTCGTAATGGTATTACTATTAGATTTAAAGTGACTTTGGTTAATATAGCCTAACAGGACAGGAACTGGCATAACCGCATAAATGCAGGACTTTTTTTGCACAAAGTACAACCAAAAAGTGTACAAATAAGAGCCATGAACTATATGGACTTTAAGTGGTAATGTGGCCCAACAGCTGACAACTACAAAAAAGCCTGACAGTAAGACACAGTAAAGGCAAAGAACCTGGTGATAACATTAGCAAAAAACCTCAGATGGAGTTAATTCTATATAGTATTTACAAATAGGATATAGGCTACTGTACAAAAATAATTTCATGTGCCAGTAGAAAATAGCAGTTTACATTTCTAAGCACAATTTGCCATTCCTTGTATAATCAAGTGAGATTTAAAAAATTGTGTATGCTTAAGAAGGCTTACAATATACAGTACTGTCCACATGATGAGTATTAGGTACAGTGTTCTGTAATCTGTAAAGTGTAGTTCAGTTATCTGAGCCAGATTAAATATATAATGGAATATATCCTGGAGAAGTGGGTGCAAGTGCACACTCATTTATTTGCATTGCATTAATGTGGAATTATACAAAAATAAACAAAAACATATAACAAAGTGACAAAGAAACAATAGCATCAATTAGTGGGGTGCGGTCTCTGATGGGAAATGGAATTTTTGTCCATAATCTTGACAACATCTCCAAGGCTCTTGAAGAAATCTATTGGCAAACTGTGGTAGATTGAATACTAAAATAAGGTTTTCACAAAATGTGTGTAACCAACAGCTTTTGTCATAAATACACTTGTTGACAGGTTTTTAATGTGAGTTATGTGACAAAATTCTACAAGAGTTTTGGAAAAGTTGCTATTCTCTTGGATCTTACTCAGTTTTTTTCTGCTTCTTCCTATAATCCCAAACAAATTATGTCTGTTGTAGGACTGTAGAACTGAGCATCGTAACTGGACTATCACAAATAATGGCAAAATAAATGTTCAGAAATGTAAATTTTTTATGATATTTCTTTATTAATAACTTTCTTAAAGGTGAGCTCCATGAAGATAAAGTTTACATGGGTTGGAGTGGAAGCTCTTGAGTGCCTGAATTTACAAACACCCTTGTAGCTGAACAAGAGTGAAGGTTATTATAACAGCAAATGGAGACTAAATGTTGAATGGGATGTTCGAAATGCACATACAAATCTTATGATGAGGTGTCCACAAATCTTTGTTTATGTAGTGTATGCATGACTACTACTGTAAATCACCCTGTGTTCCGAGTGCAAATGTAAACATCTCTTCTCTTTCCTTTTAAAGCTTTCCTAAGATCACTTTCCAAACTCACAACTTTTACGACTGACATGCAGCAAAAAAAACATCCTCACACATCTTCCCTGTCCTTATGTGCAGGTGCCTTTTAAGCTTTATAAGACTTGTTTTTTTTCCATCAGCTAATTAAGCAAGTGATATGATATTTTATTAAGCACTGCTGAGAGCTGTCTAAAGAGTCCTGCTGGTCAAGTCACTACATGAATATTAAACAATAATGAGACTTGAGGGAAATTAAAAGTTGACACTTGGTTCGAGTGTGCTCAGTGAACTTTCCAGAAATGTTTCTGAAGGGCGTAATCACTCACCTAAATGACTAAAGGACATATACAGTAGAATTCCACAGTGGTCTGTACACCACAGCTCTACAGAGACAGGTATGTTCCTGTCTTGCTTCATCCACAAAAGTGGAGAAAGTATCAGTGCAGACTTAACAAATCTAAGCAAAGTTTTCATTGTTAACAGAAGCTTTAAAAGCAATACAGGAATGCTTACAATGTTTACACCAAGGGTTAGTCTTCCTTCCTCCACCCTCTTTTCTCTTGCCTTCCCATGTGTGAACACCTGAACACATCAGTACGCTGTTCTAACAACAAACAGCGCAACAAAGGCTTTGCAAATTAGCCAATGAGTCAGAAACGCTAACACCGAGCTCAGTTAGCGTAGCGAATCTCAAACGCTTAAATCTGACAATAAAAGTCACGACATGGCAAACCTTGTGCTGTACATGTAAGCGATTTAACACACCTGTTGCAACTCTTCAGATAGTTACTGTCTAGTGAAGTCCATAAATTAAATCTAGTGTTCTGGGAGCAGGGAAAACCCAAAACCACTGAACTGGGAAACAATGATATATGAGGTAATATACAATGAAGTGGAACAAGTGTGTGTATGTGTGTATACTCACTGCGTGCACAGTTAATAAACTGCAGGTCGTCGAGTGCTGCCCCGCCGCTGACATCTCTCGCACGCACTACCTCAAAGATAAGTTCAAAGTTCCTCAGGTTCCTCAGAGGCACCTCAGCTCTCCTCCATTCAGGCATCATTCTCTGCTCCATCCACACCTCCTTCAGCTCATTCTCTGTCTGATCATCACATGTAACACACAACCAAATCTTCACACAAGATATTATCCACCCTGGATCCTATCCCAAGGAACTTGAGGCACAATTGAAGGACACCCTGGATGGGGTGCTAACACATTCCTGGCAACAATCACACACACTCCTTTTTACATAATTTAGAAATGGCAGTCGACTGAAAACAAATGTTTTTGAACTCGGGGAGAAAAACAAAGACCCCTGAGGGAACCCCTCTAGCACAAGAAGATCAGGCAAACATCACACAAAGTGAAAGCAGAATTTGATCCCTGGAAGTGTGAGGCAAGTGTGCTAAATGCTTAACATGACACTAATAAGAGTCAAAGCACAAGAAAAAGTAGCTTAAAACAGTCATTATTTTGTCATTATTTTTAAACAACATATTGGGCTTTTTAGTTGTTTATATGTACAGCTAATATCACGAAACATCAGCGAGTTCCTGTTTGCACAAATCTTATAGCAGTAAGTCAAACCTAAGGCACACATTGTTTGAATTTGTTGTTTGAATGACCCCAAATGCCTTCAGAAAGTAGTGTCCCATTACACAGGTGTCATTCACATGTACATATATATTTAACAGCTTAATTCAAGACCACATAAATAGTTATGTAATAGTGTGGCACTATCATTAAATCATGTATTTTTGTCAAATAAGATAAAAGCCAAGTATACCAAGTTTCATCCTAGGCACATTCTTATATCTAAATTTAATATAGATGTGTGTTGTACAGTAACACAATATTACAAGCCACATTCCTGAGAGCTATTTAGAAACAGGGTTTCAATAGATTTGGTGTGCCATTTCAATGATTAGGGAGAAAATAAACCTGGGCAGAAAATAAGAACATTAATCTTCCCATTAAGGATGAAACAGTGCTGCTCCGAATTATTCATCAAGCTAGAAAAAAAAAACGGGGAATTGTCAGACCCAATTAATAGACCACTAAACTAAAGCTAGCAAAGATGAGGAGTTAAATTTCAACACAATGTAATCCAGATGCACTCGGGCCATTGTAATTAATAGACTGTTGCACATAATTAAGACTGTTACTCTTAATGCGACTACAAGTCTTATAATGCATTATTAATTGGGCAAATGCTTATAAATAAAGCAAAATTGAAACATGTTAGAAGTTAAGGTTTAAGGATTTTGCTCCAGAAACTAAAAGTATTTGTCTGGCTCATAATTTACAACCTGCCACTCACGAGCTGAATTTCACCCTTTATTTTAAAGACCCTGCATGAAATTACTTGTCCTAGAAGGTCAAGCTAAAATGCTAAAAATGTTTTAACATTGTTTAGTTTTTTTGGAAAGGAATTTCATGCACGATAAAATGTGGAAAACAAATCAAATGTTTAAACTAAGGCAATTAACCTCTGTACAGAAGTAAAGTGGGTGGCCAGTGCCTACAAAAAGGCACATTTCATAATATATATATATTATTTTACATATATTATGTTCTTTATTACTGTATATACCAGTATTATAGCACATTGTCACAGCAATCTCTAAACATTCTCTATTGTTACACAATTTCTGACTGAGATAAACAAACCCATGCTAGGTATTGTATATTGAATGTAAAACTTTAAAAAGTGTGTCTTCATGCCACCTGTATGGCATTTATAATCACAGTAATATGCCCAATATTAAGACCTCTTTTTGTTAAAAAAAAAAGTTTAATTTAAAAAACAACAAATGAAAACCTTTCACTGAGCACATTGACAGTAGATTACATTACATTAGCAGCTAGACTACTTCCTTCCTAAAATTCTACATCAACAAGCATATTAACATACAGCACTCGTACTCACCACATCTAGCTGGATAGTTTATTACTAACCATTTTCGAATTCAGTTATTGAATACAGTGAGGTTGCCTATTTGTATCTATGGTTACAATTATGTATGTTTAAATAATGCTTGCACTCTTGCAGATTAGCATTCAGACTTTTTCCATAACAAATGAAATGATTATTTGGCTACTGCAGTGTTTAACAATAGTATAGTTCAGTCGTTGAACTGAATACTGAGAAATATTTTGGGAAATTGACATTTTAACATTCGTCGTAATCCAAGCCGATCCATCCTCCAGAATGGGCCAGTAGAACTATGCTTCTTGAGGTCTAGCAAAGGGTAAAAAAATTATTGCAATGTTATGGGCATTGTACAGTCAATCCATCAAGCTGGAGCTGGGTTTAGTGCAGTGTAGGGAGAAACATTACTGCTGTAGGCAATACGTAAGTGCAGACAAACAGCCAGACTGGGTGTAGACCTTCAAGAGATTTACAGTAGGAGCAAGAAAACGCAAGTGCAGACTTAATCAAATTAGACATGGAAGACTAAACAGCATAATGTGAATGTGAAATTGCAATACATGTATGAATTAAGAATTAAGTGTGAAGTGATTAGTGACGTAACATTCAGGGCCTAATGGG